>NW_008481808.1:114761-509748 GCF_000365145.1 Cyphellophora europaea CBS 101466 | reverse complement strand
CCCCCCCCGGAACTGGGGTGATCAACCTTGCTCGGACGGCGTTTGTCCTCTCTTGTGTTAGCTTTGAACAGAGCAGAACAGAACAGAGTAGAGCTTCGTCGTCATTGTCATCGTCGTCGTCGTCGTTCGGTCTCGGCGGCGGTCCCTTTCCGCTGCTTCTCACCTCACAGCCTGCTCCGTGCTTTGACGCTGATGAGGTTGGTCGTACTTCCTTCGCTGCGGATGAGCGGTCTTTGCTTCCGTGCCGCGGTTGGGTAGATCTGCTGCCGTCGGTAATGGCTTCCGCAGTTGATTAGGAGGGTGTCCGTCGCTGCCAATGCAGCCTGATATGCACTGTCGTGAACTTGCCCTACTCACGCCCTCTCAAGACGTGCTGGCAACCAATACCTAAGCAGCGGCAGTGAGCCTCCCAATTCCCCCACTACCTCGCTTCTCCCATCCGCCAGTATCCTCCAAGGCCCGTCCTCCTAGCCAACGCTTCCCTATCCCAGCACCGTGGCTCCTCGTGATCCTCCTTCCCACCCCACGGCCAAATGGCCACGAAACAGACCTCGTCGACCCTACAGCCCCTCCCCTCATCACAGACTTTGAATGCTGGCCACTGCAACCACTCCTTCAACCCGTCGAGCCTCATCTGCTGCTCTTCAAAATCTCCCGCGAGTATAGTCATGACGGAATACAGCACAGTGCAAATCTCACACGCCACGTTCGTCACTGATTGCTGCGCCATGCTCTGCTCCTCCCACGGCAAATCAAGCTGGGCAGGGGGTATAAATGCCTCCGTGCATCTCTGAATCGCCGGCCGACTGTCATGTGTCTCATAGTCAGCTCCGTCGAGGTACACTCCATACACGGCCTGGGTAGCATTGGCCCTTGCCTCGGCCGACGCCCAGGCTTCCCGCTCGGAAAGGTACTGCAGCCTGCGAGCATAGCGCGTCACGTACAGATCTGAAATCTCCCTCCAATCCACTTCCTGCCGCCGACCATTCTCCTCTACCTCTCCTGGGAGCCTTCCACTCATCACCAACTCCCTCACCTGCCCCGCCACCCTTTCCGCCGCAGTGTCCGAAATCCGACTGATATTCGGCAACACCCCATCCTCACTGTCCTGCCACAACCGCCCCATCTCCGGATCCGCATACACACTAACAAACCTCTCCGTCCGCACCCTCACCCTCCCATCACCCACCCCTCCATACCTATCCGCAACCGCGGTCAAGAAATGCCAGAAATCAAGCCCCAGCCTCCACTTCTCGACGACGCCCATGCGCCGCACCACCCCGAAGTCACACGCGATGACCTCAAAACCATGCTCCATGCGCACGACTCCATCGATGCTGCGGCCCCACTCGTTGGCCGCCAGTTCGCAGAGTCCCCTGGCGCGCGCGCTCTCGCCGAAAAGTCCTTTGGGCCGCTTGGAGGAGTGCCGCAGGAGGATGAGGTCCTGGCTGGACAGCGTGCCGATGGGCGACTTGGCGGCGGATTGGCCGTCGATGTAAAGGAGTCGTAGGTCGCGTGTTGCGGTGTAGGTGTGTAGGTAGCCTGGGTAGAGTTTATAGTCGTTCTGTGGCGGTGGTCGTGGTTGTGGTTGGCCCAGGAGGAGCCTCTGATCGGCTGAAGAAGCCTCAGACGCACATCCACCGGCAGCAGAGGAAGACAGAGCGTGTAGCGGAACAAGACGCATCTCCTCGCCCATCGCAGCAGGGCCGCGGCCGTGCACCCAGTCCTGGCCTTGGCTTGGCTCCTGTTCCTGTACCTGTACCTGCTGCCACGTCCAACCCCACTTGGGCGAAAGGTCCGGCTCAGAACCATTGCGCTCCACCCTCACAGCAAAATTACTCGCATGCTCCGGCTCTAGCGCCAACCACTCCATCACCCCGTCCCCAAGCAGCTCGGTGTCGCCGCGGCCGTGGTAGAGACGCGTGCCGGCCGGGATGGTCGCGAGAAAGAAGGAGACGCCGTTGTGGTGCAGGGATTCGTCCCATTGGCGGAGGGTGGAGTGGAGGGCGTTGAAGATGTGGTTGTGGTTGGAGGCGGAGGCTGAGGCTGAGGAGGGAGGGATGCTGCTGCCACCAAAGCTGGTCAAGTATGTAAGCAGCCATAGCGTGAAGAAGCCATTCGGTATCAGGAGCGCCATCGTGCAAGCGTGGTTATGAATGAGTAAAGAAAAGGCGGAGCGTGAGGGTTGGTCCCTGGGGCAGAGCTGGGCTGGTCGTTGAGACGGTATCACTACCGATGGGTAGAGTGTGCGCCCGTCGTTACATCAGAGTATCGTATGACTTTGCGTACTTCCCGTCGCTATCGAATGCCGTAAGCTAGATTCTGCTTGTTGCACACCAGCAGCATCCTGCGTGTGATAGATGGGTTAGTACCACTCGAACGAGGTGAAGTTGGGCTGCCTAGATTAGCTAAACGGCCCCACTTTTTTCCTTTCGGATTCGCAGGTCCGAGTCGCCTTATGCATCCCCTTCTCCTTTGGCTCGGCGTCGTCGCAGTCGTGATAGGGACAAGCGAGTCCAGACAGAACAGTAGGCAGTTCATATCTGCCGTCTCTGTAGCACCGACAATAGCTGAAGCGACCCGTCTCATGGTGCGTCGAGTTAAAGGGCCACGAATGCCATGTACTCCCAGGCAGTGAAAGTCTTGGCATAGGCCGAGGTGGGAGAACTCTTGTGTTAGGGGACGAGTGAAATGGAAATGAGATCAGTATCCTGAGGCAGGCGATTGTGAAGTATAAGGACACCACCTAGCCCTTTATTTGAGTCAATGTCATGCTTCGGTATCGAGTCACTTAGTACAGCTTCGCCCCCCAACTCTCAGCCTCCACGACTGACCACCCACCCCCGAGCTGTGTCTGGCTCAAGCACGCGTCGATGTAGAAGGACCAGGACCATACAGATCGGAGTTCGAAGGTGAAGAGTCTCGGCACCATTGTTCGTGAGGCCATTAAGGAGCTGGGGGTCTGCGACGCTTGAAAGGATGGCAGAGATTCAAGGCTAGCCTGTGCGGCCTCTCCACCAACATCCGCCCCATTGGCAAGATCCACTGCGCTTGTGGCAGCATCAACGACCGGTACCTTTGGCATTTTGAGGTGTTTTGCCTTTGACATAGCACCGCCGAGCGCTGAAAAGGGGAAACAGTTAGCGTTATGGACACTGAGAGACTCACGACGCCCTCTCGTGAGGCACCCGAACCAGAGAACGAACGACATAAGGAACAAGAGACTCACCAGCGGCACCAAGACCAGTCGCGGCACCAGCGCTTCCGAGTCCTGCAGCAAGAACACGAAACAGAGAACTGGGAGTTGTTAGCAGACTCGGATCAAAAACCACGAGGGACTTTGGCCGTTAGTCCCGCTTAGGATTCTAGATAGTGTTTCGGAAGTAACGAGAATCGTACCTACACCATCATCTGGAAGGAGAACTTACCGGTGGTGGTGATGGTAGTGGTGACCATCATGATCGTTCCCTTTGCCCTTACCATCCTTGCCGTTTTTGCCATTCTTGCCGTCGTCACCATCGTCGCCGTCCTTACAGCCTTTCCCGTCTTCCCCGTCGTTGCCATCTTCTCCATCTTCCCCATTGTCGCCATCTTCGCTTGCATCGCCGCTGTTGCCGTCACTGTTCTCTCTCTGGCAGGCGTCGTACGATCGCTGCCCATCTTCTTTGACTTGTTGCTGCTGCTCAGTCGTCAAAGAATCGAAGTAATTATTAGCGATCTCGGTCAGCATTGGAGAGTGATCTAAGTCTGCCAAGTCAATACAGGAGTCGTCCAAGCCGCTCTTGCATCCCTTGTACTCCCCGCCGTGAGTCTCAGGCACTTGATTGGAAATCTGTGACGCCAGGGACGCGTAGTAGAGCTGCTGCTCTGAGGCCAAGGCCGCAGAGCCATTGGCAAACGTGACATAGGCAAGCATATACTCCAGGCCGGCATTCGGTCGAGACGGTGACGAGAAAGCATAAACTTTATGGGCAGCCGAGGCGGATGCGTCAGTGGAGGAAGCGCCTTCTGATACCGAAGATGGACCGGAAGCTGCTGGATTGGCCGTGAGTGGCGAGATCTCTGTGAATGACGAGACTTGAGTGACTGTCTGAATTTCTTGTGTAACATCGTGTTCTATGGTGCGAGTGACCTCGTACGACAAAATCTTGGTGACCAACTGAACTTCCTGCGCGGCATCATGTTCCACTATTTCAGTGGCGGTTGCGAGATCAGTCACGGTGGTACCACTTGGAGTAAGAGAAGTGGGAATGCCATTCGGTGAAGTCGAGCCAGAAATTTTGGCCCGTGTCCCTGATGCAGGATGATCAAGATTCGATGGCGAGGTACCAGACACCGAGCCAAAAGATCCGCCCGCTGCACTAGAGAATGGCCCGTTGGTGTAGGAACCGGACATGGATAGTGAATCAACTGGTTTGAAGGTGCTTGCACCAGACAGCAACGCGGCGGGTCGAGACTGTGATAGTCCCGTGACCCGCGTCTCCGACCTGGTTATGTTGGGGTTCTGTGTTCGTATTGAGTCAGAGCTGTTCGACTCTATGACGATGCCCGTAGAAACAGGCAATGTTTGTCGTCGATCTGATACTGAGGAGATAGTAGATAAGCTAGGAAGTCCAGCTTTCGATTTCATAGCAGTGCTTGCATTGGCGGCAGCAGTGGAAGCGGGGAGAACAGGATCAGACCCGGTTGCGACAATTGAGCCAGGCACAGCAGCAGGAGCAGGAGTCTAAGACGTAGCAGTGGCGGCAGGAGTAGAAGCCCAGCATTCGAGATGGGAGCGGTGAATGGAGTTTCGCCCCCTGCTGGGAGAGCGCCAGGCACGTACTCGGTCCCCTCTTCCAGGTTGTTGGCTACGACGACTGTTGTAGGAAGCGGGCATTTCGGGTAGGTGTCCATGAAGGTCGGCCTGCACGACAGATTCATCGACGTACCAAGCTCTTGAAAGTCTGGTGGAATCGTCAATCCGGGAGCTTGCTATGCTGAATCGCCTCGCCCAGGGCAGCAAGCTAGTGCTTGGCGACACGTTGCTGCATTGTCATGGGCCAAATGGGTATTCCAGTGATGGTCTCAGCTGGATCGTACGGACACTCCACTCCATTCGCGAGGTCAACGTGGTCTTGTCTGTTATCTTGTGATCGTCGGTAGCGCTGTCCAGTGTAGTTCCCTGGGCTTGTCGAGGTGCAAAGCTGTAGGCTGGCAGCCCTAAATCTGTCTGCTCCTCTGTCGTGCTCTTACCAAGAGGCACAAGAGTCGGGGTTGTACTCGATCTGAGCTCGGTCGTGGGTTGTAGGTCTCGCTCAGTGATGCTGACTGGCGAGGAAAGACAGAACGAAAAGAGGGTGGATTGCGTGTCAGGCATGGTGCCAGCAAGGTCAGTAAGCGAGCCAGAAACTGGGGCAACAGCATGACTTTGCTAATGCTGGAATGAGTGAGGGAAGTGAATGAAAAGGAGTGAAGGAAGGAAGTGAAACAAAGAAGTGCAGGAACGCAGTGAAACGGACAAGATGAGAGCGGGAATGGTAGGAATGGAAGGTAGAGAGACGAGGAAGTGAAAAGAAATGAAGTCCTCCAGAAATCCTTGCGCTCGTTACCTTTTTCTGTCACACACCTTGACCTGCTGCTGCTCTCATGCTGGTCATAGATAACATGTTTTGGCCAGCCAGCACAGGATCTCATTGCCTCTAAAGTCCCGGCCCCTTTTCTGGCATCAAACCAGACCATGGTAGGGCTTTCCTCAAGACTTTCCAAGGCAGAGTTGTGCTGGGGGTCTAGCTGCGCATTAGCTGCGACATACGCTCACCTTGGGGATAGAAGCTCTTTTAGAGGCAGTGAAGCAACTTTCGATGCGCTTCTCCGGAGCATGTTTGTCATGATGGGCTTGCGGAGGCGAAAATACCTTTCCTGTACTGTGTTTACAGGCTCAAGATGGCAAAGAGATGCAGGAAGGTCTACCTCGACAAGTACTTTCTTATATGGGCATTGGTTCCGTTTATGGACGTCCCGAACTAGCAGTTCCGCTGTCGTATGGTTGCCTTGAAGTTAAGTGTATGACTTGGCGCCAAGATTGTATGGGAGGAATCACGCAATGTCTGCTCGTCAGACGCGTGTCTTATAGGATAGCCTCATAGCTGGTCTTCATCGTATGGATCGGGCACACCCCAACCTCCCCTAGCAGCTGGCTGCATGGGTGCCGCGATCTTCGGCTGTTGTGTGACGGCTTTTGCAGGTGGAATGTCACCTTTGGGGGCATCATCCTCGTCGTCGTCGTCACCATCATCATCTTCCTCGTCGCTGATCTCGACATCTTCCGCCTCGGAGCCAAGCTCATCTTGGACCAAATCTTTCTTTGCCTTTGGCTCGTCATCTTCGTCACTGTCATCTTCGCTCCCACTTCCTTCGTCTTCGTCATCGCCATCGCTGGGCTCAAAGTCCTCCTCATCCTCATCCTCTTCATCTTGTAGCATCTGTTCAGCCTTCTCCAATTCGGTGCGGCCGTCATCGTCTTCTCGCTCAGCATCGGCCATCTCCCCATTGGCTGCCGCTGCCCCCTTCTTCTTTGTTTCGGACTTGGCACGTCTGCCCGCCGCTAAGCTCGCGTCGTTCAGCCCGTGCCGCTGCACATACTCATTGATACCTTGGAAGTCACCCTGGTCGAGCATGCTGAACTCGATCTCTTCCGCGTCACCCTCATCGGCGCCGGGTTTTTGGTAAGCGACGTTAAGGTTAAAGGTACGCTGCAGCACGCTAGTGTAGCTGATTGATTCGATGTCACTAAATGAGAGAAAGAGCAAGGGCTTCTTGTAGCCGAAGAACAGGCCAGTGGACAGGAAGAAGAGATATCCGTCTTTTGAGCCACGGAAGGCTTTGACGTGGTACGCCTTCTCGGACTTGCGGTGAGGTTCTGGCGTGGCACTAGCGAACTCATCGGCATTTGGTAATGTCAACGATAGATTGTGTGACGGCAGGATATGATTCAGTGCTTCATCGAGGGTCGTTGCCGAGGAAGGCAGAGTGAATGTGCCAGGCTTGAGCGGTGTAGCAGGCAAAGTGAAAAGTACCGGCTCGAAAGTCGATGCCGCATTGGGGAGAAAGATATAGTTGAACTGTTTGGAAGCCTTCTCTGGAACGGGCAGGCATAGAACGTTCGCTTAAACCATATCAGCACGGTAATAAAATGCCAGTGCCTGAGCAGACTCACCTATCTCTGAGCCTGGCAACTCATATTCAACCTGACCACTAGTCGGATTAATGGCCTGCACCCCGATCGTAGTCTGGTCAGGAGCGGAGTACTGGGCGATTCTGAAATGCAACTTCTTGCGTTGAGGAATGGAGAAGGAGACGTCCTTGACCTCTAGTATCTGGGCTGCCTTCGCGTCCGCACCATGGATGGGTAAAGCGCCATTGGCAAGCTTTCTCTTCTTTGCTGCAGGTTCCTCTGCGCCATCTGCTTCTGAGATGCCATTGGCAACGGGTAGCGAATGGCGGAGGTGGTATGATGCTATTTCTTCGAACAACGGTCGTTGGGCTGGTGCCGATTCTGCGATGGACAAGGTTAGCGGCCAGCAGTGTACAGGTCGCATCTGCCAAACGTACTGATAACATTGTAAATCTTCTGGCGTAGCCCATCATTGCGGCCAAAAGCCTGGTCAATGACGCTCATTGTGAGCGGAGGGCACAGCAGCTGTAGGCGGCGATGGGAGTCTCAGGATCGAGTCGCTATACCGATACTTAGGCTGGCACAGGTTGAGGCCGAGGACGAATGTCCAACTCGAGCCGTCAACAAGATCTATAGACTAAGGAAAGATGGCACGTTGCGGCCAAATGAAAAGACGTCTCGCGACGCGGCCGTGACGCGACCGTGGATGACTCGATTCCTACCCAGAAATCATTTGCTGTGCCAAGCTGAGTCGAACCTACCCGGGACTCGCTCCTCTTGATCGCCGTCTTACAGCTCATATGGTCTTAACGGGCGAGAGGTGATGACTTCGGTACATCCTCGACTGTGCAAGTACAAAGGATTGCTATGGGCTATCTGCATCTACTGCTAAGGGTGCCATATCGTTCCGTCTACCAAAGCGCCATGCTAAAGCCCCACAAAGAACTAGTCAGCCTGTCAAGTCCATCCGTGGTGGCTTCTATTGCCATTCAGTAGTCAAGGTGGAGATGCCTTCTCAATGACAGATAACGCTCGAATGCAAAGAGCTTCAATTCAACCCTCATGAAGCCGCACCACGCAATAAAGAGCCTCAACGCGTTGTTTGGCGGCCATAACAGCCCACCAGCCTTCTTCAGATTCTCCTTCTGCTCTTCCCACACGGTCCAACTGGCGTACTTGGCGAGAATGAGCATCGGCCGCATAGGCTCCGGACTTCCCAGGCTCTCGTCGAGACTTCTGGTCAAGTCGTTTGTTTTGAGGATTAACAAGATGATGCGTGGTACGTTTCCAAGCAATTGCACCAGCTGTCGGAGCAGATCTTCTCCAAAGACTTGGTCGATGTTGTCCTTCTCGGATTGATCGCGGACGGTGCTTGCCACATCACCTCGCGTCAACACACGATAATCTCTGCCCGTGATAGCAGATGCAAAGAGAGGGAACATGTCGTCGCTGATGCCGGCCAGTTCCCACGCGTACTGCCTCATTTTCTTCTCGTCCGCGTCGATCACCGCTAGCCAGAGCTTTGCGTAGTCTCTTCGCATCTTGTCCTCGGGATGCCGGTACAGCCCATGGTCGTAAAGGATCAGGTCAAAATTATACGGGTGCCGCCGCTTGGGATTGTGGCGAATGGCAATATTGCCTCCATGGGGGTCGCAATGCAGTGGCGCGCCGGACTGAAATATCATCGTGTTGAAGATCCTCGCTAGTGTCGCGCTGACTTCCGTCCGTGATATCGAGTGCTTGTCGAAGTATTCTCTGTCGTCTATTCTTGCTCCCGCCACACAGTCCATGACAAGTATTCGTTTCTTGGCCCAGATCACATTCGGAATGATGAGTGGAAAAGACGTGTGCTTCTTGAAGAACTCCTTCGCCTCCACCGCATTCTTTCCCTCCTGTGCAAAATCCAGTTCGATCGGTAGTGAGTACTCCATTTCTTGAGATAGCCACGACAAGTCGTAATCCGGAAAGGCTCTCTTCAAAGTCTGAAATGTAAATTTAGTCAGAGCGAGGTCGAGTGGCACCCACTCCTCCAGACTCGGATGCTGCACCTTGACAGCCACTTTCTCTCCCGACTCGCGCAGCACGGCAATATGCACCTGCGCCAAACTCGCGGCGCCTATAGGTTCCTTGGAGAACTGGCTAAAATTGTGTTCGATTGACTCGCCGGTGTCCTTAATAAACATCTCCTCGATGGACTCGTAAGAAGATACCGGGCACTTATCTTGTAAGGGAATAAAGGTCGTGACCCATTCCTCTGGTAGCAGGTAACCCATAGACGACAGATGCTGGCCGAGTTTGATGAATATAGATCCGTTCTTCTCCAGGACCTCCAACGTTCTTTGCGCACACCTTTTATGGCAAGCCTTCAGCATCGACGCCTCGACCTCGGGATCATCATGCTGCTCCTTTAATGTCACCCGGTAATCGTTGATGTTGACAGCCAGCGCACTCGCCACTCGTGAACTTCGCTCGGTGGCCTTCCAGGCATGATTGATTTCGTCCTGAAAGAAGAGCCCCCCACCCAACAGCGTTCCTGACCCAGCTGCAGCGTAGAGTACTTTCCCCCTCTTAGGTCTCAAGACCTTGACAGGTCTTGCACGGCTGCTGAACTGCTGCTTCGAAGCCCGCAAATTTGACTGGCAGCATTCAGGGCACGTCCATGCTGGGGATCGGCCGAGCGCCACACGGACGCGAGGAAGAGGTCGCATGAGCGAAAGTGAGTGTAATGTTACCGAGGCATTCGCAGAGAAGGGGTTTGCGGCGAGGTCGAACAAATGAGATACGTCAGTTCGAAGGTTAACAGGCAACCAGGAAGTTGCAAGCAATGACCGTGGGATCGTTGTACCAAGGATGATTGACTTGTTGAAGTCGAAGCATGGACTTTTCCCCATCGCCCGTTCAAGGACGTCATTGAGCCACAGCCAATCAGCGAGCTCACCACAGGATCATACGACCAAGTACAGCACTCACATCTACTGCCTGTCCAACCCCCAAATTCCTCATCCAATATCTACAATGTCACAATCACAAATTCCGGCCGAGGGCGCGCCACAATCGCATACAACGCCCAACCCTCGACGGCTACGGCGCGGCAGATTTGGGACTTTCACTCCGAGGACCATCGCCGCGCCCATCGCCGCCTTCACTATGGCTGTCCTGCTCTACACATACAGGTAAGCAACTAACCCAGCACGTCTACAACCATTCAAGGACCCTTGCGCCATATTCCCCCCTCAATCTCCCTTCACCCATCCTCAAGCCCCCTATACCAACCATCAACACGCCCTCTCCCGGTACTTGACTACGCCAAGACCTACCTCTCTCCCTAATCCAGTACACAACACAAGGTCTAACCTCGCCGGCCACCACAGCGTAACATCCATCTCAGCCGCCAAACGCAACGCCGCCCTGCACCGCCACGCCGACGGCGGCCAACTCGACATGCGCCGCGAATCCCTGCGCCGCCACGGCGTCCTCGACCAGGTCGAGGGCACCAAGGGTGTCGAGCTTTTCCGTAATGCTCGCGCCCCTGCCGCCAATTCCACTTCCACTTCCACTTCCACTGCCGTCGGCGCCGGCGCCGGCGCCGGCACAACCAACAGTTCTGCTCCCACCCCTGTGCCAGAAGCGGTGCATGGGCCGGATCTGAGTTCGCCGCCGCCGCCGCCGGCGGAGCAGAAGCAGACGAAGAACGCGCCGACAGGAGAAGAGGCGGTGAGGGGCTCCGGGGCAGGAGGCCAGCAGCCCGAGCGGGCGGCACGGACGGAGGTGGAGGGCGGGTTGGAGGGCTGGAAGGGCGAGGGGGGTAGGGGCCGGTTTCGGGGCCCGCCGCCGCCGTCGGCGTAGTCGGCTTCGGCGGGGCAGCGGACGGGGGAGAGGTTGTTGTTGGGAGAGGAGGGAGGAGGCGGAGCGCCGTTCGAGAGGGGGCGGTGAATGAAGTCAGTTGTTGTTTTTCCGGAGCTGGGATAAAGGATGAGAGGGGCAGGGCTTAATGGGGGACCGTCACTGTATACTGTGTAGAGAAGGTGTGGTGGTAGAGACTTTTGGAACCGACCTGACTGGATCGGGCCCAGAGGGGTGCAGGTGTCTTGCATGAGCAAAGCATTCGACGGGGAAAATAGGGCCCATGCAAGACGGAATTTCCCTCGAGTGAGCCACACGTGCACGCACAGGGCATGTTTTGAAAAGGTTCTGTACATTAAGGTATCAGAGATATTCTATTGAAACCCCATGAATGCTTGAGGATAGCAACTGAATTGAATCTCGCACAATCTTGCATTCCCACACGCCCATGCCCACAACTCCTCGCTACATCAAGCTCGCAAACCCCCTTCCTGAAATCTCAATGCAAACCATCGCTGTCACATTATCGCGCACACTTGAGTGGAGAAGCTCTTATCAGCCTCAATTCCTCACCTCCACTCGCAATCCATTCACTTCCACCACTCCATCATGTCCCTCTCGCCCGCCGGCGTTTTCATCTCCTTAATTGGTGCCATTGGTGCCCCGTGGTTTGCGAAGCCCTCAAATGGATTATTGCTTGTCGTCCCTGCTGTCGGCCTCGGCATATCCAAACTCGCGGACCGTCGTGGCTGGTCGAATCTGTTATGGGCTTCAAATGGATTGTTACTTGGCGGTACCGCGGCACTGCTGCTGGGAAACGCAGCTGCATTGAAGGATGGCTGCTGCTGCTCGAACGGATTATTAGTCCCGAACGCCTCTGGCTCGCGGGGCAGCTGCTGTGTCGAATTCGTCTGAATCGGTCTCTGCGTGTCGAACCTGTTGCCAGCCGCAAACGGATTGTTGATGTTAGCTGTTTTGTCTTCTGCTGGTTGGCTCTCGCTCATGCTCGCACTCATTTGGGGCGGAGTCCGGTCGCTAGAGCCCGGTAGATGGTGCTGGCTGCTCGCGGCGGAGCTCACCTGCCGTAGACTTGTGCTGCGGCTGACACCTCGACTGCCCGTTGGTGCTGGCTGCTCGTTTCGTTTCGGCACTGCGAGGGGTGGGGGAAGCCCGTCATCCCAGGCTGCACCAGTGGGGGTAGCACGCATTGGACCGACGCCGTGGAATCCTGTTTGCTGCGGGGCAAGGGCCTGTGGTGGGGGAGAATTGTTGGCGCTCGCACTATAGCCATTGGCGAGAGAGATCGACCTGTGCTCCTGGGGTCGGGGGTGAGGCTGTCCCGTCAGGCCGTAATTGTAGTTGCGGACAGTGTCCATGCTTTGCCGCGTTGGCTGCTGAGAAACAGGAGCATCATTCCACGCTTCCTGTGGGCGCCAGCTCGTTCGCGCATCGTTGGCCTCCTGCTGATCACGGAGCGTAAGAATGCCGTTATTGTCTTCTCGACTGAGATCCAATGATCTTGTCTGACGCTGAGTCTTTCTCTGTTCATCGTACTCATCTCGTAGACCCTCCCAGCGCTCATAGTTTTTCACTCGTTTCTTTTCATGGCGGTGTCCCACTACTGCTTGGTGGGTGAGATAGACCGCACCGAATATTAAAGAGGTCATAGTCGCGGTGGATAGATTGGTGTGGCACTGATTCAGGCAGTGAATGCGAAAAAGTGGAGAAGGCTGTGGCGTTGTATTCGTAGGTAGCGATTCCCGCGTGGGCGGTGCAACGCTGTTGATTGCTTTGAAGTTACTTGTTGAGTATCGTCGTCGAGAGTCTCGTGCTGCGGTGAGGAGTTCCTACCGCGGTCAATGGGTGGTAGAATTTATATGATGCCGAGTCTCGCCTGCCCGATCCAGTAGATAAGGTGGATTGTGCCACAGTCGAGGAGTTCAAAGATCATTCAAGTCTTCTTCGAGAGCGAACAAGAAAGGAAAGAAGCAACACGAAGATGTGGAATCAAATCAGATCTGCCCTCGATCTCGAAGGTGTCTGGCAGCGCAGCAGAGACTCCGGTATGTGGGTGGGTGCAGCACGCTATCGCCCGCAAGTCAACCTTGAAATGTACCGAATGGAGCCCCGATCTGAAGAAGAGCCAGTGCCATGTCCAGTGGCAAGATGGGGAACGGACCCGAATTAATGTCTAGGTTGCAATTGCTGCAATAGGCCCCGAGCTTGGATTGGATGAGCTCATGTTTCCGCTGCAAGGACACCGGACTGACAGGCGGGTAGCGTTGGCCTCTGAAGTCATCGGCTCCTCAATGCCGCGTTGCCTCAGGTCTTTGCAGGCTCCCCGACGATTTTCTCGCCAACAATCACATAACCCAGCGGCGGTGGCAACTGGGCAGTAGGCGTCAAGGTATTATTATGAATTTGCCTGTTCAGGCTTCCATAATATTCTAAAAAGGCCACGGGTTTCAAAGTCTCTCAAAGTCACGAGCTGCACATTTTGGAGGCAAGATGCGAGCACGCGCCCCACGAGTCCCGAGGTCAGCACTGCATGTCCCTAGGGCTCGCTTGAGCATTTTTCCTGGTCTAGACCTACACTGCCTGTCCACCGAAGAGCGACCGGGTGTTTCCATGCTTTCCCAAGCGAGGCCGCGGTCAGAGCAGAAAGTTGGGCTGATATGCACTGTGATGAGGTCAGCGAAGAATTGCGTATGATATCACGGCTGAGGATGGGCCGACTACCCTGACGAAGCTATCTTAGCGATCCATTCCTCCCTGTTTATCATCCGATAGGCGACGATGATCATTCTGTCAAATGGATCACTTTTTACGTCCATCGCAACTCGGCACAGCATGACTGGAACTTCTCATACAATTGCCAATACGGTCAAACCCCGCAATCGACACAAGAAACAACAAACAGTTTGGACCGTCGATGTTGCAGTAGTATCTACACAGGCCTTTGTCTACCCGCATAATTTTGTAGTGTTGGCAGTAACTGAACCGTTAGCACGAGAGGCTTCCACGCCACCAGGAGCATATCCAAGGCATTAAGTGTCGTTGTATTCCACCCCAGACGCCGTGTGCTCCTTTGTAATTCTTCTCGCATTGCATCGCGCTTCTCCATATTTATTGCCCGCGACCCCCTGCAGCACTTGCTTGGAGGATGTAGGCTTCTCCCGTTTGAGGCAAACAACGCTTTTGGCCCAGCAGAGGCCTTCCTACGCGTTACCGGGCTTTTCTTCGGTACTAATGGGAGGGTGTGGTTAGCATGAATAGTTCTGTAGAACGGACAAGAGGTTCAGGAAGCTTAGGGACTCACTCAATGTGCCACACAACATAGTTGGGCAATCCAATCACCTCGTAGCCAGCACGCTTGGCCATTTTTGCAAAACCTTCGGTCTCAGCCTGGTTTTCGAATGCGTAGCATGGGAAGTTGATGCCAGATCGGTGAACATCAGCCTTGACGAGTATGTTGACACCACCAATGCCGTCCAGTTTGATCTCTTCGTCTTTGTTGTTTCTCCAGTCTCCCATACGGGCCATGTATTCACGACCGGTGTCATACTCCTTGTAGCCCTCAGCCAAGACCACGTTCTTGTCGAGCCCTGCGGCCAGTCTGCGGCCCTTGTCCGACTCGATCCACGAGTTGTAGTCGAAGCGGCCTTCGATGTCGCGGCCGTTCTCATATCGGTGAAACCAGATATCTGTGACAATTAGTAACCGAGCTTGAAGCATGTTGGATAATCTTACTCGGCACGAGGATATCCCTATCATGGGCAACGAAGTCCTCGATGATCTTTTTGGGGCTGTCGACAATGTCGACATCGCGCCAGTATACCCACGAGTGGTCTGGCTTGAGCGAAGCCGAGAGAAGATAATTCCTGGCCCGACCCATGGCTTTCCTTCGAGGACCCTGCGCAGCGAATCCATGTCTTGACTCGACGTCCATCTGGCTGGCCGACCCGCCGAAGTCTTTCTGCACGATAACGGCACTGTGAAATGGAATGTTATCGGATCTTGACTGAATCCTGTTCAGTTCAGACGCAAGCACAGACAACGTATCGTCTACCGAATCGCCGACAAGAAAGCCGAGATCAATCAATTCGTGTGGGTAGGTCAGTTCGGAAAGGAGATCGAAATATTTGCTGAGGTAGGGAGCAGCATCTCGGAGCGGAGTGAGGATGAGGACGCGCTCCCTATTGCTGAGAGCGCGGTTGGTGGAGACGATCGGGTTGAGATCAACGGTCTCGATGCTGGAGGCGTTGACTTGATATGGCTCGTGATGGTTGAATAATACAGGGGTGGGGATGTGTTGATTCCATGCGACCAGCTCATTCGTGGTCATCTCGATGGGGGGCTTCGAAGGTCCGAAGCAATAGAAACTGTTACTCTGTCAGCTCAGCCTGCCAACGGCAGCACGCGGAGCATACTTTGACATTTCTTTTGTCGAGACAAATATGCCTCTCCATAACAGCACGATCAGCCCCGTGAGGGCAACTGAGACTAATAGTCTTGTGCGAGTCAGAAAGACTAGGACGGCCTTCCATGGTGGAAGTCTAGCTCTAGCAGCCTTCCAGTTCACGCCCCCTTTTGGTAGGATCATCTTGACGGAGGCACGTATAAATCGGGATAGGAACGGTCGAATTGAGCACCGAGGCTCCCGCAGAGGAGAGTCAGCACGATTGAATCGCCAGCGCTGCGATGAGATGGGTGGAACGAGCGGAATGGCCTGCAGAGACCGAAAGGAGTAGATTTAAGGTGCGCGGTCAGATTGCGCGGCTCCGATCGCCGATAATACGGTGGAGGGCTCGGTAAGGCAGAGTCGAGCAATTGCCCTCAGCCAGAACGGTTCGACGGCCTCTGAGTGCTTGCAAAGGTGGGTTGTCGACGATGGATCTGGATGAAGTAGAGAAGGAAACGTTGCAGCGTTGGTGTTAAGCGAGACTTTGAGATACGGAGAGGGCCAGAAAACTAACTTCTAGAGACGTTGAGCGCGGGTTGTAAAGCGGCGAGACGAATGTTTCGCAGGCCCCGGTCACTTTCAAATGCTTGTGCAGAATCGTGCTTCGACTACGCTTATCGCAGGGTGCGGGATGGTCATTTCAAGAGATTTTGCTGCGGCTGAGGATTCTGACCCCGTCCTAACCTCTGCTGCTGCTATAAAAATCAACACATCCTCTCCACCAGTTCTTTAAAAAGGTTCACATGCGGCGCCACAGCTGCTGTCTAAAGCTGCACAACTCATGAACATGCTGATCGACGACATAGCTCGTTACAGGAGTGCGCTATTAGAGAAGACGTTGGTTGGTGCTCAGCACAATTACAGTCTCTGCTTTTGGTATCGCTATGCTACAGCCCGGCTCTCAAAGCTCGACTCTTCCTCCAGCGCCTGAGATCGCTATCTACAATGGTATGGCAATAGTATGGGGGTATCTTGAACTGAATGAAATGCCTGTAGGCCGCCTTTTCCCTTCCCGCGACTACTCGATAGTCAGTGTGCCTGGCTTGCCCTCAGAACGCAATCCCAATTGGACTCCGCAAGGGGCCGTTGATTTCTCTGATCACCACGTGTGCGTCCATGTCCTTATCCGCAACCGCGACTACCTCGTCATAGTCCGAGGGCAGATCTGGGATGCCGGACACGATTGGCCTAAGTCCCATAGGTGCCAGACCTGTTGCAGTGCTGACACTTTTGATTGTCCCGCTGCGGCTCTGCAGATCGGTCGTGGTGGGTGCGGTGGTCATGCTTTCGATATCGTCATAATCCGATGTGACTGTTTCGACTGTGCTGGCCATAGTAGACACAGTCGTTGTTCGATGATGTTGGTGAGCTGGCTTGGCCAGCTTGAGCGGCCGTGGTGGAGAGTACTGGTTGGCGGATAGCAAATAAAACTGTGACCTCTTCTTCCGGTGCTCGGCAAAAGACGACGTGGTGCTGTTGGAGCCGATGGTGCTGACGGATCCAGAATGAGACCGACCACCGAGCCACTGCGACACACGTCTTTGGCTTTGGTATGCAGATGCTGAATATTGTGGCACCTTCTTGACATGAAATTCGGGCTCGGAAGTGTGCTCAGGCTCACACTCAGGCTCCTGCGCTGGCTTCGAGATGGCCCCAGAAGCGGGCACTGGGGTAGCAGGAAGCTCGACGGGCTCATCCTGATGCCCTTGCCAGCCGAAGACTTTCGGCGATGGCGCGGGAGGATTCAAAGCTGAATGTCGAGCATTCGCACGGCTGGCCTCGATCTTAGGGAAATCCATGACCATACCATGAATCAGGCTCGCCGTACAAGGTGGCGTGAATTCTTCTTGCATGGGACTGAGTACCGTCACGGGGTTTTGTGGTTTAGAAGCCATATCAATCTGTGGCTCACCTCCTGGGAGCGCGACCCATGATACAGGATGGCTGTGTAGCGCCTCGTAGGACGATGACGGTCTTGAATCCGAGATGTGAGAGACCACGGTGTCTCGTCTCATGAGCGATCTACGTCTCTCAAACATGGAGGCTGGCTTGACTGGTAGAGCTCTTGCTGGCAACTCGGATGGGACGACTTCCACCGACCTCGCTCTCAGAAGCGCCCTAGGGGGCATCCTGATCTCGCCCGAGTCAATGAAACTGACAGCATCAAAGTCGGGAAGGTCCGACAGTCGGTTGTTTGGAAGATAGATACTGAGCTCCAGGGGTCTGTATGATCGGCGGCGAATTGGGCTAGCATTGCGAGGAACCACCACTGGCATTGGGCTGGAGATCGACGGTCGCAACGGAGTGTGTCGCCGAAAAGTCTGGCTTGCGCGCTCGGAGGCCCGTGAAGCGAGATCCCTGCCATGTGACATCCATTTGGTAGGCATCGATGGTGGTGGTGTAGGAGGCATCTCATCCCAGATAGTCATCTTCATTGGTGGTACAAGATGTGGCTGCTGATACATGACTTCCATCTCGCGCTGGATGCCTGGTCGCATGTTAGTCTGTGCAAGATACTGGCGGGGCCGCGCATACCTGCACATGCTGCGACTTGTTCGGACTCGGACTCTCGCAGGGTCTTTCGGGGTGATAGGCAATCGAAGACAGCGAGGCTATGACAGGTGGGAGCCTGGGAACCCCGGCGCGCCGTATATGGTCTTTCCATGATCGCGCACCTGGGCTCACACGAGTTCCCCCGAACTCGTGTAGGTGGCAACAGGTAGGAAACACAACTTGAATATGGTGCCGGCACCGAAGATAGATCAGGAAAATAGAAAGGAGTGACTGGGGTGAGTAAGAGTATGGTCTATGAATGAAGGGCGACACAGCAATGGGACATATCAGAGGTTGAAACAACATTTGCAGATGTCACAGCCTCGAGAACCTACACCACATGGCCGGACTCGCGCTCTCGGGTCAAGCTTGTTTGATGATGCGCACTTCAGCGCTTGCAGAGTCGTGAATTGCTACCTTGCGGCAGAAGGCTGGCCCTGCAGGGAACGATTGGACCTGGGAGCCGCCAACGCAGCAGGCTAGACAGCACAACAACTCCTCGAGGACGTTGAGTAGCGAGGGTAGTTGTTGTCAGCGGTTACAAGGTCATCCAACAATCATTCGATGTCGTTGCTTGGTGCTGAGATTGAGCCGGCGCTAATGTCGAGCGGCCCTGTCCAATCGGGTACCTAGACGCCTATTAGCCAAGTCAGTGGGTGCCGTCGGTGGGATCAAGGCAATCAATGCTGATCTCCTTACCAACCTGAAACAAGGAAATCAGTGAGAAGAATGGAGATGGCGCCATGTGGCAGATGATTGTCCAAATGCCTTTGTTTCAGCATCATTTGTCCTACCAACCCCTAGGGCTGCATTATGCACAACGGCTGCTTCCCACGAGCCGGCCGATTGCAGGGGTACCCACCTCCAATTCCTGTGAGCTTAGAGTCCGCTCCCGCAAAGGAGCCTCCCTCTGTATCCAGGTACAAGGCCGAAATGAAATGAACCGTCCGCATCCCCTCATCACAGACAGATGAGCCGGGTCTCCACTGCCACAAATACTAGTATCTCTGCGTGATGATTTCGCGTCCCTGCTCGTCAAAGTATCTCCCGCTAGGATGTTCCACCATGCGGTAGCGTGGCTGCTCGACCGGCAGGTACTCACGACGTGGCTGATCGACCAACATTGTTCCTTCTCGGGCGCCGGGGCGAACGCTCGAGGCCCGCGCTGCCATTCCTCGTGGCTGCATTTCTTCATATGGACGCGCTTCCGGCCTCGCGCTACCCATGCGGACGGGTTCCCGGAATTCTCCTCTGTCGTCCACGTACACGGGGGGCCTGGGAGCCCGATCGATGATGACACTCGCACTCCTCGCCACGGGCTGACTGTAGGCTTCTCTGGGCACCTGTGAGGCTGACGCGCGTGGAGCGTCTTGACGATATATGGGGGGTGGCGGAGGCATGTCTGGTTGGGCATAACGCCGATCCTGTGGCGCATCTACGAAAATTGATCCAGCTCGAACAGCTCGATAGGCATCGTACTCTGGGCCAGCTTCAGCAGGACGAACAGAACCTGACCTGGGGTCTGCGGAAGGACGCTGCTCAATAATCTCTCTGAATTTGTTGCCATACTCGTCCACAACGATTCGCTCCACTGGGGGCGGTGGCATTGGCTCATAACGGACATAGGTCTCTTGCCCGTATGTATCGCGGTAGATGGGTGCGGGGGTGCGTGAGACCCGAACTTCTTGCAAAGGCTGCCGCTCATAAGGGTCATCCAAGACTTGCTGCCGGACAATAGGGCTGCTTTCCCGGTAGGATGTGACCCTGGCTCTAGTTGGTGTCCCGTAGGCATCGAATTCGTCGCCCATCTCAGCCCGCACATTGTGCATGCTGGCCACTCGTCGTAGGTCTTGAGTATCTCGCATAGGCCTCATGCCGGCTCGTGATCCGGCCCTGGGTTCGCTCATAGGTAGCGCCGGCTCGGCATACCGGATAGCAGATCTGCCCGGCGAGTCTACTGGTCGCGCGGCTGGCATGTATCTGACCTCTCGTGGGGCGTCGTCGATAAGGATCGGCTGGTCGATGTTGGTTGGGCGGAACCTGCCAGAGCCCAGGGGCTGTACTTCGTGGAAGGGTGGTGGTGATTCTTCTTTCACACCAGGGGATTGCCCATTCCGACGAGCCTTGCGTTCCCGTTTGTCCAGTTTACGCTTTTTCTTGGTATGCTGTGCATCTGGACTTTTATTTCTTCGGCCACGCGTATTCTGCTGTAGAGGTGGTTGCTTAGCAACAGCCAGAGGAGATACGCGAGATGGTTGGGGAGCAATGGGGGAGGTGATGTGGTTCCTTACTATTCGCATGTTGGAACCTCGAGTACCGTCATCGACCTCCGAGTATCGTCGTAATGGTCGGCTGCGGGGATCTTGGGCATCGTGTACGTTTGAGTACCCAGCTTCCTGCATAGCGGTGTCTTGTTCGACCGCTTCGGGGGGGCTATATTCGCCTTCCTCCTCTTCTTCTTCATCGTCTTGATCCATGGTAGGAGAATATGCAGGAGACTCGCGTCGAGCGAGACGAGGGGAATACTCATCGTCGGCATCGGCATCCAGGGGTGCACCCATGACAGCGCTCTGAACATGTGCGCCTGAGGGAGCGTCAGTGGTCAGACCGTCCTCGGCCTCTTGAGAAGGACTGCGAGCACCGCGTTCCGGAGTTGAGTCTGGAGCTCTGCTAGAGTAGAAGGAGTTCTCATCAAACGAATCATTGTCCTCTGCCTCGTCTTTGGGGCTAATAGCCGGTTTGCTGGCGGCAACAGCTTTGGACACCAGCGCGGGGATATCGAAGTCGGGCTTGGCTTCTGCTGGCGCAGGTTTCTTACGAGCATCCAGTCTCTTCTGTTCAAATTGCTCCTTGAGAGCCTTCTCTAGTCGCTGTCTCTTGAGCACAGTTTCAGCGCGGACTAGATCGTCCGACTTGGTCAGAAGAACAGGATTGAATTCGGAAGCTGGGGGAACAGAGGCGCCGGTAGTAATTGCAGTGGTGGGCGACGGCTGTATTTCACGTATCGATTGCTGCGAAGAAGATGGGACAGCTAAATTGGCCTGTGCAGTGAGTTGAGGCGTGAGGGTAGAAACATTTCGAATGGCATGCGCAGGCACGGAAAGCCGAGGATGTAGCCCTTGAAATACCTCGTCGCGAAGCTTGAGTAGAGTCTCATACTCAGCAGCCTCGTTTAAAGATAAACCTGGCGTTGGCGAAATGCCATTCACCAGGGGAGCCACCACGGACATGTTGTCGTTGCAACGCGTTCACAGCGCAGAAGTGTTTCCTAAGGAGAGCTTCTCATGGCAAAGAGCTAGCACAAAGCAGACTCTGAGATAAAGTAGCGGACAGTCGGTAGGGTGTCATGGGGCTAGAGTTCTGGTGGACTGGCCTGTAGATAGCGATACAGTGAGGTGGTCAGCTAGGTGGACGAAGCAGAACAGGAGGTGGTTGACATGAATCTGAAATTACGAAGGGCAGGCGAACAGGACCAATTCCGAAAGGGGCAACTTTAGCGACGGCCGTTGCTTGCAGCGGTGCGGGCTTTTCTATTTTCTATTTTTGAGTCAATCGTCTCTTCCATTGAATAATAGTAATTGTGACACTATTCAGAGGCCACCGACACATTCTGGAGCAAAATGTCACTTGTATTTCAAACCATTTGCTTGGCTTGAGACTGCGGTCGCTCTTTCACGCTCTTTGATAGAAAGTGTTGGTGTATATATATGTTCAGGACTGGAAGCTAGATCTCCGTCTCTTTACATCATCACTACAAGGACGAAAATCACCACCCACCATGGGGTCTCTAGGTCACGATGACAGAGTCGTTTTCTTCTTCGACATTGATAATTGCTTGTATGCTAAGAGCACCAAGGTCCATGACCACATGGCCCGCTTGATCAATGAATTTGTTGTCAATCATCTCAGCCTCACGCCGGAGGAAGGGTACGTGCTTCACCAACAATACTACAAGGACTATGGGTTAGCCATCGAGGGTCTCTCCCGACACCACAAGATCGAGCCTCTGGTCTTCAACCGCGAGGTCGACGATGCGCTGCCCCTCGACGAGCTGCTGAAGCCAGACCCCAAGGTACGAGAGGTCCTGGAGCGTTTTGACAAGAGCAAAGTCAAGATGTGGCTTTTCACCAATGCACATATCACCCACGGTCAGCGCGTGGTCAGGCTGCTCGGCATTGAAGATCTATTTGAAGGCATCACTTTTTGCGATTACTCACAACCGCGATTGGTTCCCAAGCCACTGCCCGCCATGTTCGATAAAGCTGAGCAAGAAGCCAAGGCGACCGACTATGACAAGATCTACTTCGTCGATGATTCGATGTTGAACTGCAAAGAGGCTTACAAGCGAGGATGGAAGAGGACTGTCCATCTCGTCGAGCCACAAGTTCCAGAACCAGAGGAGAAGCCTTGCGAATATCAGATCAGCAGCCTCCAACAACTGCTAGATCTGTTTCCCGAGCTCCTGAAGACGGGTACATGAAGAGTACTAGATACCCCGATAGACTAATGAGACATGGATGAGCTCGCCACCCCAAGTGACTCAGAAGCGTGGTTTTGGAACGATAGCGTTCAACGTCACAAATCAAGTCGCAAGTCTATCCAGCATTGCCAGCGCATTGATTCTGTTTAGACATGGATGTTCCGTGTGACGGTCGACGTTTTCAAGGTACTGATGCGGGCGACGACTCTTGAATTTTCAAAGTTGCATTCATGATGCTGGTACCACATCCTGCGTTGAGTCAACACCATGGTGTTGCCTTCTGCGCATGACCAGCCCTGTATTGAACTTGGTCAGCGCGGATTGTCGGGTTGTGTGCTCATATGCCATGTGTATGAGCCCAAGATTGATACCAATGGCCGCACCTATATTTGGTGCAGCTTGAAGAAGTCAGGGGTCGACATGCCTGTCAGGTCATAGCGCGATCTGCACGAATCTGGCCACACCAATAATCGCCCTCCATCACCGCCCATGCATCCTGGCGGCCTTGGTGAATATCAGCCACATCCTACCCTGGCGGCCCGTAAATTTCAATACGAAGGAAGCCCGGCACGGCCACCTTCTGGTATGAGAGCTGGCAGCTTGGACCACGATAGACCCTGATATCACGACGTCGAAAGGGTGAACACGAACCTTTGAAGCATTCGACTCTTTGCACACATCTCAAGGTCTAGATCGGTCCCAAAGCAATCCATACGTGCACTTTATATTGCAGAAAGAACCTCAAGGTCCAACTCATACTGTACAAGCATTACGGAGCATTATAAATTGACAACAGTAGTAAGTCAACCTATTCTTCGATGCTCTAGGACGGCTTGACCGTCCATAACAGTGGAATACAACCCCGGTTCCCACCTCGCATTTCCCGGTCAAGCCTAACGCACGTTACACGTGGAGACTCGATACTACTGAGGCTGCCTGAAAGAGTTTCATACCAAGCCCGTCATAACAAATCTCTAAAGACCCATTCGTTAATTGTTGAATCGCATGGAGCAAGGAGGCCCGTTTGCTACACCCCTGCCCTGCCACGTGAATTCTGATCCAGCTGGCAATAGACAGCTGTCACTGGCCGTCACAAATGGCTGAATACGAGAACTAGGGAGCATAATTCTCTCTCGTGTCTGCATGGACCTGTACCTTTGCGGCATAGCATGGAATGATGTCTGAAAGAGAGTGAAGATGTTATAAAGGTACTGTATCCCGATAGTGCTGTGCTTCAGAGAGCAAAACTGCTACTATACTAGACACTTACATCCCAAAGCCACAAGTCTGCGTCTGTGCTACTGTCACAGTGTACATACGGTACAGAAGACGTCGACGTCAAGTCATCATACCAATGTCGTCCCCCATATCAGCCACAGCAGTCCCTAGCGCTTCGATACCTTTATCTTCGTCTTTTACCTCTCTTCCCTCGAAATCCAGCGCCCGGCCAAAGCTCAAACTCACCACCCAAGACGTCGACAACGACGCCAAACCTAAAACTGCCAGCGCCAGCAACAACACGCGCTTCTACGCCCACCTGCTCTATGTCACGGGTCCGGAGCGTGAACGCATCATGGCACGCTCCATCTCTTCATCTTCCACAACGAGCCAGTGCTCCCGGGGTTCAGTACACTCACAAGCCTCCTCCCACACCTCCACCAACTCAATACATGCCTCCAAAGTACCACCTGTCCCTCCTGTGACTCCTGCCTCACAGTTCGCCTTGTCCACCGTCGACACCCCTAGCTATGTCGACGAGCACTGGCCACTTATCGCGACCACGAACCCGGACAGCGTCCCCTCCCACATCCCTCGCACCCACCCAGCCTTCCACTGCGCTTCACACATGGCCCAGGTCCACAATCTCTTCATCCGCTGCCTGAACAGCATCTACAACCACTCCCTCCTGCTCTCGCCCTCCACCACGGGCCCCAACAACGAAACCGCCTCTTTCCTCCAGTACTGCCGCATCTTCACCTCCCTCCTGCACCACCACCACCACGTCGAAGACACCTACCTCTTCCCCGCCTTCGAAACCCTCCTGGCCCAACCGGGCGCCAGGTCCACCACCACCGCCCCCCAACACGCCACCTTTCTCCCCGGCCTCGCAACCTTCACCGCCTACGTCACCCGCACCATCCCCCAAGAATACTGCGGCCTCACTCTCCGCAACCACCTCTCGCGCTTCGCCCCCGGCCTCGTCCAGCACCTACACGACGAGATCCCCCGCATCCTCAGCATGTGGCGCGCCCCCTCCCCCGACCTTGCCAAAGTCTGGGCCGTCGCGGACAAGATGGGCCGCAGCGCCGGAGGGAGCAGCCTGTGGGAGGCGCCCACCATGGTGCTGGCGTGTGTGGACCGCGAGATGATCATGGATGGGAAATTGTGCGATTTTCCGCACATGCCCCGGCCCGTGGAGTTGCTGGCCCGGAAGGTCTTGAGTAGAAGGCACGCGGACGTGTGGCGCTTTGCTCCGTTCGGGTTTGATGGCGTGAGGAGGGTGGTGCCGCCTGTGCAGGGTGGGCGACGACGATGATGATGATGTGATGGGATCTGAGGAAATGGCAGGCAGGAGCGGGGCCTGGAAAAATTGTTTGGCGTGCTCTTTTGTTATCAGCGACTGGGGAAAGCGAGGTGTTTGTTGGTGGGACATGTCTTGGAAAGGTAATTGTTGGTTGTAAAGATAGACGGTTGTCGGGTCGTTTGGTAGAGCTTCCCCGGGACCAACATCGTGTCACATTAAGTGACAGAGAGGAATGTCATAAAACCTCCCGCCTCCCCGAGTCTATTCAACTTCCAGGTCGTCTGTTCAATGCAGCCCGTTTCTCGAGTAAAGGGGGGGCCATCATAGTCAGAGACACGATAGATGCGGATTGTCTGATTGCGGGCGATCCCTGTATGCCATGGTCGAAGCCTCGTCAAGGCATCTCATCGTCCTTGTCATCGCAACGACCGACCTCCAAAGACTGGAGATATAATGCCGCGACTTTCACCCTTCGAGCTCCTTAACTCTCGCCTCCCAAGCCTCCACATTCCTCAGCTTGGCCTCCAGCTCCTCCTTCTCGTCCTCAAGCTCGATCCGCTTCTCCGCGTCCAGCTCCCCAAAGAAGTATCCCCCCTGGCCATCAAACTGCAAAATCTTGCTGTGGTACTTC
Source organism: Cyphellophora europaea CBS 101466 (assembly GCF_000365145.1). Classification (NCBI taxonomy): domain Eukaryota; kingdom Fungi; phylum Ascomycota; class Eurotiomycetes; order Chaetothyriales; family Cyphellophoraceae; genus Cyphellophora; species Cyphellophora europaea. The sequence continues at coordinate 484,099 of NW_008481808.1, read as the reverse complement.
CACAGACTCCGTCGATGGCTGACCGTCATCAAGGTCGTGCCGAGGCTCTTGGCCGTCTCGTACATTTTGCGCTCCATCTCGAGCGTCACGGAGCTGGTGCACTCGTCGAGGATCGCATATCTCGGCTTATGGTAGAACAGCCGCGCCATTGCGATGCGCTGCTGCAGACCGCCCGAGAAGACATCTCGCCACTCCTCCACGCTGTCCCAGCCGTTTGGCCGCTGGACAACGGAGTCGATTTCGAGGATCTTGAGGATTTCAAGCAGTTCTGAGTCGGATTTGTTCTTCGCTCGGAATTCATATAGTGATTCGGGGTAGATGATCTGATCACGAAGCGTGCCGCGAGATAGGTATGGTCGTTGGGGGATGTAGAAGATGTCATCGAAGCTTGGTTTCCTAACGCTGCCGCCGTAGACGGGCCATAATCCACCCAAAATGCGGAACAGCGAGGATTTGCCGCAGCCATTGGGACCGATGATAAGTAGATGCTCTCCTGGAGCGATCTTAAATGAGAGTTTCTTCACCAGAACATCACCATTTGGTGAAACGATGGGCACCTCAGAGAACTCGATGTCGTCGCTCTCTTGAACTTGACCGCGGCCCCTCAGGACTACGGCATTCTCTTCGATGCTCGCTGACGAGACCAGTTTCTTCTCAAAGTTACCGGCTGCCACGTCATCCATAACATCGAGCAGACCGGCTACTCGTGAGGTGTATCCTGCAAGCTCGGTGATCTCCTTATAGCTGAACATGATGCGCCCGAATGCATCTGAGCTCGAAAGTAATATGCGTCTATTGGTGACGAAAGATTCAGTATGATCGCCAGCCGTCTTCAACACATCCTGTCCCGGAATTTTGAAGAAGACAGGGACGGAGCAGAGGATCAGCCCCAGGGCGCCCCAAAAGTATTTTATGACAAAGTCTGTTCCCAGATCAATCACTTGTGCATTGAGGATGGAGCATCAGACACTTACCTTCCATGAAACCATGGTAGAATCGCCTCCGTAGAATGCGGTTGACATGCTTGATGAGCGTGAAGTAGCCCTTGTCAAGACCATCCTTCTCCGCCTCGTGCCCACCATACAGAGCAATTTCCTCACTGTAGTCGATGAGTCGCGTGTGCTGAAATCGAAACTCTCCCTCTAGCCTCGCCTCATCCGCAACGTATTTGCCGAACGGTGGCGTCAAAGCCCGCATGACATTGGCGGACACCTGAACCAGTAACGCCATGGTGAACAAACCCTCGCCGCCCACCGATTTGGACAGGGAATAGTTGTAGATGACCATGTCGAGCGTCGGCTTTGCCAAATTCGAGTACAGCTCGGCAAGACTATTGCTGAACTTTGAGATATCCACCGTCACCAGCTGATCCGCATTCTTGATCCGATCGTCCAGCGCAGAAATCGCATAGAACGTCATGTTATCCAGGTATTTCTGATGCACATGCTTCGTAAGCCTCGTTCGGTATCCGAGCGCTAGCTTCGTCTGGTGATACTGCAGCATGCTGTTGCAAAAGGTCGCAGGCACGGCCACACCCATCCACCACACCAGCCCCAGCACAAACTCCCGACCCTTGCCCTTGACCAACGCTCCGACTACACGCCCATCAAGCTCAGCCACGTAGAGAGACAGCAGCGTCCGCAGGACCAGAAAGACGCTGTGACTGAGCAACAGGCGCAGCTCCTTGCTCCGCCAGCTCGGAATCACTATCCTCAACAGGCGCGCGAGATTGCGAAAGAACTCGCGATTGATCTCCACACGTTTGCTTTTCTGCTCCTTGACCGGGTCCCCTGCGCTCGTGACTGACTGTCGGGCACGGATCTCATGCTGGCGGCGCAGCGCGGCTTTCTGCTCGGCGATGGCATTGTGCACGCGGTGGATGAGGGCGAGGACGAGCGTCAGGTACACTGCGCGGGAGATCTTGGTGCGGTGGCGCAGGTAGGTGGTCGTGAGCTCGGAAATGATCTGCTTGACGGAGCGCTTTGGCGGTAGGAGCGTCGAGAGTGCAGCCATGTGGGAAGGCCTCCCGAGGGAGGGGCGGGGATGGCAGTCAAGGGCGGATGGTCACGTATGGTACTTGTGATTAGGATGAGACTATGGCAGACATCACAGTATATGGGAGCGGCCACAATTGAGTGACTATGGGGCGTTCGTTCGTTGGCAAGTAATTAGGTGCTGTAAGTGCTCCTGTATGTACGTTGGAATGGTCGCAGCAAGATGTAATGCGTCGGCGGAGGCGCGCCAAGGCTCAGGACCGAGGCGGCACATGCAATCACATGCCGCGAAAACACGCAGCTTCGCAAGAGGTCCACGAACCAATACTCCCTGTCGCCGACTGACTCTGGTAAGTGTTACAGTAAGATGGTGTGGTAAGTAAGCTCTATGCTTCCGGGCATCACCCGACCGAGAGTAGTCCATCCCGATATCTCAATATCTCAATGAGTATAGAGTGACTACCTGAGTCTTCTCCCTCTCATGCGTTCGACCTGGTGATCAAAGAACCCCGAGGCTCGCTTGCAATGCATCAAGATCAGGCAAATCGACTCTAGAGCCCCATACAATCATAGCTTCTTCCCGTCCCTCTCCGCCTTCCTCAGCGCTCTCCGCCGGATATCGACATGCATCGTCCTGTTGATTCCGTAAACCACCTTCTGACTGAAGTCCGACGCCAAACTCGCACCAGTGACCACAAATGCAAACAGTGCGTGACTCCAGTACGGAGTGCCCGAATATGTAAAGCCAAGACTGCCGCCCCTACGCCCAATCTTCGCCAGCGCTGACTTCACAAAGACCTTCTCCGACGGGATCAACCAGCTACTCCGCCGGATCTTTGACATGGCGCTCGTGACGAGGTATCCATGGATCAGATAACAAGTGATACCTTGAGGCGCAAGCTCCGTAGCGAGCGCGTTGTTCCATGCCTGCAAGAAGGCCTTGGAGCCCGAATAGGTTGCCAGTAAGGCCGTGGGGGTGAGACCAGCGAAGGAGCCCATGGTCAGGATGAGACCTTTCTTCTGCGGGAGCATATGCGGAAGAGTAGTTTGAGTGACGCGGAGTGTTCCCATGCAATTGATCTGAATGATGTTCTGCAGCTCTCCTGTGTCGGTCTCATTGAAGGGCACAGGAATGCTGTGGCTCTGGCCAACGTTGTTGATGAGTACTGCCACCTGTTTTCCCCCCAGTACATTTTCCAGATGGACATAGTCTGTCTCTGTCGGCTTCGAGAAGTCGATGGCCAGGGTCTCCACCTCAACGCCTTCAATGCTCTTTGCCAGAGCCTCGAGCTTGCTCTGGGTCCTGCTGACTAGAACGAGGTTGAACCCCTTGCGGGCCAGCTGCAGCGCGAACTCTTTGCCGATGCCATCGGAAGCGCCAGTCACGACTGCCCAGGAGCCCTTGGGTCCGAAGGTTGATAGTGGGGTGCCAGGCAGGAGGAACGTGGAGGCAACGAAGCGGACCAGTGTGTAGGTGATGGAGACCGCCGTGATGGCGCCCACGGTGATGAGGGCGGCGGAGAGAGGCGACTGCGTGCCCAACGGGCCGAGCGGGATTGATGCCATGGTGAAATGGCGAAAGGAGAGTTGTGTGGCTGGGTTTGAATGATTCTACTTTGGTATGATGTACAGGTAGCGGGATGCGCGCAGTGGTGCGCCCCGGCAAAAAATAAATTCCGTCAGGGGTTGACCGGATGGAGCCGTGACCCCAACGCTTCTACACAGTAACATCCGACGACAGCATTGCCGTCGAGATCGCTTGATACCGCAAGGAGCATTGCAAGACAAGATGGATCTCCTTCCTCAGGGTGATGGCTATTTGCAGTATTACGTTTTGATGGTGAGCTACCAAAGAAACCCACTCTCAGAGCCCCTCTAACCTCCGCGCAGGTGGGAGTAACAGCTATCACTAGTATGTCCGTCGTGCCCACGAACGCCGAACAGGCGGTTTAACAGTTTCTTCAGACTCCATTTCCTGCTACCGCGACGATCAATACCTCCGCCGCGTCTATAACCCTCCCAATGGCTCCCCAGCCGCCTCCGCAGTCACACACCTGCAATGCCGAACGTTCGCAACCTGGAACGTAGCCGTTGGGCTAGTAAGAGTATTCGCCGCCTACCACATTCATGAACCGGCTTGGATGCAGATGCAGATGTTGACTTGTGTCATTGGCCTGTTCCATTTTGGCATGGAGGCCTTCGTTTACAAGACGGCGCGACCATCTGGCCCTTGGTTCGCACCCACCATCGTCGCTGCGATCGGCCTAGGATGGAGTGTAGCGCAGTATGGACATTATATTCGATGACAAAATTCAAGCATCTGCTTTCTCTTTCGCGGGTGGGTTGGTGACCTGTTCGCCTTTCTGCAGGTTTTTGCGGTAGAGTTCTCCGCCACAGTTCTGCAACCGAACAGTCGCCTGCTCCGGTGTGATGTCGCGCTGCGGCTCGCCCAGCATTTCGTAGCCGACGAGGAATTTGCGGACAGTGGCCGACCGAAGAAGTGGAGGATAGAAGTGAATGTGCAGGCTGGAGCACTCGATCTCCTCCTCAGAACCCTGTAGCGGAGCCTGGTGAATGCCCATGCTGTACGGGAAGCTCGTCTCGAAGAGATTATCGTACCTCCGAGTGACTTGCGCGATAGCCTCTGCGAGGTGCACTTGCTCTGTCTCAGACAGGTCGACTAACGAGCGGATATGCTTGGTGGGCAGAATCATAGTCTCAAACGGCCAGGTAGCCCACCACGGACAAACCACAAGGAAGGTGTCGTTCTGCCAGACCACTCTTTCGCCTTTCTCTCTCTCCAATCTAGCATAGTCCACGAGCAAGTGTTGCCCGCCCTGCTGGCGGTGGTACTTCCTCAGTTGTTCTAGCTCCGCTGCAGGCTCCTCAGGCAGTGATGTCGTCGTCCAGATCTGTCCATGCGGATGAGGATTTGAGCAACCCATCGCGGCACCCTTATTCTCGAAAATTTGCATCCATCGATACTGATCTTTGGGCGTATCGACCTGAGCGTGTGGACTGGAGGGTGGCAAATGCGTCGGCTCAGCCAGGCTAGCGAGAGGCGACTTGGGGTCCAGATGCGCAGTGTAGATCTCAGTCCAAGTCCTGATTATGGGTACAATCTCTTCCGAACCCATGTCTGCAAGGGTGATATTGTGCGCAGAGCTGAAGGTCAGCACATAGCACTTGCCTTTGACCGGCTCCGCCTGAAGCAACAGTCCAGGAAGGCTGCCGGGCGCATCGGGAGCGGCATAGTCGGCTTGAGATTCTTTTACGGCGCTATAATCGTTGACAAAGACGAAGGTGTCCTTGTACTGCGGGTTGGCGTCGCCGGAGGCCCGCGTGTTGCCCGGGCAAAGATAGCATTTGGGGTCGTAGTCCGGGAGCTCGATTAAGCCTGGCGACTCTTGTTGACCTTGCCAGGGGCGCTTGGTACGGTGAGGGGAGACGAGGATCCAGCTGCCCCGCAAAGGGTTGTAGCGGCGATGAGAGATGTCGTCGAGGATCTTGTCAGGCATGATTGGGCGTTTTCGAAAAGTAAGGGCTGCTAAAAAGTGTGTGATTGTCAAAGCAGGTCAGCAGCTTCGAACATAGGCGAGCTTCAGCTCCAGCGTCGGTGCGAAACGTGAATCTGGTGGGCGCGGAGAACACGTCTGAAAACAGATTCTTGGTGGGGCAACGACGTAGTAGTGTAGCATTGAGGGCAGCGTTGCAGGCACGGAAGACGACACTGATCAAGCTGTGTGTTGGGGCTCCCGAACGCCTTCTTCTCACCTTCTGGGAACCGCCATGTGCTCTTCCTGTCGGCGATTCTTGCTCAGCAAAGGGGAAGAGAACGGCATGTCCTCGTAGCGTACTGTAGAGTCCAGGCAGTGAAAGCTCGGCCGAACGCCGATTGGCTCATTCGCCGGCCCTCCCTCGGATCATCGACATCAGATGAAGACTCGTTGAACATGGTGATTGATAACGCCCAGATAACTTACTTCGTCTTTCCAAGCCCGGCTTGTAGCCTTGTCCAAAGCGACAGCATGATGCGCGACTGGATTCGCAGCTCCAACAACCAAGCATAACCGCCCTCTCATTCACTGCCTGAACCGCTTGGCTCCCTTGACCCGGGCTGCATCAGATACCATGGACGGCGGCGAGCTCACTCTTGACGCCTTGCCCAATGAGGTTTGTAGACAGGAAGATAGCAAGGCCAGTGGCTGATGTGACAGATCCTGGTCAACGTCCTTTCCGCATTCCCCACGCCCGCCCTCCTCCCGCTGTGCATCGTATCCCGCCGCTTCCACCACATCATCCTCCGAATTCTACACTTCCGGCTGCTCCTTGCTGCCGCCGCTCCCGAGTACAAACTCATCCTTGAGGCTTATCACCCAGCCAAGCGGTACGCGGATCCTCACTTGTTCTGCACATATCTCGGGACCGATGGCCTCTCATCTAAGCACGAGGGCGAGGGCTCTCTATACGAAGACTGCGTGACAGAGAGCGGCCGGTTCGCCAAACTAGGGTCTCTGTACAGCCGCTTCCGACCCGAGCGGCCGGGCGTGGAAGGTTCTATGCCTGTAAGAAGAGTGGCTGGTTTGACAGCGAACAGCGCAGGCGCAGGAAACCCCAGCCAGCCGATCTACGCCAACAGTGGGGACGGTGGCAAGGATAAGGTTGTTCACACCATAACCTTGGATGGAGACGAGCTTTTTGGGCAGTTTTGCGCCTACAGCAGTCTGGTCCGGTTAGGACCCCGGCGGGGAGTGTTCTTAAGCACAATTCCTATCGTGGAGAGTAAGCAGGGGTGGATGAGAGTTTGGAGGTATTGGCTTGTCGAGAGAGCGAGAGAGCTGGCAAAGCAGGGCGATGGTGAGGACGTGCTGGATAGAAGGCCGAGTAAGATCTGTCCGGATGTTGGAAGTGATCGGACGATATTATGGACTGACGATAGGCGGAATGTCGGTCTGAGATTCTCGGTCAAGTGCCTGGAGCAGAGACTGTACGAAGGAGAGGATGACCTCGACGATATTCCCTTGGGCTTTCAGATTGAGATCACAGGTAAGCACTTTGTATCAAACGAGGGCGGAGCTGACACGACCAGAACTCGTCGTGAGAACGACACATCTCATGCTCGCAGTAGAGGCATCCATGCAAGGGAAGGGGGCGCCGTCAGGTAGGGCTCTGATTTTCGGTTCATTCGCGGTTGTTGGCCAGACCCCAGCTTGAGCAAACAAGTGAGGTGGGTTCTCACAGTCGAAACGAGCAGGCCACTTCAAACGACTTTGAGCTTCGCTGACTGCTTTTAGGCCAGTGGTGGTTCTCTTGGACTATCAGACAGGAGAGCAGCAATAACGAGGCTCAGGCGGAGCAATCTTGATGACTGAGCATATGTTTTTCTGTGTCTCGATAAACATTTGATACTCAGGACACGCGGGACTGTGGGACTCCCTGACAATTGCATGCTGCTACAATCTGTAGTCTTCCGCGTTCTTCCCATTCCATATCTTGCTCCTGAAACACCGAAAAGCCCAAAAAGTCGTTCATACATCACACAAAAGTTTGGGTATGCCACATTGCCGTTGTGCGCCTGGTACCATTCCACCACGCACGGCGTGACATGAGCTGGGGACGTGGATATAGCGCGATTATTCCCTTCATATCCCTTCTCTGAAAGCACTTTTTCTCGTTCCTGTCGGACTTCCACCGCCGGCCTCCGAGTCCAGACTTCCCTGGGCCTGGTGGCCTCTGTTGTCCATCTCCGGTCGGGGACTGACGCTCCTCAAGCTGGGAGCCTCATTATGATCGCCGAATGGATTTTCGCCTCCTTGCCGTCCACGAGCGCCGGTATATCCGCTTCCACCGCCATATGATTCAGCGTGCAGGCCAGGAGTAGGCGCAAGTCCAAGCTCCTGCTCTTCATAATTTGCCGCGTAACCGCCTTGGTTGTTGGCGTAGGGATCATCGTGGCTTCCACCAACTCGGGTGTCCCAGGCATCATCTTCGAAACCTCGGCCTCTTCCTCTGCCAGGAGGCGCATATCCTGCGCCGGTTTCCTCGTATGCGCCACGTGCGGAACGAGGGTTGCGAATCTTCGAGATCTGGTCCTTGATCCATTCGAGCGGGCCTGATGAGCGCGGGGTGGGGTAGTTGGTGGTTGACTGATCCGACTTCACAAATGGTACGTAGTGTTTCCATGAGGGAGGAGGGAGGCCGGCGCGCCGGGCTTTGTATTGCGTCCAGCCGATCCAGCCGCCATAAGCGAAGATGACAAGGAGGAAAAGCAGAAAGAAGAAGAGTCCTACAACCTGTTAGCATGAAATATCAAAACGTCAGGTCGAGAGAAGACCGTACCCCAACCGCGCATCGTGATGATTGTTCCGTTATGTGGTTCTGGCTGTCGAGTAGCGAAAGTGCTATCGCAGGAGCGTGCAAGAACGTGCTCTCGGAAGTTACGACGTCACTGATGGAGTGGTTCGCATTGCCCGGAACGTTTGGCTGAGCAAGTGCGCTTATTTCACGCCCCGTTGTGTAATCGGTAAGTCCAAGGAGACAGATGGAGACGACGACAATGCTTTTCTTTGCGGCAATAATGTGTAAAATGGATGAGTGAGCTGAGTTCATCAAGGCACACGGCTGAGGGACTTGGAAAGCTGCCCCGAGCCCGATGCGGCTTAGCGTTAGCAACCCGCATGAGATCTATTCTTGTCGGCGCTGCAGGCAGTAAACTCTTTAGCTAGATGGCTCCTCAACTACAACAAAACCACTTGCGGCTTGTTTCCCAATTGATTCGTTGTTTGGCGAGTAAGAGCAGCATTCACCAAAATAGTGCCTTGCCGCGCGCCGCCCCAGAGTCGGGACCACGCCAGGCCCTTGAGGTCCTCCCAGATGACCCGCATGCCTTTGATATACAGCGAGATATCCAGGAGCTCAACAAGCGGTGTCTGCGTGAATTGACCCTTGCCGTTGCCATAGGCGTGCTCCCTGACCTCCTCAAATAGTTTCTGGGCTTTATCCCACCAAAGGTACTCCTTCCCATATCCAGAATGGACATGGCCACAGACCTGAAGTGTAGGCTTGGTGCGCCAGATTTCCTGCAATTCGAATTCATCGCCCAAGCCACCTGAGGTTGCAAGATCCAAATGCCATTTTGGCGGATTATGGGTAACAAGGACGTCGGCATCATCTGGAACAGTGTCTGTCCATGCATCTTGGCCTCGTTCGTACTGAAAAGCAAAGTCCTTCCCACCGCACCTGGGTATCTGCGGAGCTCCATAGATCTTAAGCTTGCGACCGTCTAGAAATGACAGCGTGACCGAAGAATGTTGTAGGTAATGTATTTTACCCCAGCTTAACGTCTGATTCTTGTACGCTTTGTCATGGGCAGAGCGCGAACGCTCGTCAAGGTACGCGTCGTGATTGCCGCAGACCACCACGATATGCATATAGCCATCAGAAGAGCCTGGCCATGGTTTTTGCAGAGACTTTAGCCAGTCAACTGTCTGCTGGATCTGCGCGCGAGAGCCACTGTTGGTCAGATCCCCAGCATGGATCAGGATATCCCCCTTTGGAAGTGTCGCAGGGGGAATTTTGCTGTGTGTATCGCTGATGCAGACGACCCTAATCGACGGCTTGGTCTTGGAAGGGACCGGTGGCTTGTAAGAGGGACCTCGCAGGTAGAGGATGAGGTAGTGCAGAAAAGTGATCAGCACAGTGACAGGGTGGTGGATGGCTTCATAGATGAAGCTAGTCGATGCAAACTGCGATCGCGGAGGACCCAGAAACGCCGGAAGCAACGACATGTGGTTGTGATGCAGGTGGCAGGTGCAAGCTGCACAAGACGGGGCTTGTAATATATATCAACTTGCTGAGGGTGTGGATCCTGTCAAACGTAGGCAGGCGCTGAAGAGCAGGCAGAAAATACCGAGTGGAAAGCTGAACGAGGTCCTCAACCCCGCTGCGATTGGGCTATCATCCTAAGCAGCGGCTCCGCCAAAAGATAGTGGTAATCGTCCAGCAAGGAGTCGAGGAGCTGTAGGTGAAGAACAAAGTCTGCACGAGGTCGTGGGAAAGGCGGTGATGTCTTTCATCCAGATCGGGCTTGACGGATGTACACATTCGTTGGTGGCTTGAGGGCAACCGGCTCGTGCTGGAACTGCCAGACAAAATGCAATAAACCCAACTTTATGTCATGACGGCTGTGGTCGAATGTAGCAGCGGCTCTTCCCTTTCTCAAACTTGCTACACATTCCATGCAGCAATATTAACGATATCTGCCACAGTCTCTTCTTCTCTGCGCAACAGCATTCAACCACTGCATCGCACCAGCAACTAGCACCTAAGCAACCGCCCACGCCCTACCCCCAGCCTTACCTGGACCCGCCTTTTGGCCCGGCTGTCAGCTCTGTCCTCCTATCAATCCATCCTTGACCACATCCCACCTTCGATTCTGCAAGCAGCCCGCCGCAGCGCTTGCACCATCGATTCCAGCTGTCGCGCATCTGGTAGGGCTTTTCCTACGATAGCGCACTGCTCTTCGACATCGTCTTCTCTTTGTATTATTCTATCCTGAGTGGCCCGCCTGCCACTTGCCTTCTTTTTCCTCATCGTCAGCTGGGGCTGCGATACCTCTGGGCAGCAACCACACGACTGCGGTAACAAGTGATTCGGTGCCCTAGCCGCGGCCCCTCGTATCACCAACCTTGGGCATTCACTTGACACCCAAACGCAAGCACAGCCTCAGTCCACCCCCCGGGCCCGCGCTCGACGCACCGCATCTCACCACTAGTCATCCTGATTACTGGCCTGCGTTCTTTGCGCGTCGCGTTGCCTCCAGAGTGCTGCCCGCTCGTCAGCACCGTCTCCGATCCCAGCCAGCCTTGATCCACCGAAATCACCGAACCCGCGCGCTGCACCTTTGTTGCAGTGCACTGTTTCGAACATTCTTCCAAAATTCCTTCCCAACAGCCTGATCCTCTTTACGCGGGGTTTCGATCCCCCTCTGGTACCCTGCTTGCTGCTAACGCCGCTGCCCGGGCCATGATGAATGGCACAGACATCAAGAAGTCCATCACAAATCAAGCCAAGAAAGTTGCTACTACCGCCGCAATGGCCGCCAACGGAAACGCAAAACCAAAGAGGCGTAAGGGCGACAACCTCAAACCGATAATCACGACAGACAACGCTGGCTCTAGTCTTCATGAAAGCCCCACCCAAGCCGATCCTGAGTAAGTGACGTGTCTCGTTTCGTCTGGCGAGCTTTTCAATACCCACCAAACGCCCGATTCCATCCTTCCCATCTACCCCTCTCCCTGATCGCGCATCCATGAAGCCATGCCGTCGTCGCAAAACAAGAAATTCAAGTCGACTCACTCACACCTCTACAGATCACCCCTCTCATCCACCTCCGAAGAAGACCCCGCCGAAGCCACCGCCGACGAGGAAGACAGCGAGGACTACTGCAAGGGTGGATATCATCCCGTGTTCGTCGGAGAGACCTATAACAACGGTAGATACGTTGTCGTTCGGAAGCTAGGCTGGGGCCATTTCTCAACCGTCTGGTTGACCAAAGATACCCAGACTGGGAAACATGTCGCATTAAAAGTCGTGCGGTCGGCGGCGCATTATACCGAGACGGCGATCGATGAGATCAAATTGCTGAACAAGGTCGTTCAAGCAAACCCCAATCATCCAGGTCGCCGGTATGTCGTCAGCCTGCTCGATAGTTTCGAACACAAAGGCCCTCACGGTGTGCACGTATGCATGGTCTTCGAAGTCCTTGGCGAGAATCTGCTTGGTTTGATCAAGAGATGGAATCACCGGGGTATCCCTATGCCGATTGTCAAGCAAATCACAAAGCAGGTTCTTCTGGGCCTCGACTATTTGCATCGGGAATGTGGCATCATACATACCGATCTCAAGCCGGAAAATGTACTGATAGAAATTGGCGATGTCGAGCAGATCGTCAAGTCTTTTGTCAAGGAAGACGCGAAGAATTCAAAAGATGAGAACCCCAATGGCAGGAGAAGAAGGAGGACTCTGATCACGGGCAGTCAGCCTCTGCCCAGTCCGCTGAATGCCAGTTTCAGCAACATCGATAAGGTTGGCGGCTCCCCACATGGTCACAGCAGCCTTAATCAGATCGTGAATGATGGTAACCCGTCCAAGCCCGCAGAGGGGCTGTCAATGCTCGAGCAGTTGAAACTGAAATCGGAGGGCAAGGAAGACGAGAACCAGAAAGCTCGCGAGAAGACGACAGATCCACTGGAGAAGGATCTGGCTGGAGTTTCCCTCGACAGCAAGAAAAGCAACTCGCAAGCGGAGAAGGTGCTGAAGGAGGCCATGAATGATGATGTGTCCCCAATCGGAGAGATCATTTCCGTCAAGATTGCCGATCTTGGAAACGCCTGCTGGGTCGGGCATCACTTCACGAATGATATTCAGACTCGACAGTATCGGTCACCAGAAGTGATCCTAGGTTCAAAGTGGGGCGCCAGCACGGATGTATGGAGTATGGCTAGCATGGTGAGTCAAGATGAAGCTCTACAAAAGGATCAGCTAACAGTCACAGACCTTCGAGCTGATCACAGGTGACTATCTGTTTGACCCGCAGTCAGGAACAAAATATGGAAAGGATGACGACCACATTGCGCAAATAATTGAGCTGCTCGGGCCATTCCCAAAATCGCTTTGCCTTTCAGGGAAATGGTCACAAGAGATCTTCAACCGCAAAGGCGAACTTCGAAACATTCACAGACTTCGCCACTGGGCGCTCACTGATGTCCTTCGGGAGAAATACCATTTCTCGGTAGAAGAAGCGCACAAAATAAGCAACTTTCTGACTCCCATGCTGGACCTTCCGCCCGAGGGTCGCGCTAATGCTGGCGGAATGAGCAACCATGAGTTTGTGAAAGACACCAAGGGTATGGAGCATGTTAAGCTCGACATCCCTGTGGGCGCGAAAGGAGAGGGTATCGAAGGCTGGGCGACCGAAGTCAAGAAGCGATAATCCGAGTATAGAGTGGAAGCTCTCTTTACTCGCTCATATCCTCGCCGGTCCTGATTCATCGACGCACGACTGAAGCGCGAAAGAATTGGTTTGGAGTCCAGGGAGCAGCAGCACAGCGACGAAGACGGGCCTGTTTTCAAACAGGCAGTATCTGGTAACAGGGGCTTGAATCTTGCGCAAGATGAACGAATAGATGCGAATGACTCAGCGGTTAGTGTCGCGTGTGGAAAGCGTTCTTTTACGGAGAAAGCTGTTGGCGTGTCCATACAACCTTTTTCTCAAAATTTAGAGGGGGCGGTTACTATGCATTTCTGACGGAGATGAGTTGCAAAGCTGCAGCGAGCATTGTGTTGTTCAAGGCGCAAAGCCCAGACAGAGCGGGAGATGGTGCCTCCTTCCCCCATCGCAACAAGCTACGTCTGTTTATGAACTTATCATGAAGACTTATGACCGATCAGCGAGTCGTTTGAGTTTACTTATGGCACTTGTGTGCCCGTTGCCCAGCACTTGTGCCCTTTTTGTATTGCGATCTTCTGCTGAAAGTTGCTCTGCGAGTATTGACATTTCACAGACATATTCCGTAGCGATATCGGCTTCCAGAAACTGACGTTGCAAGGCGTCAGAAGGAAAAGCAGCTGTTCGACCACATCGTCGGCCATACGCGGCACACACCCTTCAGAACCCTTCAGTCGAGAGATGATATCGCCAAAAAGTACACAGCAACTGAGCCTGACGACTCCCACTTCAGCCAGCCGTGACTAAGCAGAGACAATACAAGGAAGTCAAGACTACCGTTAATCCTCACCCGAGCCATCCTCGGCTAGAAGGTGAAACATGTTGTGCTGAAACGCCGTTTTCTGTTCCGCGTCCAATCCCCTCTTGATTCTCTTCCGTGGCTGACGGAAACCATCTGCTGATACATCCTGCTCTTGGTCGTCGACGGACCTGGTATGTTGCTTCGACTGTATAGCTTCCTTCGCCTCGTGCTCTCGCAACATGGCAAACAGTGGAGCGACGAGACCTTCAGCGTAGTTTCTTTGCGTCGATACTAGAGCCCGAAGCTCATCTATGCCAACGAATAACTCTGAGATTGGGGGCATCGTGCCGAGTAAACCCACCAACTGATCTAGTCCGTCGAGTGGCTCGTTATCGGCATCACGACTTCTTTTGTGGAATAGAAGGAGCTGTTCGAGAATTCGTGTAGAATAGAGAATAGCTTGAGCGCTCGCATGGAGATGCACATCATTCCATGATTGCCCCAGTGCGTTGCCTTTGAGGCCGAAGAAGCTGCTGAGATCAACTCGGCTGATGGCCTTGCTGGCATTGAGTTTCTGCTGAACAACGAGGTGAACAGCCAACGTCCACCAGCAGAGAACCATGGGAGCATGCTCGTTAGCAGCAGCTGATTTGAGCCGCATCTGGGACGTTACCTCAGACAACAGACGTGAGAGGTCGCGGCCCTGCTGCATAGCAATAGCGCTCGCACCGATCCGGCCGCCCTTTCGAGCATACTCCATAACGACTTTCGAGCCGGAAGGTGAGGCTGAGACAGCAAGCCATATAGAACATGCGAGCTGTCGAATCTGTTGCCCATACGACCAGGCGGCATCACGCGTGATATCTTCATAAAGCATTGGCAGATAAATCTGCAGCGTATCTTTTCCAGACCGCAGCGAACGCACCACAAACTCGGCGGTTCGTGGATCCAAGCCTTGCAGGTTCAGGCTGGGTTGCAAGGCCTCACTGATGCGATACTCGTCGGCGAATGCCTCGTAGGCGCCCTGGCTGGAGCCCGTATATGAAGATCGTGCCCGCTCGACAAGCTCACCCACGGAGGCACTGACATCCAAGGCTCGCTCGAAAGCTAGGGGCAGCAAGGAGGAGATCTTGAGCCGTGCTGCAATGGTCCTGGGGCGAATGCAAGATCCAACGATCTGAGAACCTGCAGATTGCTCCTTATAGCGTTTCTTCTCCAGTGACTGAAGGAGCACTACACAGCCGTGCTCGCCAAGCTCGTAAATGCACATGTCGGAATCATTTGAGAGTATGGCGGAGCCAGAAAGACGGGCTACTCGAGCACATGCAACGTCAGCCTCCTCTGGAACAACTTGCACCTGTGTACCCCATCGTGACTTCGACAACGTCTCGATGACAGCCGGCACCATGAAAGGAGGCGCGGCAGGTAGCGACCGTCGTGCAGATACCGCTTTCTGCAGCCACAACGCTCTGTGGAAGTCAATGTCGAGCTGTGGCGAGGCTGGCTGGGGAGGTCGCGTGCTGTGAAGGCTTCGGTATTCTTCGAGTTGCTTTCTGGTTCTTTCCAGACGTTGCAACCGCGTTTCCTCCTTGCCGACGGGCAATGCTCCGTCGAAGTAGATTGCCTCTATATTGACACCATGGCTGGTAAGCTCCGCGAGCAGGAACTCGGCAGCGGTGCCAATTTCATGGTACGTTGGTATACGCGCAGCACCTGTTCCTGCCTCGAGGATCCGATGCCTTATGAGGGCATTATAAACGTGGTATGCCAGGCTCGGACCATCGACTACAATGCTGTCGATCACTATGGCGTCCTCCGATTCGTGATTAGCCTGGCCGAGAATCGCAGTTTCTGTGTATGGAGCGAGGTCTTGTGTCAGACGTGGAATTCCCATGGCTGGTGAACGTGTCGGAGGACGGACGCGTCATGGTCAGAGACGCAGACCAGGGTGGGCGATGGGTATAACCAACTTTTACTCTTTAGTTAGGCAAACGATTGAAGGCCGGGAAGGAAATGTGGAAGTTGATAGAGAAACTATTTCTTCAAATGACAGAGCGCTTCGTGCTCCGATTCCGATGCGGCAGTGTGCTATACGACACTATTGACATCTATCTGATCAATATGCACATCATCGTCTGCGACTCTTATGTCCACAATCTTCGTTTCGTCTCCTTCCACGATAGTGCTCACACTATCCCCATATGAATGCTATTGAAATGCTGGCATAATGCTGCTGCTAACCACGGTTAGTCGGGGGAGGCGAACAGTAGACCTCTCATCGTGAACATTATCCCAGTTCTCGAGATCTGCCCGCTTGACACTTCTCTGCAGTAGTTGTTCATATCAAACCGGTACCGGACAACTCCTTTGGTTCTCGTAGTGCCACTCGTAAGCGGACCATACTCCGATCATGTGCACGAGGCTCGCAATGACTACCAGCACATGGAATAACTGGTGTGACCCCAGCCAGATGTCAAACTTGCCAGGCCATATTGATTCTGGTATGCGGGTCGCAAAAAGAAAGGCTCCGAATCCGTAAACGATCCCTTCTAAAAAGTAGTAGGGCATCCCACTCCTAACCCACATCTGGCTCCAGCCGTACATAAGAAGCCCGTGTATAATAGGAGCAAAGCCGCTCAATGCGGTCAGGACGAAAGCCGATGTGCGAAGTGAACGGTACTTCAGACCCTGCAGCTTAGGGTCAATCACCAGGATCGAAGTTGCAACCGACAAAACGCATATCGAAGTCCAGTGAATGTTCCGCAGGGTGGGCTCGCAGCGAAAGCCAACGTGAATGCCGCTGAAGAAACTTCCAAGTATTAGTGTAAGAATGCCGATATAGTCAATCCGGAGCCACAAGTTTGAGACATGCTCAGAGTGGCACATTAGTGTATGGTATAGGGAGGATAGAGTCATGGTAACGATGCCGGCGGCAACGTTAAAAGCGATCACGAACCGGTCCAGGCGGGTTGCCTCGGGGTAGTAATGGTCGATGAGGAGCTGGATAAGGATTTGACTCAGTGCGAAGCCGCCAGCGGGGAGAAGATGCGTCCAGATATTGACAGTCTCATTATGCATCGCGAATATGGACTTAATGCACGTCCAAGACTGTCCCTCCATGCGATAGCCGGATAGAATGTACGGATTGTCCTTGTGCCATTCAGGTAGCTCGTCATACCTGAGGAGTCGGGCGGGTTTATGCTCTGGTTTTCGTGCAGAAATAGAGCGCCGTCGCTCCTTCAGCACGCGATTGAAAGTCGACCTCGGCCTGCGGTAGCTGAGGATGAAGGAGAGTCGTGCCATGGTGGAAATCAGCTACGACGATGACCTCAAACAATGCTCGCACTCAACGCGACACTCCCCCAGACGGCGCCAAAGCCTGGGAGGCAACAGTCTCTGTCCAGCAGTAGAAAAGAGACTTCACACGATCGTGGGCATATGAGCGATATGTAGAATTTGCTAGACCCACGCTCCCCGCGCCGGTACAGGCTCTGATGATCAATAGTGGCATGGCAGATGTCAATGGACGAGCCAGCGTCCCGCATTTGCCGTCTCACAGGGAGCGTTATTACAGGCTGGCGAATAATGATGCATGCTTGGAACCGATAATTATCCTCCGGTAAAGACAATGGGCAGACTCGGCTGAGGCTACGCTTTTGGGGTTCCGTCCATGGCAGAATACGAACATCTCTGTTAAGTGCCAATTTCCGTTGGGGAAGGTGGGATTGGCCCGGCCCTAGCATGAGAGCCCCTTTCCAAACCCACCACACAACACGTTGCTTGCAAGCTCTTTCAAAATTGTGTCTCTGTGTTGAAAGAGATCTATTCATGTTTAAAAAAAAGCAAAAAATCGCCAATACGAAGAGTTGAAGGATCTTATATGCTCCTTACTGGAATCGAACCAGTGATCTTCTCATTACTAGTGAGACGCTATACCACTTAGCCAAAGGAGCATTTTGAAGCGCTCGAGACTTGTGTCGCGATTGTTGGCAGGAATTTCGATTCACTAATATAGATACCACCCTTCAAGTTTAATCTCTCAGCCGTTGACCAATCACAGAGGATCAGCATGAACACCGCCAAGGGCAGTACCATTCTCAAGACGGGCGATTCATTCCCTGGCATCCTACATAGGTATGAGGTCCCGATGGCTCAGCAGACCCGAGGTGTCAATGGGCTCAGGTTCCGCAAGTTTGTAATGCACAGCCTTGAAGAATGTCACGGCGTTGAAGAGGGCAAGGCATACTATATGGCACAGCTTTGCCAGCGCCAGCTTACTACTGTTGGCGTTCTCCTCCAGATCATCAAATAAAGCCTGACCATCGGAACACTGTGCGGACCGATGGTATTGGATAATCGCAACCTCCCCTGTTGAGCATTGCCAGAGAACCGTTGATGTAGTTGAGCGCCCGGGCTTTGAACAGCATTGCCAAACAACTTCAAGGCTCCTATTTCGACGTTGACGGCCGAATACCGGACATCTATCTGAACATTTGGTGACACATCGCCAGTCATCGGCCGTTATCCCTCCGAGTCATCTCAAATGCGGAAACAGGAAGAAATAGCTTTGACATTCATTATTGAGCCATCAAGTCTGGAGCGCTTACACTCTACTCCAATCAAATCCCACGTGGGAATCCTGAGTCACCACTCAGGGCTTATCGGCCCGGTGCCCCACAACGTTGCCCTCGCTTGCGCACTCAGCAGCGTCCCTCCGCGTCCTGGTACTTGAAGACAGCTACTTACTCTCATCATCGCCATCATCGTCAGTCTTCAGGTAGCAGCAGGCAGCAGCAAATACCGCGCGTTATTCAACGCTTCTCCCAGCACAGCCCACCTCTATCGCCACCGATCTAAACTCGCCTCCCGACCGTCGTCCTTCCAACGCCGTCTAGAGCATGGCCGCCACCAACACCCTTCCGACGAGACCGGCACCGCATGCCTCTGCACAGACAGGAGCAGGCCTTGCAGCCGCCATGGCTGATGTGGCGATCTCCCCTACGTCCCCGACTACCGCGCGCAGCACGTCTGTGCGCGTCTCGGTGCCGCTCGATCCGGCGACTGCGAAGCCCGTGGGAGCCGATACAGCAAGAACCCCGAGCTCTGGCGTGAACAGCACAACCTATACAGCTCGCAAGCTGGTGCGCCGCGACAGTATGGAGCGTCGGGAGGCGCTGCTCAAGGGTAAGGAGGGCAGTCGGCAGCGCAGACGCTGGGAGAATGGTGAGTGCCGAGACCACTAAGATCATGCTGCCTCTTCGCCACACGTCTACGGGGTCTATAACAGCTACACTGCATGAGCCCCAGAACAGGCACATTGACACAGAGATAAAGAACCATCCATCAGGTCATCAGTCACATGCTAACACACATCCCTCTGCAACAGACCGTCTGCTCTCCAATCCATGGGCGGCGCCACCCCTCCCCTCAGACTGGGAAGTGCGCCCGACCTACCAGCGCCGCAGCGTGCCCTACTACCTTGCGCCGTTGTGGGACGCCGCGGAGTTCCAGCGTGCCGTGGAGGCCAAGATACGCGGCGCCCGCCGCAAGGGCAGCATGCGCAGCACCACCACCAAGTCAGGCAGCAAGAACGGCAGCCTCAAACACCCCGGCATGAGCCCGATGGAGGAGGCTGCGGCGGCGATCCCCAAGGAGGTCAAGGCCAGGTTGAAGCGGAATAAGACTGCCAAGGGCCTCTTGATGGATCTGGAGGAGGAGGTTAGGGTGTTTGTGCGGGAGTGGAACGCGAGGAGTGTGAAAGGGGAAGATGATGGGAAGAGGTGGGGGAAAGAGGGGAGGGAGAGAAGCGAGACGTTGGACAGCATGGTTATGGTATCGAGTGAAGATGAGGAGGAGGATGAGGAGATTGTGTTTGTGGGCAGGAACGGTAGTATGGTGGATGGATTGCCGAAGGCCGAGAAAAAGAAGCCAAACCCGGCGCAGGAGACGTCCGAGTGGCAGCAGACGATCAGCCGGGAGAAGCTGGTGTTTGACGGGTCTGAGGCCGACAAAGGTGCGAGCTTTGCACGCTGGTTGGTTCACTGCGTGGGGAGTTATTATGGGTTGCGGACGTGGAGCGTGACACGAGAAGTTCAGGGCAGTGAGAATCGGCGGGAGGCGTATGTGGGGATTGATGAGCGTGCGACGGGGTTCATGGGGAGGGGTGTTGAGGTAGGCAGAGAGGTCGAGCTACCTAGGCCACTGTGGGGAATGGTGTGAGTTGGTTTTCGCTATCGGTGGCCCGCTCGTCGTCGATCAGATCTGGGCATGCGCGCTCGAGAAAACCGGTGCTGGTAACTTACCAGCTCCGTCCAGCCACCGCTGGGTCAGATTGTACTATTCGAAGAAGGCGGGTCGAGGCCAGGCAGGTCTTCACGTTTCTGCTTCTGATGCCCACGTCGTTGGACGTCGCACCGAATGACAGAACCCCCCCTTTCGGCAACAGACTACCCTTTACCCTGTTTTCATCTGCACCGCGGTAGGACGAGTCGAAGCGTCGATCGTTCTGGAACCGTACCCGTAGGAGTGATGGCTGTCATGGGTGCTGCCGTGCGATCTGTCCGGCGAGGGCGAATCGCGTTGAGTAGACAGGAAGAAGGAATGTTTCCCTGGTCTTGGAACGCTCGTCGTGCTAATAGGATGGCTGGGAATGAGCACAACGGATGTGCATACGGCTTCTGTTCTCAGACTCCACAACCAGACAATACAGAATTTGGGGATCTGCAGAACGAACGTTGTGTAGTGCTTCGCAGGCTATTTTCTGGCCGAATCGTGGAACCTTTGGGCAATTTAGCATGCATAGCGATTCGCACTTCCTACACCTATGACCGCCACAAGAGGCTTTTCTCCATGACAATGACTCTCCCTGTGGACGCAGGGCCTAGCTCTGACTGCTTTGATCGAGCGATTCGAGCTGGACATCGCGCACGTGTCAGACGAGACAGACTAAACATCGCGTGTGGTATGGTAAGGTGCAACAGAAACCCGTGCCTCATTCTGCCGGAAGGGCCGATAGGTTAACAGGCGACAGCAACGTCTTCCCCGAAATGTCTGAAACTGATGCTGGTGTCAGAGGGATCTTGAGGTAAATTGGGCTGGCCAAAGTGGGTTGCCAGTCCTGGAAAATGAAGCTTCAGAGCTGCAAGGGTAAATTGGAGGTTCGCAGCTTTTGCATGTTCACGGCTGGCGTCAATAATTCGCTTACAAGCTTCTTTGCATGGGTCATTCTTGAAAGCAAAATTTTTCCTGCCCAACACGGCTGACTGGGCACAGGACCTTAGCGAAGGGGCATTTTAGGTGATGCTGCATTAGTTGGGGCTGCATACTGCTTGGGACTGACCCGTTAGCTGTTGCTGAGATGTCATCCAGAAACCTGTGTCATCGTTCTGACCTTCTAATATGGAGCTTTGAAGATAGGTCCTTAGCTCTAGCAAGCATTGAGTTGATCAGCCGTGACGGGCCGATGGATCGGAGAATTGAGCGTCGATCATGGGGGATTGCCATGGGTAGGCCCGTTGGAGTGGTAGCACGTACCGCTTTTTCGTTGATCGTCGGTGACATCGAAGATCGGGTAGAAGCGACGACCAGGTAGACATCGAGTCATCGACGCAGACACCGCGGGGAATGACGCTACTGAGCATAGGCACAGCTGTCTGTTCCTGAGCAGCCGCCCACGCTGAAGCAGTCTTTGGCAGAATGAGGCACCACATCTGCCCAATCTTGGAGAACCCCACGAATAGCCACGTTGGAGACCGACGAGGGAACGGGGTGAATGCATGTTGGGTCCCGAGATAGGGCGCATAGTAGCGAATCTGCGTGAACTACTGTTCCCCCCTTGTTGTACCGACGAGGTGGTGGTCAGCCTAGAGGCGGGATGGGGGCCCGTCTCAGGGTGGGACAGCCCCTCACAGCAGCTCCGTTCATAGGGGCTTTAGATGAGGAGTGAAGGCAGCAATCGCTGCATATGTTGCCAATGAGAAGGGAAGTGACAACGCATCATGCGGTAGCAATAAGGTTGCGGCCAGTGGCGGCGCAAATTCAGTGGGGCCGCCGCCGGTCTCTGCCAAGCCTGACCTCGCCTCGCTGTAACTTGGGCTGAGAGCTTTTCTCGTTTTCTGCCTGCTGCCCGACTTACTTGTCTCGCCACTATACGCGGCCATGATTCCATTTGCTGCCTGCCACCGAGACGTTAGTGTCCGACGCGGCCGGATGACATCGGCCTTCCCCTACACCAGACGTCGGAAGTTTGTGATCGCAGACATGGTTTTGCACAGCCCGCTTGTCCGTCCCATTCCCGAGGATTCCCTTACCCGCACGATCTAGTGTTACCACCTGTTGCAGCACGCCACTGAGCTGTCCCTGCTTCCCCGTTTGGCCAGCCATTTGCTTCACCAGCAAACCACCTGTTGTTGCTTCTGAAAACGAAATGACTACCCGGCATTTTCTTCTTCAGCATTCTTGAAATGTCTTCACTGCCACCTTGTACTTAGAGCACACCTATTACCTCAAGCACCCCCCAACCTTTTGTGACCCATCAACCCTCATGGCTTCACTGTACTTATAACACCCCCTGTATCATTGATTGTTTACTACTACCTCCTTGCCACAAACATAACCTCTACCACGCCCAACTTGTAAGATATTCATTCCACCTCAGCATGCCGTCAATGTATGCCGGCTCAACGCGGAGCTCTTCGTCTACTTCGACGTCTAGCTCCGACCAGACATATGCTACCAACATTACTTCCTACTCTGACATGCGGCCTATCGCGCGCCGTTTCGAATCCGCCCCCAGCAAGTACGGCCAACATGTCGAGGACCCCGAAGACTTGCATGAAGGCAACGGCGACCCTCGATCGTCTGTCGAGACATATACTTCATCCATTTCTTCTAATGAGGACCTGGCTGATCAACCCGAGTATGAGCTTCCCAATGAACGCCACCGAACATACGAGACCGACGCTATGCCGAGCACGCCACCCGACTTTGCCAAGCTGTTTCCAACTACTCGAAGGCTGCTCATTCAGCATGATGATTCAACCTCGGATGGCAACATGAATCTTCGTTGTGATACCGAGGCAGTCTCTCAGTACGGCGAGCGTTTGAAGATGACACTTTTCCACCTCCGAATGAAGAACCTGTATGAGCGACAGTTTTCTCTTCGCCGGTACTGCCGGGATTCTGGACGTGAAGTGTGTAGCTCAAAGAAGAAGTACGCCAAGCCAATCCCAAGAACGCATTCCCGAAAGCGTCCCTCCATTTCGAAATCGTTGTCAACCGCTCTCCACAATCTCGGAGTAAAGACTCCCAATCGGCAGGAGTCTGGCTACGAGTCCGAGGATGGTCAATTAGAACAAGACCTCAGAAACTTCACACTGTCTTCAGAAGTCAAAGCAACCATCCCGACCAACATTATTCGACTGGAATATTCCAATTATGCCCAAGTCGAACTGCATCGTCGCCGCCAGGATGGCGCCAAGCGGTGGGATTTCGAGTATTGGGGGGAGCCATATAGCTGGAAACGCGAACTCAGCTACGACGATGGCGAGCCGATCTACTCGTATGAACTCATTAACCTACGTTTGGGCACCTGTGTCGCTTATATCATGCCTGACAAGCTCGATCAGCGGCAGGAGTCTATCGAGAACGAGCAAGGCGGCTGGATCCCTCCTTCAAGCCTGCGTCTCACGGAGAAGTCCATTTCGGAGGATCTTGGAGACGTCATCGTGTCCACTGGGCTTGTGGTCCTCACCGACGATTACATCAAGCGCCGGTGGCACAATGCAAAATCGGCGCGTGTATACGTTCCACACGACATCGACCCTACCCAGGCTGTCGATCAAGTGTTTTCACGTCCCAGCCCCAAGATTCATCAACGAGGCCACTGATATATATCAAACATTGCATTTAATCCCTGTACATAGCGTTAGTGAGCGGTTTGGAATTGGATGAGTACAGTCTCGCAGGGCACGGCTCTCCCACGATTGAGTCTGGGCCCCATGGGATCGGGAGCGGCAACGGAATAGGGATACGGATAGGGAAAGGGTATCAAAACGGTTGGCGGAAGGCTTTCGCCACGGCTCTGGTCGGTTGGTAATATCCGGGCGGGGCCCAATATCAGATCAAACAAAAGAAATGACAGCTGTGACTTGATGACTGACGAATTCAGTCCGGCGAGGTAGCAGCCAGCGTCGGTAAGTAGAACTGGGGCTGGCAGTGCAGACGGTACCATTGGCAACCGCAATACAATCATCGCACTTGTACCCAGTTATACGTTCACTGTCATTGATTCCTGGCCTCATTGGGTGACCTAAGAGGCGTTTGCAGCACACTACACTGTACTCACTCAGAGTTGCAGTGGGAGTGGATGGGTGGAAGGGTGTGGTGGCATCCTCGGTGGATAGTATCACCGAACCGAACAGCACGACCCTTCCTGACGCTTCTTCAAGCTGGAGGTGTCATCAGCCTCTCGTCCCTCTGCTGCCCAACCCCAAGGCCACGAATCGGCCTGGAAAGGGCCTGGCCAAAAGGACATCCCCCCTCTTCCGCAAAAGCATGAACTGGCGTGTCCTGCAACCAAGCTTACAGCCTTCAGCGCGACGGAGCGATCCTAGCTCCACAAACGTCGAGAAACAGTATTTTCCCGGGCCAAGGTGGATGAGGCAAACCCCACCAGCTTCATCACAGCACCCAATCCACGAACTAGTTTACGCATATGCCCACTTCCATCATGCGTATCATTGCTTGGTCTGCCGCCAACGGTAGAGTCCGGCCGATGCTGCGCTGGCAGGCCTCGGACTGGCGCCTCTGACGAGGCTTTCGAAATCTCTGCGCTGCTTGAACGTCGTCTACAAAATAACCTGTCATACCGGTAGCCTGTGCGACTCAGCATCATCAGATTCACGCCATGCTGGGGCTGGGTTCACTCCCAGGTACTGTATCACGAGGCACAGAGATCAGGTCGCACAGGTAGCCAAGTGGAGCGATCATCCTCGTTGCCTGTACCCGTCCGTCCATTGAACTGGTGGCCATCCAAATTCGGGACACGCATCGAAGTATTTGCTGTATGTTGTCTCTGGATTTCATTCGGCTCAAGCAATTCCTGCTGTGTGGTGCCTTGACCTGCCCTGACCCCCAGCTATTTATTTGACTACACTTCTCGCACTCTTTTCACGCACTGCTTCGATACCACTCTTCCAACTATCGTCCTCATAGTCTCCCGACAACCCGTTCAAGGGCACCTTCGTCGTTGAACATCCCATTGTCCTCAAGAACAGACCGTCCCCTACCGACGTTGTCATGGCTTCTCCCAAGGTCTCGAGCAAGTGGCAGGACCAACTGGCCGGTATGCTGTCCCAAATACAGACCGTGCAACACCGTCTGATCAAGTCCTCTTCTAGCTGAGTGCGCTCGCTTGGGCCTCTCGGCGCCATGCTATGGCCACTTCTCTGATCGACGCGGTAAGCTTAGCATTCTCTGGGCTACGGCAAAGACTGACCTTCTCTGCAGGTGGCCGCACTGCCTGGTCCTCTACTGTGACGGTCGAGGATTGGAACTGCTCTGCACGCCTCTGGTACGATGGCCAGTTCATCCAAAACGCCCACGAGGACGCCGCCGAGGTCATGCTGACCAAACTTCGCAACCCTGCCATCTATGGGCGGCCCCGTCGTGGCGCTCACCAACACCAGTCGAATTGCAACTTGGGACGGGGCTCGTCGACCTACGGACCTCGCTAAACAACGCCTTACTTCGGCAGGCTGGGCTCTCGTCCACTGCACGAACGAACGAGCCAAGGAAGGCGGTAACATCTCCTGGAGCGGGTATAGGTTCTGTTGAAGCATGGCGACGGCGTTCAATACCACACAGGCACATATTGCGAGCGCAACGGGGCGTTTCGGGTTTGTTCTCAATACAGATAATCCGCGGAGCTAGACTGTTAGCGGTCATACAGCGTGCATCAGTCTCAGCATCAGGAGCGGCTATGCCATCAGACAGCCTCTCAAGGACCAGTCGCCAAAGATGCTGTCGGTAACAGTCGACACGCTGACCGCTCAGTGAAAGTATAGAAAACAATTGAATGTCATCCGACATCCCCTCAGCAGCTGCTTCCACTTCCCGTCGCTGTTGTGATCCGTATTATGTATCTCGCCGGAACGGGCAGCTGTGACATCTATCAAAAATTACATATACCTTCTGCCGGTACCTCATCAGATGCATTGTAAAGAGCAGGCAGGGGTTGGGCAGCTTGACCTGTCGTGAAACTAAACCGTCAAATCACCGGCCACCGCGAATCCAAAAAAAAAACCTCCGCAGATGCAGATCTCGCACGACCTGCGCACAGCAGGCCACATCCTTCTAAGAGGCCTTCTCCCAGCTTCTCGGGTCACTTTAGCCAGCACCCTGCTCTTCACATTACATGACGTGCAGTCAGACGCGCCTCTATTGACGCCGTCACGGCTCCCCGCAGCGTAGCTGCATATATCGCATGCACCGCACCTTCACATGTCGGTTTGACATCCACACCGCCACGAGACTACCTCATTCTGCCTGGCTCCATGCGTCCCCTGTCCATCGCAAAATGTCTTCGGCTACTACACTTTCCGCCCTAACGTTTGAGCTTAAGGGCCGGTGCTCGGTATACCTCGCAATCTCAAAAAGCGACCCAGGAGACTGACGATCCTCAGAGAAGCAAAGCACGAGCGTCTACGCTCACTCTCCCCCATGGACCCGTTGACCTCCCGATGTTCATGCCAGTGGCCACTCAGGCTTCACTGAAGGGTCTCACGCCGGAGCAATTAGAGGAGACGAGTTGCAGATTATGCCTGAACAACACCTACCATCTGGGCCTCAAGCCGGGACAGGCTGCTCTCGATGCCATTGGAGGGGCGCATAAGCTGCAAGGTTGGAATTACAATATTCTGACAGACAGTGGTGGGTTGGTTGCGCTGCCTGGACTACACCTCCCAATGGGTGCTGACACATTCACGCCAGTTTCCAAATGGTTTCCCTGCTGAAGCTAGCCAAAGTCACCGAAGACGGCGTCCGCTTCCTTAGCCCACATGATGGCACTCCCATGTAAGTGCCCTTCGCCTCTCCGACCCCAGGACCAGCACCGGCTCACTTTCCCGAAAGGCTTCTCACTCCCGAGCACTCCATCGACCTACAGAACTCGATTGGTTCGGACATTATCATGCAACTTGACGATGTCATTCAGACGACTTCACCGGATTATGATCGCATGAAGGAAGCCATGGAGCGCAGCGTCAGATGGCTAGATCGATGCATTGCCGCTCACAAGAACCCCGACCGACAGAACCTGTTCTGTATCATTCAGGGTGGGCTTGATCTAGAAATGCGCCGCGAATGCTGCCGCGAAATGGTCAAGCGAGACACGCCCGGCGTGGCGGTTGGGGGCCTCTCGGGAGGGGAGGCCAAATCCGAGTTCTGCAAAGTGTATGCCTGCTATCACAAGGTTGGGCTAGATTTCACTGCTGACAGGTCCTACAGGGTTGACACGTGCACTGACTTGTTACCACAACAGAAGCCGAGGTATGTCATGGGTATTGGCTACCCCGAAGACATCGTCGTTGCGGTCGGTCTTGGGGCAGACATGTTCGATTGCGTGTGGCCCACGCGGACGGCACGCTTCGGTAATGCCATCACCGCTTATGGTGTCTTGAACCTCAAGCATGCCCGCTACGCCGAGGACTTTGCTCCGATGGAGGAAGGCTGCCGATGTACCGCCTGCCGCCCCAGAGCTGAAGGCGGCCTTGGCGTCACGAGAGCCTACATCCATCATCTGGCCGCGAAAGAGACCGTAGGCGCCCACCTCGTCACGATGCACAATGTCCATCACATGCTCGACCTCATGAAGCGAATACGAAATGCCATCCTCGAAGACAGCTACGCCGCCTTCGCGAAAGACTTCTTTTTGAAGTACTTCCCGAAGCAGAAGGGACCTCCGGACTGGGCTGTCGAGGCCCTGAAGGGAGCAGGCATCGATCTCCTAGACTGAGAAAGAGACAGAACACAATTCCGTTCGATGACCTGGCAGCTGTTGGGCTTTTTGATGTTCTCTACCTGCTGTGGGAGAGGGAGAGCTTCCTAGACTCTTAGACATTGCCATATTCCAAGCATTGGCATGACCCTTGAACACCCAATGTTTCTATAACCGTATCCCATTCGTGTTACAGATCCTCAGTACATGCATGCCATCGTAGGGCGCGCAAAACCTGCCTGGAGACTCCGCCCTATTCAGTCTCCCCGTTCATTCATCCGCCGAATCATGCGTAGTGCGTATGCGCACAAAAGACACCCGTACCCAAGACACTCGTACCAATCAAACAGCATCAAAGCATCAATCAGTAGGAACCTAGCAGACGCTTTTTCTTCTCCCAAATCACTCAGCCATCCATCCACCCTCTCTTTGCCTCCACGCCAGCCTCTCTGTCTCTCCCCCCCCCGGCTCGTGATCAGCGCGAGAAGTAACTCATCTTACTACTAATCTTACTCTTGACATCACTCAGCGTCTCCCCGAGACTACTGCCCGTCCCACTCCCATTCCCACCACCACCGGACCCCGCCTTCCCACTACTGCTTCCCCTCCCACTCTCGCTGAACGCACTGCCGATGCCGCTACGCACCGCGCCCTTCTCGTCGCCACCGCCAAAGATGCGCTCGAACTTGGCCTGCAGGCGGCCCTCGACGATGGCGCCGACGATGTTGATGACGCCAAAGGCGCAGGAGCCAATGGCGCGGAAGATGGCGACGGCGGCGACGGACCACAGGATGAAGCTCAAGTAGATGTTGTCCTTGGGGTTGCTGCCGACGGGATACGCTTCGGAGACGGCCATAGCGAGGATGGCGTTGCAGACCATCCAGGTTGCGACCATGTAGGTGCGCACGGCCTTGTAGTAGTCCTCCTGCAGTTGGGCCTCGGGGACGGCGGGGGTGGGCACCTCGAGGCGGTCGCGGAGGTTGCGCAGCGCGACGTCGTAGCCGCTGTCGATGTCGAGCTGCTCACTTGGCATCTCGACCTCGACCGTGTTGGCGTGCCCGGACACGGCTTTGGCGCTGCCGAGGTCGGTCTTGAGCACGTTGTCGCCTTTGGTGCCCCAGGTGACGTCGTGCGTGTTGCAGAAGGCGTATGTCTGGAGTGTGCAGATGTAGGAGGGCAGGAGGGCAAAGTATTGCGCTGATGAGGTGAACATGTGCCAGGGGTCTAGGTACAGGAAGCTCATCAGGAAGTACAGGCCGATGGTGCTGATGGTGGAGACGATGAGGTTGGTGAAGATGTTGTTGCCGAGCCTGTACGAGTCGTCGGATTCGTCTTCCAATGTATGTGCCGTCAGTTGCTTGATGACAATATAGAGGGCAGCAAAAGTCGTGTACGCCATGATGACCGCGTAGGTCACCATGGTGGCTAGATAGAGACGCTTGGCTCCTTGCGGACGGTTGCCCATCGAAAGGATGAATTGGAGGCAGATCAGCAGCACGGCAACGTACCGCATGGCCACGAAGACGTACTTGCCGATAGAATGTCCGAAAGGATCGACTATAGGGTCGGCAAGCGAGCCGGCGACGAAATAGAAGGTTAGATAGAAGTTGGCCAGCGAGAAGAAGGTGAAGAGCAGAGAGACGAATTGGTAGAAGAACTCGATGTGTAGCAGAATTTTGCGGGTGAGCGTGTGGTCGGTCTTCCACACTTGCTTGAAGTGCACGAGCGAGTAAACTGCAGCGAAGAACGCACCGTTCAACCAACGGCGGCGCTGGGAGATGAATTCGGGGATCGTGTCAGGCACATCGGTTTCACCGTAGGCGGACTTGACAAACTTGAGTACCCATCGTTCGTCCCGTTTGGCGACTAGCTCCCAACAAAGGATGCGGTCTTCGGCGAGGTACATGTTGGCAGTGAAGACGTCTGCATTGCGGCCATGAAGAGTTTCGCCCTTGAAGTATTGCGAGAGAGGTCCGTGGCCGGTAGTATCGTTCTGAAGGGCGTAATACCGGTAGGCCGACAGGGCACCGGGAAGCACAGTGATGTAGCCGAAGACGGATTCGAGAGGCTTGTCAAGGATGTTGGACATCTTGTATTCGAAGTTCTGGGAGGCGACAATAGGGTTGAGCAGGCCGAGGAAACCTTTGCCCTTGTCGGCTTTAATTTCACCTGCGGCGCCGGCAACATTTGAATCTTGGTCGAAAGCCTTCCACAGATGATACAGGGCCTTACTATCAGGCTTTGTACCGACATCGAGCAGGATGCAAACATTGGGTGTGAGAGCTCGGCCGAATGCATTGAAGAACCATCGGTGGGAGTTCAGCTTCTTCAAGTTCTGCTCTTTCAAGCAGAAAATCATCTGACATGGCACAATGCCCTTTTCTGCACCTTTGAACTTTAGCGACTCGTCCAGGGAGACCTGTGTGGTGTATTCGTAGACGTGAGCCGCGACGGGTTTCTGGTTTACCATGTTCTTGGCGATACCGTCTTGATAGACACCCAGGGCAGCAAGACCATTCAATGTCCGGGGATGGACCTTTGTCCTGCCATCCGCAATGATGCAGACCACGATCTTTTGCCAGCCGTCCTTGCCCCATGTTCGGGACTTTGTCCTGGAGCAAAAGTGGGCAATGTTTCTCATGATGCCATGCATTGTTCTGGTGAAGCATATCTCGTCCTCGTTGTACATGGTGACGCATATCAACAGCTCCGTCTCTCGGGCGGTCACGCCGATGTTCTGTCGTAGCTTGTAGCCGTTGAGGACGAAGTCGTCTGGGTCGCACGTCACAGCGGTGTATCGCATGTGAGTGAATTCGCGCTCGTCGCGCCGAGGCAGAAAGCTGTGCAAAATGGTTGGAATCTTACACTCGAGAATGAGCTCGCCGTTGATCAGACGGACTTCCTTCTTTTGCATCTGGGCATTTCGGAGTCCACGACGCGTCTGACTTCCGTCAGGAGCGGGACCATAGTGATCGTACTTGTTCTCTTCCTCTTCTGATGTAAGGGTCGACTCGGTCATGTATGAGTGAGAAGATTTCAAACTCGCACGAGGATCGTGGTCTGGCACAACTGGGTGGCCATTTACGAAGACATCGTCTGAATCGTGATCTGGTATGGGAATCGTGGTATCGACGGGACCAGACTTGTCTGTGGGTGCGAAGAGGGGTGCGGGCGGCAGAGGCCGGCGTGGGCTGCCACCGTACTGAGATGAGGGCGTGCCTGGCCTCGGGCTGCCGTTTATATCTGCTGGCTCGTACGAAACGTTCGAGGGCGGGGGTCGCGACCAGTCGACAGAGCCTCTGGGTGTGGATGGTCGCATAGGAGATCCTCTTGTTGCTGCGGGTGGGGGTATGGAAGGTGCCCGTCCGAGGCTCGAGCCGGGACGTGAGCCATAAGTTGTGGAAACCGTCGGGCGGTGGTAACGATCTGGAGATGTTCGAGGTGCTCTGTAGGAAGTACTCCGGTTAGTCTTTGGGCTTTGCTTTAAAGTCACGGTAGCTCTCAGGGAAGGAGATTTGCCAACAACCGTATAGGTCCTGCGTGTACGGTTCAAGTTGTCTTCAACATCGGCGAGTAGAGAGGAGATGGGACTCGGCGGCCGTTGACCTCGCGCGGCCGTTGACTGAGTAGCCTCTTCGTCTTCCCAGCTTACATGCGGACTTGGTACAGGTCTGCGCTTGGGACTGCGCTCTCCATTGATTCGGGGGGAAGTGGTGCTATTGGAAGTAACGTACGATCTAACATCATCTGTGCTTAGGGGAAGCAATCTCAGAGAGTTGTTGTTCACCGATGGGTAGCCGGCAACGTCGTCTTCGTTGGGCGTGCCGACATATGATGGGGGTCCGTCGCCGTAGGCGGGAGGCATTCGTGATGGCGTTCTTGGTCGATCCATGGCACTAGGATATAGAAATATGTCTATGTTCTATGATTCCATGTGTGATGCATAGAAGACGTTGAATCGAGCACTGATACTGTACTTGACAAGGGCAAGCAAAGGCGAGAACGATGTCATAGCGTGCGGATCTGTCGCATCAACATTCAAACCCGATGTGTTTTAGCGCTGGCGTTGCGAGGACAACCACGCTTGTGACTTCAGCCTTATTGATTGCCATCGTCAGCCTTGCTGTCATATGCCAAGGCCTCCCTCCTACCAACGATACATTAAGTTGTCATCACCTTGCAGCTACGTGAAGCAGGTTTGGTTATCAAAGCGGTGGATACCAGGTCGCTCATTCCGACACTCGATCCATCATTAATGTAGTTCCTACTGTATGGGGTATCTCTAATCAAAACAGAATACACGGGCGCAGGATGTTGTCAACCCTCCTTAGATACACCTTCAAGGGACGTCCAGCGCCCTTCTCCTGCCTCATCATCGAGGTGTTTCCGGCAATTCCCAGATGCTCCTTCCTTCCACTTCCTGGTTTGTGTCGTCATTCTTCACGACTGGATTATTTCTAGGTGAGAACGGAATGGGCGTGGTTGAAGTAAAGATTGGCAAATCAGCTTTAGTCTTCTTGTTAGGCGTTAGCGGTCTGGAAGCTGTCTCAGAGCTTGATTCAGGAGGCATTGGTGTTGCAAAGGACCATTGATTTGGCGCGGGTGTCTGCACAAGAGGATGTGAGTGCTGACTTGGGATCCAAGCAGCTGCATCAGGTTGTCCCTTTGTAGTGTCTGGATTGGCCGATTCACTTGAAACATCCGAATTTTCCTGCATTGACTCATGGGCGTTGCTCAATGGCGCTTCAGGAATCATGGTTGGCCTAGAGTCGAGAATGTTCTGCTCAGAACCACCAATAGAACGCTGTGGGGATACAGGCTGCGGAACTGTGGGAGGAGTGGACAGCGGAACGGGCTGATTGACAGATTCGTTCAATTGCTGAGCTGGCACTACTGTTCCTTGCTCCGAGAAGACCTCAGAGTCGGCTAAAGAAGGAGTGACCTGAGCGTATGGCGCCGTCTGCGTCGGTGGCTGCGACGAGGCTTCTTGTTGCTTGGTCTCCGGGGTGGTGGACTTGACGGGTGCTTTGGACTTGGTGCCCTTCGGCACTGGGGGCTTTCTAGTTGTCTTAGCTTGCCGCTTTATTTGGTTTGTGTCTTCCAGCTTCTTCTTATTGGCAAGGTACTGTTCTTCGGTTGGCATATTAAGCTTGATGCTGATTCCCTTCATGCCATTTGTAATGTTATCCAGCTCTGTTGAGGCATCACTGGCTCCGCTGACCTGGCGAGATTGATTGCTAGAGGTCGGCCGAATTGGATGAGTGTTCTTGTCAGAAGAGTTCGATCCTTGACGGGAAAGAGGTGGTAGTCCTGTGCTAGATTTCTTTGGTGCTGCTTTAGGCGCCACGGACGTTTTGGGTCCAGCAGCTCTAGGCTTCCTCGCCGGAGGAGGTTTCATGGACTTCGCCCCAGCTCCCGCTCCAGCTGTAGCCGGAACGGTGCGCGCGGATGTCTGCGCAGTGCCTTGCGTCTTTTGTGCCTCTGAACCGCCCTGGTCATTATCGCCAAGCTTCATTTCAGAAAAGCTCGAAACAATGCTCGAGGCAGCACTGGACCGTCGACGTGGTCGAGAATCTGGACCCGTTTGCGCATTGTTTTCAGCGAGCTTCGCATCAGGGAGGTCACCAAAGGAGGCTATCGTAGTTCTCCGGTTGTCTGATCGGGTCCGAGAAGAGGAGCGAGAGGGACCTGAAGCAAGTGGAGCTGCCTTCGCTTTCCGCTCACGAAGCTGCATCGGCTCGCCTGTTGGGACAGCAGTGACCCCGAATACAGACTGACGCTCCTTGCGAGCTCGTGTAGCCTCGGCGTTCAGCTCATCGTGCCTACAACTCAGTGTCTGACGTTCAGTAGGGATGATAAGTCTTGACAACTCGTATGCTGCGATGGGCCATTCCACGTCTGGTGGGGGCGGTGGCGGTTTCTCGACCAGAGCCAGGCGAGACTCTAGCTGGGCGGATAGCGAGCGTCGCTCTTTCGCTGTTTCCGTCATCTTCGCGCTCGATGCATGAGTCGGGGACGAATAGTTTCCGGTCCCCTTGTCGTTCTTAGCCTTTGCTTGGGGCGGAAGATTGCCGGCCACGATGGCTTCGATCGATTCCAAAGAGTGAATGTCCCACCAAGCACTGCTATGGGTTTCCGGAGTTGATGTAGGGATAGTTTCTGCACCATTCGCAGTAGTGTCCACAGCCCGGTGTCCTGACATGGAAGCCCCCAGTCCGCCCTTGAAGGCGTCTGGTAGTTCGTTGTTCGACGTCCTCGCGATGGGCTCTTCCACTAGTCCACAGATGTGGCTGAGGACACCGCTCGTCAAAGCACGATCGCTGTAGCCACCTTCCAGGACGCTGATGACTCGACCATCAACACCCAAATCCTCCTCCTGCGCCATCTTGACAACATCTGAAGTGAAACGAGCGTAAAAATTGGTCGGAACATTGACCCCGTGTCTCTGCATACCGGCACCCTCCCATTCACTCGCATCGAAACCAGCAGAGAGAAAGATTGCTGCTCTTGGCTTAACCTTCGCACTACGCAGCTTATCGCTGTGATGTCTCAGGAATTTCCTGGCTTTGTCGAGCAGGACAATGTATCGTGACTCGTATAACTTCCAGAACTCTGCGTGGTTCGCCCAAGGTTCGAGGTGCACATTCCAAATGGATTGACCGTGTGCATTCTCGATGCAAAGGCTAGCGTTGCGCACCTTATCCTCATCGCCCCATTCGCAAGGATATGAGTTGATGTCGTGCAAGCTGTAATAGCCTATCGGTGTTTTCCTGTAAGGCGCAGCGTTCTTTGGTCGTTGTTGAGCGTCCTTGTTGTGATCCCAGGTCACGGTCTGAGACCCATCCCCGTGGTGTAGATCGAAATCGATGATAGCAGCGTGGGTAAGACCATGGTTCATGGCAGCATAGCTAATCCCGACATGCACGTTATTAAGCCAGCAAAAGCCAGAGGGGTAGTTGGACGAACAATGGTGACCGGGGGGACGGATACAGACAAACGCACGTTGTGTCGTTTGATCGGCAAAGACGGTGTCGATGGCGTCGCAAACACCTCCAAGACAGCCCTGCAATGCTGCAAGGGACTCTGAACACAGGTAGAGATCTCCTTCATGGAGTTTAGGCAGCGTATTGCCTGCTTCATCTTTTCCATAGCCGACAGGCCTCACTAGTTCTTTGCCATTCATGGCGAGTTTTGACTCTGCCGTGTCGCACATGATCTGAAGTTCTTCCATCCACTTGTTGCCGTGCACGGCAGTGACACAAGCGTGGGTCAAAGGCACGCTTCGGGCAGTCTTGCGAATCTGGAATGGTCTCGTATGTGAGGGTGCCTGCTTGTCAGGGTGGGGCGGATACTTGCTGCCTGCATGGCGGCCACCCAGGCGTACGTACGCGGTGGATGCTCCCAGCACAGTGGCAAGTATCCGTTCTGGTCGCTCAACAATCATACTCAATCCGACCTTAGATGTCCTAGGACGAGAATAGCGGTGCCCATAGCAAGCATCATGTGTGATGACAACAACCTTAGAGGGGGTTGTTGCATGATCTTCCAACTCTTTAGCAAAATAATCGGTAGCCACCATGCTCGGGGTAAGGACTTTGTGCTTGGGTGTTTCCGGAGGCATTGCACCGGATTTCGGCGTAATGCTTGGAGAAGCCGGGTTCAGATTCGATGAGGCGCGGCGAAACTGTGTCTTGAGAGGAGTGGCGCTCCTTGACGGACTCAAATTGGAAAGCGATTGACGGGTGCGCAAAGCGGGTGATACTGTTCTCTCATGACGCACACTAGCAACCGAAGGCGACCGCGAGGCGATCCTGGGAGATTGTGTCCGCGAGGGAGAGCGAGAGGCTGACTTGAGAGGGGTCGAAGGCGGTCGAGGGGTCGATTCTGCGCTGTTGGTCACCTGAGTGACCACGGGCGACAGTGACTGATGCGGTGGCTCCGCGCCTTCGATAGAGGGATGAGGTATGTCTGGATCCATGACTGAGTAAGTATATTCATGCGCATCTGTTTGCTGGTCTTTTTTGCAAGATCAATGTTAGTGCAAAGGACGGAAGTTTGTTCTAAATGCCACAATCCCTAGAACAACACACGTCAACACACGTCATCCGCCAGCGCGTGCTTGGTCGCGACAAGGCTGAGATATCCGCTTGCCAAGCAAGCCTTTGACCACTCTCCCCATCCCCTCTAGGCCACGAAACAAGCCAAATCTTGTCTATACGTAGTCCTGATCGTCTACAGAGGCTCAGGAGATGGATCAGTGAATTGAGATCGTTGGTATATAATGTGGTCCGGATCAGGCTCCCAGCCCTATAGCCCCCGTGTCCCACCAGGCAAAAGAGTCGTCGAAATCAAAGTCGAACATGGTTCCACTGAGGGTATCGAAGGTCGGCATACCGTCTGGAAGAGGCTGTATCAACGGCTGCGCGCTGGGTAAAGGTGCTTCTAATTGAGCCACGGCTTCCGACATCGGTGTCAGCGCCTTGGCCCCAACGGCTGTTGTCTGCATCCTCATCAAATCGTTGTGAAGCTGCACCATCCTATTGACTGCCTGCAGCACAAAATCATCCGCATTCGCCGGATCCGGTGCCATTTTCATGTACACTAAGCTCAGTGCACTCGAGTTGATCCAGTATGAGTGAAAGCCTTGGCCGAGACTCTTGACCCTGCGACCGAGGAGATCAACATACTTGGTGATGAGATCGACAGCGAGTGACTTATCTTGCATGAGATCCTCCCGACCTCCACTAGCAACCGCAATATCGTGGCAGGTTGCTAGGCTGGCACGGAAGGCATCATCACGTAAGTTGCTGAAGGCCAGCGCATGCGTCTCTGGCATTTCGCAATATCTTTTGATAACGCTCAGGGCTGATTCCCGTCGAGTGCAGCGGGAGTAGAAGTACTGTGACTGCGCCAGATGCTGCGTAGCGAAAGGTTGATGTAGGAGAAGCAGATATTCGTGAAGCACCAGACTGCTGAGCGCCTTCGGTGCCCGAGTTACCGATTTCTCCGTCCAGACTGGCAGTCCGTCCAGCTCTGCCCGAATTCGACTATCAAAGGCCATGACCGTATCTAATTCCAAGGTCCGGGAGATGCTGTTGATTCTGGTCAGCATTTCAAGACGCAATGGCAAGTGCTGAACCAGTTTACACAGGAATGATGTCCGGGTAAAATCGGTCAGTGGTTTGGGACTGGGCATGGTCTGTGTCGTCTCGTTGAAGTCTTCGTCATGTATGTTCAACGGCGGCAGGCAGTCCCAGTCGTCCGGCGCAATGGCTGCTCGCATCCCTCGGTCACAGCACGATTGGATGTCGAGCTCCAGTATAGAGAACCACAGCCTTCTACGCATCTCTTGGTCGAAAGGAGAGATCTTGGTAGACAAGTAGGTTGGTTCGCGATGAAACCCAGCAGCCATTGCCAAAGACAAAAGGTTCTGAGAAATGACCCATTCTCTTTTGACCTTATAGCATGTCATCCGCTTGGCGATGATCAGCAAAACATTTGTCTGGTAGTATTCCAGCGTGGTGTGCTTGTGGCTTTGTTTGTTCAGCCACGCTTCTGCGGCCTCAATCCAGCGATGTGAGTCCTCCCTTCCGACTGAACTCCTCCCGAGGAAACCCTTGACACCACCAGCCACCACACAGTTCATCGCTGCCATGACGATGAGCAATTGCGCCACGAACTCAATGTCTGCGGCTTGAGGATTTGTCCAGAATGCTTCGTAGTTGGCCTGAAAGCTGGGTATATGGAGGACGCGATATGTCGTCTCGAGGACGTCAAAATATTCTTGAACCAGGGCATCGGCTCGCTGCTTTGGTGGGACCATGGCAACAAACGTCTGCAAGTCCAATTCTGTTGGATCCTTCTTGGCAGGAGTTCCTGCGTCGCTGCCTTGAAGCCTCTTCACGGCATCTTTTGATCTTTCAAACGAGGGCATACGGTTCAAGATCTCTTTGACAAACATTGACAGCTCTTCGAACTGAAGAAGAAGGCTTGCCGCGTTCGAAGGGCCTGTGTACTGCGTCTTGAAAGATCTGCCACGCAGTAGTGACCGCTCGAAATCCTGGTTTGTATCCTTTGGCCGCGATCCTGGGCCCTGCGGGTGTCCCATGCCGAGGAACATCTCCGAGGAGACTGGTCTCGAGCCAGCCGAGCGAACATATGTCTCTAGCTCGAACACCCGCTCCTGGAGCTCTTCAAGACTTCGTTGCGGAGCAGTGCGCTTCACTGCATATGCTGTCTTGGATGTAGCACCGCCTTTGCTGTGACGGTAGTAGGTTTCTGCTTCTTCAGTCCAGGATTCCTCTGCATCGGATGCAGCGCGCCTTTCTTCCGGACTCTCATCCGTGGGCGTCAGCAAATCGCCCGACTTGTCGTCGTAGGATACATATTTGCATGCATCACCATGCCCACCTTTGATGCAACGTACACAGGAAGGCAGTTCACGCCCACATTTTACTTTCCGCCGTCTGCAGTCAACGCAGGACAAGGCCAACCTTCGTCGCTTCTGGCCCATATTGCGAATGGCAACGAATGAAAGTTCCGATAGCCCGTCGGTCCGCCGCTTTCGTCCTTACGCTTGTGTCGCCAATGACAGTACCCTGGAACGATGTCTCATTCGCTCAGGGAAGCGGGAAGTGTGATGCTCGGCATTATCTCTCGCTCCTGCTCTGGAAGGTGCTGGGCCGAGAATGAACTGCGAGGGTTACGAGCGAGCTTATATGAGAGCACAGATGACTAACACCCTGCTAGGAGACTAGATTTTGAGCTGCAGTTGAAGACGAGCTAGTGACGAAAATAATGCAGGCCCCCTCTCGGTGGCCTTACAACAGGCCCATGCGTGTTGCAGCAGCTGGGGTGGTTACAAACCTTAAGCCCGAGCTGATTTGTATCCGCGACCGATAAAGCCGAAGGCCGAAAATTGCGCGAGTCTTTGACTCTACCAACGGAACTTTGTCATTATTGTTTTAACAGAAGCCGTGCGGCGTTCGTGAGACCCAGCAATGCCTTTCGATCTCGATCTCGCCCGCAGACCTAGCTGGGGAGTGGTGTGCCAACTTATATGCGTGGCTGATGATCCCGAAACACGACTTATGGACGCGTAATACATTCAGTACGGACTACGGACAGCCACTGCCGGGATCAAATTTCTCGTTCACTCTCTATGGGCGAACTTGCGTAGGCGAGCACAAGGTCTTTCATACATCAACGAATCCAAGGCCCTCCGCCTTGAAGCCTGGCTGTTTCTCGTTTCCGGTCACTTCCCTTGCTCGTACCTCGATGAGCTTGTCTATGCACGAAATTCACCGGGTTTTTACATTGTCAAAAAGCTATTTGTGGAAGAAGAAAAGACAAGGAAATGAGTGCTTTCATTCGCTCCGGCATTGTCTAAGGTAGGCGCACGTGGAGGCTCGGTATGGCAAGCCAATCTGTCCTTAGAAGCGCCTGACCTTTTTGTCGCCAGGCATCCTCAAGGAGAGACAACCGAGTCTCGCGATGCATATTTCCAGTCGTTAGCCCTCATTGGAGAGACAGGCGCAGCACTTCCTGTGCGCTGTGCAGTCTGAACCTTGAGAGGCTTCGACTTGGATTTGGGGGGTGTTTGGGGCAGTGGTTTCGTTGGAGGTGGCCCGCTCATAGGAGGGACGGGACCGACATGCTGACGCTTCACCACACCCGCTGGAAGACTCACCGGCTTGGAACCCGAAGGAATGTTGGGCAAAGGCCCCTTTGGCGGGGGGCCAGGCATTGGCGGAACGGGACGGTCACATTGACGTCTCACCGCGCTCGCTGGCAGAACAAATCCCCCATGATTCCTATGCGGAGTCCTTGTTCTGACAGGTGCTTGTCGTTGCAGCTGTACTGATGCATCTTGTGCAGTCCTGGCCGGATGTGGAAGAGGTGCTGATGGCCTGTCGCTTCGACGGCCAGCGTTCTGCGGCATTCTCTGCGGTCTTCTCTGCGCCTCAGCATCCGTCCTAGCAGCGCGGGTCTTGTGCCTCTTGTACAGATACACCACGCTACTGCATAGGAAAGCGAAGAATCCAAGGCCAACAACGAGACCCACAACCAATACTCCTCCTGAAGAGTTTCCGTCCATGTTTGTTTGTGGTAGGTGTGTGTTGTGACGATCCTGCTGGAATCTTGATTATGGCCGCTGTGTATGGGATGGCGACCACTTACACCTCTATATGTCTCCATGGACAAGGACATCAAACAACGATGCTCATCGACAATGCCGAGGTCTTTGTTGTGGCATGAGAAGGGTACAAAGACATCTTTTCTTGTTACAACAATGCTACTTTGATGCGAAAGCACGGGGCTGGAGCCGAAAGGCTCCTTGGTCATCGAGTTGACTGTAACCCTCAGCAGCAACGCCTGCCTTTGGTCTCGGCATCGTAACGTCACCGAGCACGGACTGTCCAATGCCCACCAGCTCTCTACCACAACGTAATCACATCTCTGAGACAAATACAAATAAAAATCTTACTGTAAGTTATGGCGGAAGTTTGTGAAGACAACAACCCGTCAACCCCCTCCAGCCCTCCCCCTAACTTTATCTATCATGGTTATGAAGCGAAACAGAGTTCATACCACCTCAGCCAGTGCATTCTTGCGGTTTCTCAGCGCGAGTTACGACGGAAGTTCTGCCTAGAGGATCGGCGTAAGGAGCGACGTGAAGCAGTCAAGAAGGGTGTTGTATAGCAGCGCCTCAAGTTTCGCACTGAGCAATTGGCCGCACTCCGGAGCAACGACCCGTCTTTAGCCAGCGGCCGACGTCTCGCAGCTAGAGCCCATGCTGAGATGCGCAAGCCAGACGGCGCTCTATGGGTCAAGTCAACGCATGACCCCACCGTACAATATGCATTCAGGTGTCCCGATACGGTAAATCACACAATCAGGTTACAGCAGAAGCCCTTGGAGCCACTCAGGACAGAGCGCTACCACTCAGTCAGCGCTGTAATCGCTCTGGCATACCTCCGCGAAACCATTCCATGCTCAAAAGTTTTCGACTGGGACGACATTACCATCCCGCACAGCAACAAATGGAAATTCGACGGTCAGGAATACAGCACGGACGACATCTTCAAGGCCGTGGCCAAAAAAGTCGCCGTTGCCGAAGAGTACACGCACCGTGAGAACGAGCGCAAATTCTTCGTTCGTTCCATCAACCTTGCCCGTGAAACCTTCCGCGAAGCCATGAAGATAGTATAGAAAGGCGACTAGACCTAGACACCGTTCAACATACTACCTCCCGCACCGCGCAGGGAGTCTACAAGGAAGTCAACGCCCACCCTCGCACGCAAAACTCGCTGGCAGGGCCCCTACATCATCAAAATGGCGCGGGCCATCTGTTGCGCGACCAGAAGCGCGCGCTTCGATACAATGGTGCATCAGCGCACGACTAAGTCGCCACGGAGATCGACGCGCAAGACGGCTGGCCAACCGTGCAGGGCGTGGTCGTCGTGCCGAACAATGTGGCATGGGAAGGTGGCTGGCTTAATCTCAGCGAACTGACCGTAGTCGCGGCGTTCAACGGCGAGATCATGGAGACGTGCGGCAGACTGTGCCGGGGCATGAACAAAGACCAGCTCAAGTTCCTGCGGACGCATCTCACGAAGCTGCGCGACCAGAAGGCGGGGCAGGTTGGGAAGGAGAAGTGGAGCGCGTTGAACAAGGAGAGGGCGGGCCGGGAGAGGCAGCATCGCGATAAGTGTAGTGGGCACGGGGAAGGGCCCGCCTGGGCAGGTGTGGTCATTAGTGGTGGGCAGGGTTTCCCAGGAAAGAAGGGCCTCACGAGAAGCGTGGTCATGGATATAAGGACAGTCTTACCAGGCACGGCACGTTTGGGAAGCGTGATAAGCAAGAGCACTGGTGGGACTTGAATGGAAAAATTCACCAGAAGAGTCAGCATGACCGGAACCAGCGTGGTAGGTGGAACTCGTGCGGACATGGTCACCATCATGACAATCGCCCTTGGAACGATAGTGGTAGGAATCCACATCATGATGGCCTCGGCGCTGACGCACGAGGTGGGTGTGGTGGCGGCGGCGGTGGCGGCGGCGGTGGCGGCGGCGAAAATGAACGAGGTCGAGGTCGAGGTCGAGGTCGAGGTCGAGGTGGTGAGCGAGGTGTCAACGGCCGCGGGAGAGGCAGATTTCGCGGTCGGGGCCGTGGCGGCTGAACGTGGCTCTCTGGTGCGAGCACTAGACGCCATCATGAGTTCCACGAGCACTGGCTCCAATCTGCGATACAATTTCAACGACGAGTTAGGTTTTTGAGAACGCGGCTAAGAGGGTTTCTCGTTTCCTAACTTTTTAGGGGTTTGTAGAACTCTGGCTCGAAGCCGATCGCTTTTGAATCGCTGATACAATCGATCATACTATCACAGAGCGTTGAATGCATTACAGGCATTGGAGGTCGCAAGATCCAAAACAGACAGTGCAGTGCGAAGTTTCTTCTCCACTTGATGTTCTCATTTCGAGGAGCTCCACACTCAGGCAGTGAATGCTTGGCATCAAGGCAACCTCATGAACGAAAGAATACGTTATTGGATATTGGAGGCTGGCAATGCTGGAAAGAATGACGGGATATGTCTAGACTGTATCTACCACTGAGTCTGCCCGTCGGATCCGAGTGAATGGAGTCATGGAACAAGAGACGCCATCGGCTATCTTCGTGCGCGACCCATGGATCATCTCGAGACAAGCGCCCAGAGGACATTCCAGTCTCACGGAGAACCCCGGTTTCGGCCTCGAATCCTCAATGCAACACGAATCCGAACCCTCGGCCTGTTCTCCACCAAGCAATCCTCTCCGAGCTCCTCCCATGCCTTCGACCCCATACTCTGTGCCATCCTGGGTACCTCGAGCCCTCTGCCGCAATCGCCATGATCCCCACGTTTCAGCCCGATAGCCACGTGCAGGTAGAGGCGCTCGGTTGATCGATACTGGCGCCTAGATGCCATTACGGCTATTGCGGATGGTTGATCAATCATGACCCTTGTCGTTGCGCATCTTGGGTGCGTCTGAAGCTCTCGTTCAAAGCTTGCAGCAAGACGTAGTTAGCCTTTAGCAAAGGGGCCTGGATACCATTAGCATCCGCTATCCTGATCGCGTTGCCCACGATAGCGTCTGCCTCCATTTGCCGTCCAGCCAATGCATCTGCCAACATGCTAGGCTCTATTCCTGGCAGCGGCCTAGCCTTTGCACGTCCCATCTGCCAATCTACGGTTTCGCTTGTTATCTTGGAATATCCAGCTGACTGAGCG
This sequence comes from Cyphellophora europaea CBS 101466, assembly GCF_000365145.1. Taxonomy (NCBI): domain Eukaryota; kingdom Fungi; phylum Ascomycota; class Eurotiomycetes; order Chaetothyriales; family Cyphellophoraceae; genus Cyphellophora; species Cyphellophora europaea. The sequence goes on along the minus strand of NW_008481808.1, from coordinate 441,091 downwards.
ATGCTGACGATCTCCATCATGACGGCTCTGACATACTCAGCCGCATGAGATGAGGCTGCCATGAACTGAGCGTCTCGTGAGCGGGAAATGGCGCATACAGGGTTCCAAGAAGCGTTCACCAATAGCTTCGACCACCGCTCGTGCCCGATGTCACCATGATGGGTGGCAGTAGCGCCTCCGTTGGTGATGAGCGATACAAATGCTTCGGCGGCAGCCTTGTGATGAGGAGGAGCATTTGCGGGAAAGGTTCCGACCTGTAAACATTCGCCGGTTCAGGTCAGCAATTCGGTCTGGAGTTTGAAAGATTGCGGAGAGAAAATTGCTTGATACCACATTGCAGTGGCTTGGCTCAACTTACGTGTAGCTTTTCGACCTCTCGGTGTTGAAAGACTGCTGGAGAGGTTTGCGTTACGGGCAAATATGTAACGCAGGAAAGAATGGGATTGTCAGGGAACGCGCTGCGGTAGATCTCCTCAATGCCGACTCCGTTTTGAATCAGGACGATAGAGGTCGTTGACGATATGGCGGGTTTTAGCTGTGACGGTATGGGAGGTGTCGTTGGCAAGGCTTTCGCAGTGACTATGATGTAGTCGTAAGGGCCTAGCGCTTTGTCCACAGACTCAGCCACTGACCTGATCACACGCGGTCTGCAATTCACTCCTTCGCCGAAGAGAGTGCTGTTGATTGTGAGGCCGTTCTCGGATGCCGCATCGTAGTTTGAGCGGCAAACAGTGGTGATATTTGAATCGCCAAGAGCTTTGCAAAGCAAATAAGCATAGACACTTCCAACACTGCCAGTGCCGAATACCAGAACCTGAGATGCCATTTTCGAAGATGCAAAGCGTCCTGGTTGAGAGTAGAGGTAGCTCCTACCAGGAAGTGTCGTGATTCGTGGTATACTCTTCGAATATAAATGGTCGAAGGAGCGCGCTGAGAAATGACCCGCAGTTTCATAGAATGACGTAGCTCGTCCAGGATGATATGTCTTTATTCCACGGAGTCTTTCGAGCCTGTACTCTCATAGGAGAGATCAGCATGATGGTCAAGACTGCTTCAAGAGCACTTTGGCTGCCAGATTACTAACATCGGTGATAGTGACCGCTCGGGCCGTATCAGGATGTTTCTGGTCACGGACGAATGTTGCTTAGAGCCAAGCCATAAAATTAAGGAGAAGGATCCTTAGAACAAAGGTGCATGGAATAGAGCTTACATTGGACTCCAAGTCAATATCTTCGTCAGTCGAAGCAAAGCCCTTGAAGCTACCATCGATGTTCTCATTCTTCTTTATCGAGGCGTCTCGGAGCAGCAAACCCAAACTCGGTGGATGCCTCGGGATGCAATAAAGTTGGGATGCGGTGCCGTGGTATGTTTGTTACATGTGTTCTATGCTCGAAGAATTTTCATGACTTCGAAGTGACATTGGAAAGAAGCATGGCGCATTCTGATCTTACCGAGACTTACCTCTTCGCAAGTACTGCGCCAAGAAATGAAGGACGTGATCAATCTGAGTGCTACAACAGCTCTTGCGCGTGGATGTTCTCTCGACAAGCTATGCAAGTCCTCAAGGGTGCGTCATATGGCTCATAGCTAAACAAGGCTGGAATTCTAATTCTATGCCCCACCTATTGCGCCTCAGCTGCATCATAAACGACTCGATACTTAGTTGTCAAAAGGTCACAGATAACTTCGCTCGCGACAACCTCAAGCTTGAGGTCCTTCTTGATGCCTTGGAAGAGCGGAATACCCCTGCCCAAAGCGATAGGTACGGTGGTGAGTATCATTTCGGTCACAAGCTGCCTTTCCAGAAATCCGCAGATGGTTCGTCCTCCGTCGACCCAAACGTTTCTGTATCCTCTGTCGTGTACAATCCGCACAGCCTCGTCCAGATTCTGAACGCGTGCTGCACCAGCTGGTAAACGTAGTTGATCATCTGGCTGTGTACTCATGACAAGTAGCGGTTTGTCGCCATAAGGCCAATTCTCCTCTCCAAAGCCCAAGACGGTCTCATATGTATGACGGCCGAGAATCAACATGTCAGAGTTTGCTGAGGCATTGTCAGAGCATCGCCGGCTTTGGAGGAGAGGACCGGCTGGACCGGCTGCAAGCAGCACACTTACCAAGCATGTCGCTAATGGTCGGAACGGCGCAAACGGGATGCTCGTGAGGACTTGATGCCGGAGCTGGTGGTAGATAGTCTATAGATCCATCCTGCCGTGCAATGAAGCCATCAACAGTAATGCCGACAAATGCAGTACATCTGAACGTGAATGAAGCCATTGTAGCGAGAACTCTTGGTCGTCTGATTCGAGTTACAAAAACACCCGCGTCTTATCTGTAGACTTAAGCGATCGCCTCAAGTCTCGATAGCTGCCTCAGTGGGCGCCTCGGGGATACGGATACGGATACTGGCCTCGAGGGCGCCCATCTGAGTCATTGGGAGACGATTTTTCCAGAAGCTTGCATTTCAAAGTCTTGTGAAATGAGAGTGATGTCTCGATTGGGACTACAGTGGGTCGAGAAATGTCGCAGGCAGCAGTTGGGACCATTCGTTAACGGCATAACCTAGGTACACGAGACCATTAGAGCGGGGTAACATCCGGGAGCGGACGAATTCACTCGCCTAGAATCAGCTACGTTATGGCGTGGACAGGCTCGACCCTGACCTGGACAGCGTTAGCATCTGCGAGACCTCTCCCCAGACTGTGCTCGGCTTCGAGGAAGCAGGGGACTAGCGTTGCTTTGAAGACTGGTACGTCACTGCTTGGCTCGATAAGGCTAGAATTCGACGGGTGGCGGCAATACCTAAATGCCAATAACGAACAACTCAAGAGTCTGTTCTATCATGAAATTCTTTCATATAGTAGATGGTCTCGTGAGGAACCTGGGTGATGCCATCGTGAACTTGGAGGTTTGCATCGTCGGTGCAGTGGCTTCTTTGTCGGATTAGCTTTTCGCCGGAAATAGCGCCTTGGCGCTTGCCGCAGGCTGAAAGAAATTTCTAACGAGCGGCTTCCGTCAGGTACTCTTTCCCCTTCGCCTTCGCCTACCACTTCTTCACTCTTGTACATCACTTCCATCTTACCAACCCATTTCTTCCCTCATCGTCCTCATTCCCGCTCCATAGACTGATTGCACTACTTGCGTTTAATCACAGCAGACTTTTTTCCCAACACGAACCTCTGCCTTACTCGCTGTTCATGACGATGTCTTACGGTGGAGGCGGCCGCGATGGTGGCTACGGTGGATATTCTGGAGGGTAAGTCAGACATCCTTCGTCAACCTGCGTGTGGTTGGATGGTATTCTATCGCTTTGCATCGCGCAGATGACTCTAGAACGCATTATTCTAACACCCTTTAGTCGCTCCAACGGCTATGGCGGCGGCGCTAATGGCTACTCAAACGGAAATGGATACGGAGGCTCGAACGGCTACAGCAGCGGTGCCCAGGGCGGTGGCTTCGGAGGCGGCGATCGAATGTCTAACCTCGGTGCTGGCCTGAAGGAGCAGACCTGGGATCTTGCCACCATGCCGAAGTTCGAGAAGTCGTTCTACAAGGAAGACCCTGCCGTTACGAACCGCTCTTCTCGCGATGTTGATGCCTTCAGAAAGGAGAAAGAGATGACCGTACAAGGGCGCGGTATCCCTCGCCCCGTTGAGAACTTCGACGAGGCTGGTTTCCCTACCTATGTCATATCGGAGGTCAAGCAACAGGGCTTCTCCAAGCCGACTGCGATTCAATCTCAGGGTTGGCCCATGGCTCTGTCTGGTCGTGACGTTGTTGGGATCGCCGAAACTGGCTCCGGCAAAACTCTGACGTACTGCCTGCCCGCTATCGTCCACATCAACGCCCAACCCCTTCTGGCCCCCGGCGATGGTCCCATCGTGCTGGTTCTGGCGCCCACTCGAGAACTTGCGGTGCAAATCCAGCAGGAGGTCACTAAATTCGGCAAGTCGTCCCGCATTCGCAATACCTGCGTTTATGGCGGTGTTCCCAAGGGTGGTCAGATTCGCGATCTGGCTCGTGGCGTTGAAGTCTGCATTGCTACACCCGGCCGTCTCATTGATATGCTTGAGGCAGGCAAGACGAATCTGCGCCGTGTAACTTATTTGGTTCTCGACGAGGCCGATCGTATGCTCGACATGGGTTTCGAACCTCAGATTCGAAAGATCATCGGTCAGATTCGCCCCGACCGTCAGACCCTCATGTGGTCTGCGACCTGGCCAAAAGATGTTCGACAGCTTGCTTCCGACTATCTTAACGATTACATTCAGGTCAACATTGGTTCCATGGACCTTTCCGCCAACCACCGCATCACTCAGATTGTTGAAGTGGTTTCCGAGTTCGAGAAGCGTGACCGCATGACTAAGCACATGGAAGCCGTCATGGAGGACCGCGAGAACAAGATCCTCATCTTCACCGGCACCAAGCGTGTAGCTGACGAGATCACCCGCTTTCTGCGCCAGGACGGCTGGCCTGCTCTTTGTAAGTCGAAACTGTCTCTTCCTAGAATCGTACTAACAGGACCAGCTATTCACGGCGACAAGCAGCAGCAAGAGCGCGACTGGGTCTTGAACGAATTCAAGACCGGCAAGAGCCCCATCATGGTTGCTACCGACGTGGCCTCCCGTGGCATTGGTATGATTGAACAAACCCCCCCTCCTCCCCTCCCTATTTTCTGGGTATTTTTTATATTGCATTTCCTACCATTGACGTCGTGTGATTTGGTGTGCCCTCTCTCTTCGTTGGTCATACGCTTTTCTTGCATGACTGTCCAGGCCGCGTGTTTCTGGTCCTCTTTAGGGAAACTCTTGACACTTCACTTGCAGCTTGCCTTGGCAACACAGCTTCATCTTCCATCGCGGTTCGTATTGACGAGCAGGATGCGGAGATCTTCCTTGGTTGGACCAAGCTGCAAATCCAGGAGTTTCTTTCCGGGACCGTAGACACAATGCCTTCCACTGGACACGAATATTGCACATCAGCAGACATGCTTCGATAATCCATGAGAGTGATGCACCATCTGGAGTCACACGGCCACACATGGTCCCAGAAAACCTCGTAGGCACATACGGCAGAGTTGCTAACCCTTCTTCAAGATGTTCGAGATATCACTCACGTCCTGAACTACGACTATCCCAATAACTCGGAGGACTATGTTCACCGTATTGGACGAACAGGCCGTGCTGGTCGCAAGGGAACTGCCATTACCCTTTTCACTACTGACAGTAAGTCACTACCCGAATTACCTTCAGTACGCTAACCAGTCTATCAGATGCCAAGCAGGCTCGCGACCTTGTGAGCGTCTTGACCGAATCCAAGCAGCAGATCGACCCTCGCCTTGCTGAGATGGCCCGCTACGGTGGAGGTGGTGGCGGTGGACGTGGATTCCGCGGCGGCCGTGGCGGTGGACGTGGCGGTGGTAGCTACACTGGTAGCAATGCTGGACCTCTTGGTCGCAGCCGGTGGTGATTGCTGACCACAGATTGCAAACGGGCAACACCCTCCAGGCGATTCTTCAACATTCTCAAGACTGTGATACTACATAGACTTGGATCTATTTCCAGCATTGACGGCGCCAGCACGGGATACGATAGACACATCAGGGGAGTTTATCAGGAGTAACCGGCTCTTGAGCAGGTGTAAAGGATTTGGGGAGCTATGCATTATGCGGCACTTGCACAGAGCGTGAAGCTCCTCGCGTGTCGAATATGGTACCAGACATGCGTGTTAGAATTCAGCAATACCCCAGCAATGTAGATGAACATGGATACAGTCGCATGGCTCCTGATGCGAACAACAATTTTTCAAGGACATCTCGTCTCATTCATATCTCATGTGAACCGTCGTCACCGAAATGGTGCGGTCCTCTGCCGTGTATAGACCTGCCCATGATTCCAGCCCGTTTGTATAGCAATCGCCAGGACTTGCTACTAGTACGGAGTCCCATTTGAAGAGTCGATCACGGAGATCAGTCTCGGGTTTACCTTCGTGCAGATGGGCTTGCCCTGAAAACTCCTTAAGGGCCCTGGCGCTCGGGTACCAATGGCTATCTCTCGCAAACATGTGTCTCAGCTCTAGACTGTATACCTTGCTCAGAAGCATCCACAATGTCACATTGTGGCCCCTGGTACTCGCAGCATGGCGGCACGGGGAAGTCAGGTACCCAGTACCTGCAGCATGACTAGTTCGTCTGTCCGGCTTCACCCATGGCCTCGCACGGGAAAGACTGAGTGCAGCAGCAGCAGCAGCAGCAGCAGCAGGTGATCCCGTGGCACCTGCGGGTTTGATCACACTCCAAGTGTGACTGCCGAACCTCATGAGACATTACCGAGTGACAAACATCTCGAGAAAGGCGGGGTTGTGGTACAGCAAATTATCACTTGTCCGAGGTGCAATGAACCATGCGCTCACCGCTTCTCTGAGAGGCTCGCTGGCTTCGCCTCGCTTACGAGACGCACGAGCCCCCATTCTTGAAGCAGCCTATGCTTGCTCGAAGTCACTGCACTTCAAACACTGTTTTTTTGGCATGCAAGGCCGCGCGCAGCGCCATTGACAGGAAAAAAAAGAGTCGAACAAAGTCATTGCGTAAAGTCTTGATCGCTCCTGAGGTACGGACATCTGCCTCGTGTGGCTGCAGAAAGGCTCCGAGAATGATGCGGATGTGCTTCAAACTTCTGTTTCTGGAAGGCCACACCAGAAGGCGTGATCCTTGCTAATTTCACGATGTTCGATGTCTCAATAAAAGCCCCCGAAGTCATGGGTACTGACAGGGCTCGCTTACGCTAGTCCAGCGTCGAGACGGAGGTTACCTCAACAGGGATGTATTTACCCCCACGGATGAAAGTCTAAGGACACCCGGCAAACCGGGCCGTGGCCAAGCCAGAGGTGTACGGCAATTGGAGGTGACTACAAGGAGAGGAGAGTGGAGCACAGATTGCAATTCCTATGAGTCAGGAAAAGATGATCCGGTGTGGGAAGCCTACAGTTCCTCTTGCGGAAAATGTACAACTTCTGGTCGACTAGGCAATGCGCAGGCGTCAGTCTCGGATGCTGGGTAAGCACAAGGCAAACTGGCATGAGCCTACTGACAGACTGGAGATACCAGAGGCCAATGACGCTACGGTAACACCAACTACGAGAGAGGCTTAGGTTGCCGCTCGAGTAGTTCGAGACATGAGAACAATCGCGAGGGTGTCCGGTCTCTGACAGCGTGCGGTCCAAACATCTGGAGCTCAACACGTTCTCGGGTCACAACCGTGGCCTTTACCCGGGCCCCGGTGCATTCATCTTTTCCGGGACATCCCCGACACGAGCCCGAAAAAGTGGTGTGCCACATGATTCCACTTCGACGTCGCCAGAACCGTAAAGCATTGCTTGCTTGTGGGCCACACTGCTTGCGGGTTGGTGGCTCCAATAATGGGAGGGTACATCATACCGCCATACAAATCGTTCTTTGAGATTGATGTGAAGTCTACTTCTAAGTTTTGCGATGTGCGCCATTCGAACACGATCCATAACATGGCATCATTCCTGCTTGGAGACGGGCAGCCATCGGGACATGCACTTACTCGTTGACAGCAGCGGACCATCTGCCTTCCGTTGAACGAAGGAGAAAAGCCGGCGAAGTCTGGGTGTGGTAGTGGGTCGACAGGGGTCACGGATGGGGGGAGACTGGCGGAAGCTTTTGCCATGTGCCCACACCTAGCCTGTGCTCAGATCGCTCTGCACCAGACTCGATCAAGCAGCCCGGTGGGATAGTGTAGCTTCCTGATTTCGTATTAGAAACAGGATCTATGCGCGTGCTTCGGCCTGGGTATACCCCATGTGCAAGGCTGGAAGCACGAGCGCTGATGGAACCACGACTTCTGAAGTCGTTTGTCTTGCTGAAGATATTAGTTCATTGAAAAGGATCATTGCCACAGTATTTACATCTACGGTATCATGTATGAAGGAGTCCAGCTGCTTGAGGTAATTTGCAGCTGAGTTGATGCCGTGACAGAGTATGCAGGCCTGTGAGCAAGCTTCTGCGCGCAACTTGAAGCCCCGACGCCCAGAAAACCTGCAGTACTCCGTACAGCATTCGTGACTGCATCCTCCCCACAGCCGGGTACGTACCGCCTCGCCTACAACGTGCAATCATGTTGTTAGTATTTCTTTTCCGCTCGAGCTCCACCTAGCTGGCGTAATAGTTCAAGCACGAGCTATGGGACAGGCTGCAAGCTGGGCAGCAAGGCATCGATCACACTATTGCACTGCTCGATTGAGATTCTCGAGGCGGAAGATGACCAGAAGCACGCGCGTGATTCATGCAGCAGCAGCAGAAATAGAGCTGCTCATTTGATTGCTCAATTAACTGCCTCCACGCGATCGCCGTTTCTCTGTTCCAGGGGGAGCTTCGGGGCCCGTTGCAGCGCGCTGCATGACCTGAACAGCCAGGGTGGAGGCGTCAATCGGAGGACGGTGGGGCACTACTGTCCTTTCTCGATTTTGACATTATTTTACATACACAGAACCTATGTAAGTTGCAGTGTTTGGGTACCCGGACACATGACCTCGTGGCCTCCCGGTTGCGGTCCAGTCAGAATAGTGTTCAAAATGACTGTCTGACCGATGCAACGTGCTCACCGGCTGCAGGCGATCCACGACCTTTGGGGAGGGTGTTGGTGGGTGCCCGACTTGGCGAGCTCCCTCACAAGTACTCCGTACAGGAGAAGGATTCCGAGAGCCATCGTGACTTTTGAGCTTTGCTTTCCGTTCCTGGTTGTGAAAGACGCCAAGCATGAACGACAGCTGAGCGTAGGTGGAGACATGCGAGATGAACTCACGGGAACAACGGAGAGGGAGGCCACAACAATTCTGCCCACGCCGAGTTTGCCAGACGGTGTAGGATCGGAGATATCCCGAATTGATATGGCAAGGTCGCAGTGGGAACGCGAGAACGCATATGCACATGGGAGCCAGGGTTTTCGGTAGCGTTTGCCTTGCTTCTGACGACTCGGCATATCTGACACCGGGACGCTGAAGAACAGGCTATGCTTGTAAGGCAACAAGCTAGCTGGACAACGCCAGTCAGGCTGAGGGGAGCTATGGCGCTTTGACGGCGTCCTAGATCTGATAATGATGCCTGACGCGCTAGGAGGGGGGACTCTCTCTGGTCAGATCGCAGCGACCACTACTCACGAGTATGACGACCTGAGTCCGTACAGGCGGGAACGGCCCACGATCTAAGCAGCTGCTGAAAAGCAAATCTGCCGAAAGTCAGCATGCATAAACTTGAACTCTACCTGAATATGTGCATTCCACAAATAATGCTCGGTATGAACCGGGAAAGTGGTGGGCTGCTGCTGCTTTTCTGGCACCCTTTTTCTCGAGGGGGCTGGTGCCCATTGCAAGAATAGACCCCGACCGCCCCCCTGGGTGCGCGGGCAGTTGGCCCCCCATACAGACCTACGACTCCAACCTGCATCAACCTCGTCCCAAGCTCCTGTCAAGCGGCGACACGGAGGTTGGCGGTGATCCTTGCCTTGCCGCCCATGCGGTGATTGGGTTGCTGCGACCCGCCGCACTCATGCTGCTGATGCTGCTCTTCCATTCTCCCAATCGTGGCGCATCTCTTTACCCATCCCCCCATTTTCCTTCTTTCCTCGTCATTTCTTTTCCTCTTTAAACTCAGCTTGTCTCTCGTGCCCAATTAGCCATCACCATCTCACCCTCCATTACAACACCACTCCTGCAGGTTCTTGTTGAACTGTCGTGGGCTGCATGACGGAGAAGAGCACACTGCGTTCTCGATAACCAGCCTCTAGCGCATGCTAGTGGCCTTGGTCTCGCTTTGCCACTACGACAGAGTGGTATTGGTCGCATCTCGCTAGCTCTGCTACTCCCAGCAATATTTCACCTCCTCAATCTGTTTTCGACATCGCGTCCGCTGCCTCCACTCCACCGGTGCCTTCGAAAACCCAATTTCTTCCTCCTCCTGATTTGTCCCTCGGCTTCAACTCCTCGAACTCATACCCACCCGATACTCCCCCGATTCTTTGCCTGAATCACCACACCCTAGTCCACCGTCTCCACAAGCCCTGCTGCCCACTACCACCCTCCTGCAGGCGCGCATATCACGGCAAACCAAGCTGCGGTCATTTGAGATCATTTGACGGTCCTGCGAAAACCACCGGACAAGCCATCTCGCCGGATTCAGGAAATATCTCGCTGCAGCACGGTACCACCTTCTACAGTTCGTAACAAGCTCTCCGCCAACCTCGAGTCAAGCTGTCCGTGGTCGGCGTGTGCGCCTTGGTCCCGCTGTTGCCGTGCAGCTACTCGCGCTCGTGCAGTGAGGCATTGTAGATATCAAAGAACCAGGTACAAGGCCGCCTAGTCGACAGGCCTGCGCAAGAGTCCGGGTATCCTACATTAGTCCCCTTGTTGGCGCCATCTCGAAAATCTGTCTGGGCTTTGACGGGCTTGATCCTGCTCAAGCTTGGGGTAAAGCTCGACCTGAGGCCGATCTAGTCACAAGGTAGGAAAAGACTCCTTCGCTAGATCCTCCACTGCAGGTGCGCTTTCCAGCCCCCACCGGCTAGACTGAATTTGCCCCTGGAACCTTCGCGGTCCACTCTCGTCTCAAAGACCCAAAGCCTATCAAGCCACCGCTCGAGTCAACACCGACGGCAGACGGCGGTCGATCTGGTCTCCTCTGGGCAGACTCTGCCTCTATCGACACTCGGTTCTCCGACCTGCCTACCCGACCCCCTGTTGTCACTTGAGCGCTGCCTCTCCACGAGTCCACCCAGCATTAGCTTCAAATCTCGCCTCTCCAATCCTGAAATTCTGCCTCTCTCTGGCTGCTCTTAAAATTTAGAGACCACGCCGGCTCTGGATCTAAACATTGCTTCAACTGCATCGTCGTCTACTTGCCGAGCGGAGGCTTTGACCTTGTATCTTCGTCCGCCTCCAAAACACACCCAGTGGCGCGGTCTCGGGCAACCACTCATACCTTTGCTGTTGCTTTCCTTGCGTCACGCTTCGCATCCTTCCACCTTTGACGTCGTCAGTCGCGTCGAACAGGTGGTGACGACCCGACAGGATCATTGTTGATGGACAGAGGCTCTGAGTACGCGCAGTCAGGTTAGCATTGCACCAACAACAAAACAAACCCTCCTCGCGACCACGCGCTCACAGTTCCGCCACAACAGATCAGGCGTCTACTGCGACATACTCGACGCAAGACCCTCGCTCCGCCAGCCTCTCGAGCACTACTACTCCGCAGTCTGACTACGGCATTGCTCCTCAGTCCGCGCGATCTTCTGGGTTTCCCGCAGAGCACTTGAGATACCCACCGTACCCTCAAGCGCATCAGCATCCTGGTGTTACCATGGCGCAGTCAACAAGTCCGTCAAAACCCCTGCAAGGTGGCTCAACCGATGATCACCAAGCAAATAACTCTCGAGGCATACCTTCTAACCCTGATGTCCCAATAGATCCTTCGATTTCGCAGGCTAGCCCAACCTACCCTCCCTATTCTCCTTATGGCCCTCAAGATCAGGGTATGCACCAAGGCTATCCCCCTCAAGGCCACGGCTACAACATGCCGCCGCGCCCACCTCACGATCAAGGCTGGGGCGGTTACCCTCCTCAACATGGGATGCCTGGGCCATACCAACACCCTGGCCCCGTTCAGGGCCCGCCTCCGACGAGCGCGGGTGCGCGACCCGGCCAGGTGAGAACCCAACAAGACATTTTTCCAGCGGCGCACTTACTAACTCTGGCAGCAGGTGTACTCGTTCGTGCCCATTCCCGGAGCTCAGCAACACAAGCGCCCGCGTCGCCGCTATGAAGAGATTGAGCGCATGTACAAGTGTGGTTGGAATGGGTGCGAAAAGGCGTACGGCACACTTAATCATCTCAACGCGCACGTAACGATGCAATCGCATGGCTCAAAGCGAACTCCAGAAGGTATGAATTCCCCGGTTGGTGTCGCGTTGGTAAACAATTCTTCAAACGGCTAGCGGGAGACGCTACTCCAGTTGTGTGACCACGCTAGTGTGGTATGCACGGCCGCTAGTATGAGCTTGTTCGAGCTACCATACTCTCGGAACTACTACTTGGAGATGAACCCACACTAACGTTCTATAGAATTCAAAGAAATCCGCAAGGAGTGGAAGGCTCGCAAAAAGGAGGAGGAGAGCGCACGCAAGGCTGAAGATGAGCGAGCGCGTGCCGCCGCACAATCTGCCCAGCAAGTCGACGGGCAGCAGCCTGACCCTCAACACGTAGCTCAACCTGGTTATCAGCAGAACGGAGGCCGTCCTTCGCTTCCTCCGATCGGTTACCAAGGTGGCGAACCTCAACACCAAGGCCAGTACGCCCCTCAGCAACCTGGTGGCATGGTCTACCCTCAACAAAACGGTCAAATGCCAGCCTATGCCAACTACCCGAACTCGCCTTACGGCCAACAAGGTCAACCAGTGTACTCCCAACGTCAGTACTGAGTGACCTTGATGACTTCAGAAATGGATGACTGATGTGTCTCGATCAGAAACCCAAGGCGGTCACTACTGATTGCTGCGTGACCTCTTGAGTGGGTCGTTCGATGATTTTTCTTTCATGCACGAATGATACCCTAGGTGGGAGTGGAGGAAGTAATGGGAGATACGGCCTTTTGAAACGGATCCCCTTTTCAGCCACGCATCGGCACAGGAGTTGTCTTTTTCGCATTTTTCCGAAAATCAAGCACCCGGCGGCCACTCTGCGTACAAACACGACGTATCTCATGCATTTAATTTTCATGGCAGAGCTGGGCGACATTGCACCTCTTTTCGATTTTCAGGCTTGCTGCGTACCGGGAGGGGTGGAGATGACTGTGACGACCGGAACAGACGATCAGAATCTTTGCACAGTGGCAACATACGAAGCTCGCTGCTTTCTCAGAATGCATGATTCAAGAACACAGCGACGGTGGGGCGTTCGACCAGTTTGTTTTCTTCTAGATGGCGACGGATGGGCTTGCGAGACACTATGAACACAAGGCAACTGTCATCAGTCGTTTTTTGTACGCTGGTGACTCGGCCAACACAATACGGCGCGTACTTGCCTGCGACACTTTCCCAGGCCTCGCAATTACGATCGTCTCCAAAACAAGTCACCCAATATGTACAAATTACTACCAACTCCAATCAGTGCCACTCGAGAATATGTTCTACGCATTAATTCTACTAATGACGCCCGCCACTCATGGATACGACGAGGCGGCATCTCGCAGTAGCGTGCCGTGTAGACTACCAGACCTCTGGGAATTTGGGCTCGCCCAAATCCCAGCACGTCGGTAAGGTGCACACCACTCAACAGGCCTACTAAGACGGTAGACCTGGCCCATAAACACGAACTTGTTGCCACACCCCAAAGCGCGGCCCGCCGTGCGTTAGTGGCAAGTCTGCGGTAGACGGGAAGAATTTCGATTCCTTTCTAACCTTGATGAGGGAAGGTGGTGGTTACACCAAGCTACTGTATGAACTACGGTTAGTTCGGCAAGAGTCTCCGGATAGTCTACCTAGGAGGCGGGAAAAGACGCGGACCGCTAGTTAGTGTACACCTTAGTGGTAGGCGGGGTCAAAGAGGCGTCGGGCTAGTGCAGTGTTCCTAGGTAGTTTTTTGGTGCTTGTGATACGAACGCCTGGGCCACTCTAGCATTCCAGCCCGTCCGGTGTAAAATGCAGCGGACGGTGCGCTAGAGTGTTCGCGAATCGGGTTCAGAGTCCAGGGTTTGTATGGCTGGTGGGGAGCTGATGCATGCTGTATGTGCTGGAGGCCCGAGTTCGTGGTCCTCCTAATGCTGGTGACGATGGTTTGGGATGGTTAGCGGGCTGAAGTTGTGTGACCATGACTACTGTGTGCGAGCAGAGGTCGATGCGCGGCCACGGCGAGACATGAGCAGATGGTGGAACCCAGCCTTGTGCATGGGCGTTTCTGTTGGATCCTATGAAGTGTGAACCTATCGCATGGATGTTCGCTGTGGGTTGTGCTGCGCGCCATACGTCCGCTACGTTGGGTCGGATGGCACAAGACTGTTGCGATGGCAGCCACCGTCAAGCATGGTATCAATACAGGATTTCGACCACGATCTTGCTCTCGGCAACCCTGCAGCGCTTGGCTACACTGCCGATTTGACGTTGCACAGCATCCAACTCGGCATTAGTGACCAAAACGGTGTGCGCAAGGAGATGTTGCGGATGTGGCTGGCTGGGCGAGGACGGGCCTCAGAGCCGCACTGTCCTAACATGGCAGGTGCTCGGCCCAAAGAGATCCCTACTCGTGGCAACGGCCAGCCACAAATTGCCAACGATCTTACGCACCATCGGGAGTAAAGTCGTTCAGGATCGACTAGAACCGCAAGTTTCTTGTCAGCCCAAGCCCAAGCCAACACCCTCACACCCGAATATGCATTGCTCAGGAGGCTCTGCCCGGTAACTCCACCAGTCCTCCACCTTGCAAGCACGCATTACGCTAACACTGTACGTTGCCACGAGTCCCGCTACGCAATGACGTGCAGTAGCTTGGATGTGAGATCTGAATATCAAGGATCAAGACCTAAGGCCTGAACTATCTGTGCTGGAGTACGCTAGGAACGGGAGGTTTATCGAGGCAAGCACACCGATGCCTGTCCTTGTGAAATAGAGTTATTAGTAGAGTGTGAGACTTGAGCATCGGCTAACGGGGATGAGAACGCTAGAAGGACTGCGCGTTGAATTCGGGCTCGAGACGATCTAGAACCGAACTAGTGAGGAAGAGACTGGAGGACTGGAAGAACGACATCTTCGTCTGGATGGTGACAGCAGGGGAAAGAGCGTTGCTTGAGGCCAATTATGCTTATAGAGTCAGACAACTTCAAGAGGCTGCTCGAAGCAGTATTTACTACTTCGTTCCAGGTGAAAGCTGAGCTACCGGACGACGCAACAAGGCAAGGAGGCGAGGCGACGTTGGCCTTTCCCAGTTTCTAGCAGTGCAGCGTGTTGGTGTCTCCCGAGAGATCCGGGACCAACATCATTGGACACGCGACAGTGGAGTTTCGGTCGGCTAACCTGTCGTTTCAGGACGTCCTTTCTAGCATTACCCAAAAAGTTGCGAGTAGGCACATGGATTCGCATTCAACACCATAGTCGCTCCTTGAATTTCATCCTTCATGTTCGGCTGTTCAGCATGTCTGCGCCGCTTTGTCTCGTCACTGGCTGCAGACTTACCCTCTACAGGCGCCAAAACAGGCTTATTTCTCTCCGATAATTCGGTCTCTCGACCACCGCGCTCCCTCCGCCGCCCATACGATCCCTCTATTCGTACCGCTGCTACTTTACGGGCACTCTCGCGAGGTCACCATCGGCGGGACGCTCTGCGCAGTCTTGGCCGCAGCGAAAGCATCGAGGATGTTGTCCGTCATGGTAAAAGGCGGAATGCCACCAAAGGCCCCTCTTCCAGTGACAAGGCCCGCGATAA
Source organism: Cyphellophora europaea CBS 101466 (assembly GCF_000365145.1). Taxonomy (NCBI): domain Eukaryota; kingdom Fungi; phylum Ascomycota; class Eurotiomycetes; order Chaetothyriales; family Cyphellophoraceae; genus Cyphellophora; species Cyphellophora europaea. The sequence continues at coordinate 425,605 of NW_008481808.1, read as the reverse complement.
CAACCGAAAACATCTCCTTACGACACAAGGTCGCTCCAAAATGGAAATACAAGCCGCAAAGGAAGCCGAGTACCTAGTCGATCCTCTCAAACTCGCCAATACGGTGATGCAAAACCTGCGCGATGACAAGTACGCCAAAGCGCATGCACTCGTACTGGCGAGTGATCGTCATGCTCTCAAGATGGGGCGGCCTCGCGGTGCAGTCAGCAATGTGGTGAGCTGGAATCATCTCATGGACTTTTGCATGGCCCAGGGGCATCCCAAGGCAGCTGTGGCGCTGTATCAGGACATGAAGAAAAGAGGCCATTCGCCGGATGCCCATACACATACTATTCTGTTGCGCGGGCTGGCGAATAACGTTCACAAGGGTGATGCGACGAGCGCGGTCAAGAGTGCAATGCAGGTCTACAATGCGATGTTCAAGCCGACTAGTGCCATCAAAGCCAACACGATTCACACAAATGCCATCATGATGGTATGCGCAAAGGCCAAGGATCTGGATTCGATATGGAGGGTGGCAGGCACGCTGCCCGAGAAGGGCCCGGGGAGTGCGGATCACTGGACGTACACGACGATCCTCAATGCGATGCAGCACGATTTGCTGCAGAAGTTGGCTGAGGCCGGAGCAGAGGATGGGGGCATGTCAAGTCAGCAACGCCAAGTTGCCATTGATGATGCAATGAGAGATGCAAGGAGTTTATGGAGAGATGTTATCGTCAAGTGGCGGAACGCGGATCTGGAGGTGGATGAGAAGTTGGTGACCAGTATGGGGAGGCTGTTGATGATGAGTAACAGACGAAATGATGTCTTGGATGTGTTCTCGTTGGTTGCCCAGACGTTGGGTGTTACGGTGGGTGAGAAGACTATCGCACGCGCAAGACAGGAGATGGCTGCAGGTGACGAAGCGGCAAACGCAGAGGACCAAGTGGGCGATGAGCAGCAGCAGCAGCAGCAGCAGCAACAACAACAACAGGACCAGGCTGACGGCGAGGTCGTGGAACAAGAGCCGGGCCCGTACTCGAGAACTGGGCTTGATGTTTTCGCGCGCACTCAGGTCGACCGAACAGCAGCGGCCCAGGGTATGAATGTCTCCTCAAGGCAAGCCAGCTACACAATGCCCGGCTGCAACACGCTCTCAATGCTGCTTGAATCTGCGACTCGGCTCAGACGAGCGTATCTTGGACAGGCGTGTTGGGATATTCTCACTTCAAAGACTGGCCGCTATAGGGTCATGCCTGACACAACAAACATCATAGGGTACATGCGATTACTCCGGCTTTCCCGCTCAAGTCGTGCGGCAGTCGAGATCCTTGAACGCGAAGCTGCCCAAATCGCGAGGCAAAGAGGTGCGTTCGTCATCGGCATGAGCACCTGCGTGCGCGACAAGAACAACCCCAACGTCTTTGACAATGCCACTCGGATGCTGGATGTCATGCAGCAGAAGGCGAGCGAAGCGCAGATCAGGAAAGAGGAGAAAGCTGAGATGGAGGAAGAGGAAGAGAAAGATGAGCAAGGGGTGCGGCGGGCGCGTAAGTCGGTTCGCGAGCTGGAGATGCTGGAGCTGGACCCGAAGATTCTGACGATGTACCTTGAATTGGCTATGTACACGACCAGGGGCGTCAACTCGAAATTGCCTCTGAAAAAGCTGCCTAGCGGTGACCTGGACTATGAGCGAGATCCCAGCAAGAACAACACTATGCGAGCTCTGAGGCGATTAGGTCCGGATCTTTCGAACATCAAGAGAATGTTAGCCATGGTTCAAGAGGAGATGGAACAGAATGCGAGACTAGCGAGGATGAATGCGACTGCGCGGAGAAAATTCAGAACACCAGCATCTACAGGAGAGAAGGCTGAGGACCTGTTGACATTGCTGAAGACTCTTGTCTCAGCCTGCGATCGGGTTCTTGCCGTCAACTTCCGCCTCGAGGAAGAGGGCATGGGCCCGCTCGAGAAGAGCACACTGACTGCGGTAAAGATGGCCAAAGCTCAAATCGCAGCTTACTATGGAAAGCTGTCTATCCGAATGGGCATTAGTGGGCCTAAAGTGTTTGAAGGTTACAACCCCAGAGCTCAAGGTGCAGATGCAGAGCAAGACGAGCAGACCGAGGAGGCTGAAGAGGGTCGATTGGAAGAAGACCTCTTCTTGACGAGAACCCCCCTTGATGCTAAAGTCAAGAAGTATGCGAACAAGTTGCGGGCTGGAAAAGGAACGGCACCCCATCCGGGAAAGCTGGGGCTGCAGCAGGGCAAGGGGCCGGCAACACGACCGCTCTCCAGACGACAGAAGCAAGAGCGCGAGCGCGAGCGAAGGGAAGACGGCATCAGACGGACAATGGTTCATACTGGCATGAGTGAGAAGGAGGTTAGGAAAGAAAGGCGGGAGAGGACTCGGAAAGACTCCTGGCAATCGGACCAGCGGGGCTTCTGGGGCGATGGTGACTTGGGGGCGCTGAATGACCCAAAGGGTTTCACCGAAGTGACGGGCCGGAGCGCCGCGTGAGTGTACCATCACTGTATAGCATAGAGATATGGCGCTCGCTCGAGCATGGCGATGGCATTACTGGATTGGGCTACAGAATCTATAATGTGTGGCGGCGTCAACGCATCCGCTCTTGCTCCTGCTCTTCAAGCACCTAGCTGTGTGCAACTGCCCTAACAGCTTCCGGTTACTGCAGGCATCTCGGCATCGGCTGCCGTCTCCTTCGTAGTTCTAAAATTCTGGAACCAGATAATCTCAAAGTTTCTCATGGAACACCGAAGCATTCCAAGCAGTCTTGACACGGTCTTGGAACGTAGGGCCCAGGGCTCTTCCCCACGGCCTATTGGCCTGAACACACGGCCCCCAAGGCACGATGTATCCCCGCCTTTTGCTTGCGTTTATTGCTTGTCTGAGCAGCGCCGGACGACAAGACCAGCACCATTATGGATCTGAATCGACCTCAATGTTGTACTTGCCCGTCGCGACTCTGGAGGGAAAAAAGCCACGAGCAGCCGGTCCCGATCCCGGCAAGGGCAGGGTAGCATCCAGCGTCTGCACAACGTTCACACGATTGGTCACGAGCCCCTCAGAATCGGCCTCTGATCACCGGCCCGCTGGTAAATGGCCAGTTGGAATGCACCAAAAGGTTGCGCTTTGTGCGCTGGGATAGACTGTTCCCTGGGGATGGCTATGTGGAGGCTCGTTCTGGGGAAGGTCGAGTTCGGCGCTGGGTCCCGCATTTGTTGCCGCTGCCGCCCTTTGCACTCTTTTCCAGCAGACCCTCGGTTTGCAGCGGTGCCGCCGTCTATCGAGACTTGTTCGTGCGCGATCGTTCACATTTGGTCGAGGTGTGAAGTCGCCCTTGCAGGTCCGGTCGACAGCAGCGCTTCTTCCTGGCTAACGTTCTGGAACACGGCGGGCATAACGGTCCACCTTGCCTCCGCCGACTTTCTCAGTCTATGCAAACCTTGAGCCTCCAATCCCTCCAGCTCCACCGCACTAGCAGCCCAATCCAGTAGGAGAACTCCAATACCCGGCGCAATATTTAATTCGAGATTGGCAGCTCTTTCGCTCGTGACCCTTTCCCCGGCTTCTGCTGTCAACCACGATCCACGAGCCGCTTTCGACGCCATTCTCACACGGCGAATCAAGGACTTCCAGTGGCGCCGTCACCATGGCCACCGAAAAGACCATTCGAGAGCGCAACGATGTCGACAATCTCTCTGACAACGAGCCGTCTGCAGGGATGGCCGCGCACAGCCGTGGTAGCATACTCATCCGCAACGCCAAAGCCGCGACGGAGAAGGAGCACAAAATGAGCCTGTTCCAGGGCCTCAGGCTGTATCCAAAGGCCGTGGGCTGGTCCATGCTCATCTCACTTTGCATTGCCATGGAGGGCTTTGATCTTTGTCTGCTGGGGACTTTCTGTGAGGCTCTTGTGGTGTAGACCAAAAGTGTGATCGACTGATGGTATCATAGATGCGATGCCGCAGTTCCGCGAAAAGTACGGCGAGCAACTGCCTGATGGTGACTATCAAATTCCGGCGCCCTGGCAAGCAGGGTTGAGCAATGGAGCTGTTGTGGGAGAGATTGTAGGCTGCCAGAGCTCCGAGGTTTCGAGCAAGACTCACTGATGGACGCACAGATTGGCCTGATGATCAATGGCTACGTTAGCGAGAGATTCGGCTACCGCTACACCGTCATCGGGTGTTTGACCCTGCTCACTGGTTTTATCGCCATATTTTTCACCGCGCAGAGCGTCGAAGTCCTCCAGGTTGGTGAGATCCTCTGTGGTGTACCATGGGGGGTTTTCCAGACTTTGACCATCACGTATGCATCCGAGGTGTGCCCAGTGGCCTTGAGAGGGTATCTGACAACATGGGTGGTGAGTGCTTATCCGGCGACTCCGGCCAACTACCCATAGCAGAGACTAACATACCACAGAACTTCTGCTGGGGCCTCGGTCAAGTGATCGGAGTAGGCGTGGTCAAGTCGATGATCAATCGCACCGACGAATGGGCTTACCGCATCCCCTATTCTCTGCAATGTGAGTCGATCGATTCGAGCCATCACTCTCAGTGCCCGGACTGACCCTCTCTCAGGGATGTGGCCTCTTCCTCTTGCCATCGGCGTCTTTCTTGCGCCCGAGTCGCCCTGGTGGCTCGTGCGCAAAAACCGCCTCGAAGATGCCAAGCACGCGCTCTTGCGTCTCACTTCGCTCAACAAGGAAACAGAATTTGACGCTGACGAGACGGTCGCCATGATGGTGCACACCACCGCGCTCGAGGAGAAGATCACCGCTGGCGCCAGCTACTTCGACTGCTTTAGAGGGGTGGATCTGCGCCGCACCGAGATCGTGTGCATGGTCTGGGCGATCCAGAATCTCTCCGGTAATTCATTCTCGGGCTACAGCACGTACTTCTTGGAGCAGGCCGGACTCGATCCGGAAGATGCGATCAGTTTTACGTTGGGGCAGTACGGGATCAACATGGGAGGCGTGTTCGGGGCGTGGTTCCTCATGAGTTTGGGGGTCGGCAGACGTACTCTGTATCTGTATGGCCTCTGTGGACTGTGCACGATGTTATTGATCATGGGATTCCTCGGCCTGGCTAGCGATCGCCACGCGGCCAGTCTGGCGACGGGGAGTATCATGTTGGTGTGGGCGTTATGCTACCAACTGACCGTGGGGACGGTCTGCTACAGTCTGGTCGCGGAGTTGAGTACGAGGAGGCTGCAGATCAAAACAGTAGCTCTCGGACGGATCATGTGAGTATTGTGAGGCAGCTTTTGGCTTGCGTCAAAACAGCATAAAACGGGACACTGACTTTATGGACAGGTACAACATCGTTGCCATCATCTGCAACATCCTCACCCCGTACATGCTGAACCCCGGCGAGTGGAACTGGTAAGATAATCCGCCTCTGTCCCTTAGCATCATTCCCTCTGGAAGTGTCCAAATTGATCTAACATGTCTCTCAGGGGCAACTACGCCGGCTTCTTCTGGGGCGGGATCTGCTTCCTCTGCATCATCTACACGTACTTCCGCGTGCCAGAGCCTCGGGGCCGCACGTTCGCAGAACTGGATCTCCTGTTTGAGCGCGGCGTCCCGGCGAGGAAGTTCAACAGCTACCAGATCGACGTGTTTGCGGACGATGCGGGACGAAGCGTCGGTGGCGAGCAGGTGCAGGGCTATGAGGAGATGGAGAAGAGGGGGTCCGTGGTGGTCTGAGGACACATGATATCAGACGAAGAATTGGGGAGTGAGAGCTGGGGTGGCCTGTACTGTATATGAAACTGGATATGCTCGCGAGGCTGGGAGATCACGAGTTGGAGCGGGCAGTGATTGTTAAGCACGTGTTAACAAGTTGGGAAGGAGAGGCTGGAGCATGTGTCGAGATCGGCATGATAGGAAGCAGCTCGGGATATCATCACAATCCCCCGCACCAGGTCGGAAATTTTTTGAAAACGGCGGCCTGATCCTTCAGGGGTTGAGTTCAATGCCATACATAGCAGCAGTCAGGACCGTCCTGTAACTTCTGTCTGCAGCGACCTACCTACCCATCTTTTCCTTCACCAACATTATCAGACTGCATGCTCCCGCCGCATACTGATGCGCATGGTCTCAGATGCGAGGGAAGGGGGCTATGGCCAGCAAAAAGCAGCCACCTGAAGGATACAGGTAAGCATTTAGTAACCCACCCTTTCGGGGGGGGGGGGCTTTGTAAGGCAAAAGTCCTCTCGGCATCAGGCAAACACCACCCCTGATTCGTTGCACGGTAACACACGGTCCTTTTGACAGCACTCCTGTGTTCTGTGCGGCTTCGCTGACAGCAGCAGCAGTAGTAGCTCAACGGAAACTGAATCTGGCAGCTCATCATGCATAGGCTTGTTCTATGCCATCGTCATCATCCTTGCTGATCATAGATGCCTAACATAGCTATTTATGGGCCAGGCTAGCGTGCCCCCCGCCCGGGACGGGAGAGCTTCGCCTTGCTGAGAGTATTTTTGAGACATTTCGTCGCTGTCTATAATAATGTGCGAAGCAAGGGCGACGCGGCTCCTCCCCTACTGTGTGTGGCACACGTTTCCTTTCCTCGGCATCCGCCATCCCTGCATCGCCGCAGACTGATCTTTCACGAATTGCCTTCACACATCAAAATCAGGGGGGTGGGGGTCTCTCAAAGCGCGAATGCCGCGGTTCCGGCAACGATTCCCACGATAAACACCAGGCTGATCTGCATGCTTGCGGCGATGGAGCTGCCGTTTGCGGAGGGGGAGGGGGATCCTGAAGCGGAAGCGGAAGCGGACGTAGAAGCGGAGGAAGGTGAACTGGAAGACGTAGGACCGGATCCCGAGGCCGAGCTGCTGCTGCTACTCTCGCTGAGGGCACCAAAAGTGCCGCCAATAGGCCCGTTGCCCGAGGGCGCGGATCCAGTGGCCTTGGATGCAGCGGAAGTGTACGCATCGAGAGTGTCAGAGCCGCTGTACGTCACCTCCAGTCAGCAAATAGCAGAAGCCCAGGAGGCAGACATATCAAAGCCTGCAAAAGGGTGGGGAGAACGCACCTGGGGTTAACGGCCAAGGCCATGCCGGCCTCGCAATGACCTGGAATGGCGCAGTAAAAGAAGGCGGAATCAGTCGAGTTGACGCGGAAAGAGAATGTTTGGCCATCCTTGGGGGAGGGGCCGGAGTAGACACCGCCGCCGTCGCCGGAGATGGGCACACAGGGCTCGGAGAAGGTGGATTGTGCGATGTTGTGGCCGGCGCCGAATTTGACGGCGATGACGTCGCCGGCGGCGACGTTGGTGAGGGTGTTGGGCGTGAATTTGAGGTCTGTGAAGCTGGGGCCGGCTTGGACGGTGTGGATGGCGCTTAGGGCCGTGTGGGTGAAGAAGAGCAGGAGGGAGATCGGGAGTGTGTAGAGCATGCTGGTGGTGTTGCTGTAGTTGGGAGGGGAGTATGGTGCTTGGTTGCCACAATGAAGTTGTGGCGGTATGGAGAGGTGACGAGATTTCTCCCTGCCCCTTTAGAGACTGGCAGGTGGTCAAAAAAGACTGTTGAAGAAGAGCGTCGGGAGACGATGAGTTGGTAAGCATAGATCTCAGGAAAAAGAGGAAGACGTTCCACTTTATATCATTCTCAGGAAAGACTGAATTCTGCCACCCTCCTTATCAGTGTACTACGCGTACTTCGATTCTTCACCGCAAATAGATCATAAAGGGCATGTGGGCCATAGCCGAGTCTCTCGGGATCTGCTGCACTTGAGTGGTGAGATATTCTCGGAGTGCTTCGAGGATTGCGAAGCTTACAAAAGGCCATCTGTCCCCGGCCAATGACCGCGCGCGCACGGCGGTGAGAGCATCATATTATGGATTAGTTCTGCTGGACGCTCGCTTGGTAGTACAGCATCTGATGAGCCATTAGCCGTGGTTGACGCCATTCACTATTCTTCGTGACTGGGAAGTGGCGTTGGGTGCTTCGAATTCTATTCCCGAAAGGGAAATCTCGGCCATTAAGTTGAAGCCTAGCCCGATGTGTTCACGGCGGCCTTCAGAAGTATTTCGCCTGGTTGGGTTGGGCAGAGCGGTGGATAAGAATGTGCCTGCCGTAGATATGGCTTTGTACCGGGAAGGGAAGCCTCACAGGAGAAGGTGTCCACGCATGCGGACAAGTTCCCAGTATTCGAGTCAGACAACACTGCGACTCTGGCCGCGGTGCTCCACCTAGCCGAACCACACGGGCCAAACCACTCTCGCAGCTGACCGGAAGGAGGACGTGTGAGGATCCTCCGCATGTAAGACATAATATCGCAGCGGCAATGCTCATACGCTTTCTATCTCTGTAAAAGTCTAGACGCGACGACGGTGGCTTTTCAAACATTCACAGGTCACAAGGAACCTCACATCAATTGCTCACGCCTTAGCTTTGAGCGCCCTCGCAGCATTCCATTCGGGGCTGAATGGATAGTCCGTGTAACCTATCGGGCTCTGCTTTTTGTAAAACGTCGATCGGTTGTACGGGGTAAATTCCAAGCCTCGCTGCACGCGGAATGGTAGGTCCGGCGTGCTGATGAAGTATCGGCCGAAAGCGATCAGCATCTCGTAGTCCGGGTACCGTTCCAGCATCCTCGTTGCGCTCTCAACCGTAAAGCCGCCGGCCAGAATGATAGGTTGTTGCGAACCCCAAGTCTCAATGAGGGGATCGTTGCGCGAGGTCAAGGGGTCGTAGACGGCGCTGCTAACGTCGCCGCTAATGCGGGTCTCGACGAGGTGCAGGTATGCCAGACCAAGGGTACGGAGCTCGGAGATGATGTGTTGGAATTGGGGGACGCGGTTGCTCATGATGGTGTCGTCGTCACCGTGGTCCATCCAGGGGGAGAGGCGGATGGCCACTTTCTGGCTGTCACCCACGGCAGCGATAACGGCTTTGGTGACATCGAGGCCAAATCGTGAGCGTTTCTCGATGCTGCCGCCGTATGCGTCGTTACGGCGGTTGTTGTGTTCGGAGAGAAACTGGTCGATGAGGTAGCCGTTGGCGCCGTGAATCTCGACGCCGTCGAACCCAGCAGCAATGGCGTTACGAGCGGCTTGCACGTAGTCGGCGATGAAGTCTTGCACTTCTTGCTCGGTGAGTGGATGGGGGACTACGCCACCTTCGCCTGTGGGCTTGAGGGGAATAGCGCTGGCGCTGACAACGGGATATGGCCCGCCCTCTTCGCGGGTCAGAATTGCTTGCTCCGCTCGTCGGCCCAGTGCCCAAAGTTGGCAATAGATGAAGCTGCCCTTGGCGTGAACGGCGTCAGTGACTGAACGCCAGGCAGCAATTTGTTCAGTGTTCCAAATGCCAGGGACGTTGTCCATGCCGCCGGCACGGGGGCTGACGAAAGTAGCTTCGGTAATCAGTAGTGTGCCGGGCGTGGATCCTCGTTGAGAATAGTAGTCGGTGGCGATCGAGGTGTGAACATGCTGGTCGGTGGCGCGGAAGCGAGTCAGAGGTGCGAGAGCGATGCGGTGGGCGAGGTGGGAGTGACCCACGGCGATGGGGCTGAGCAGGCGCTGGTTCTCCAAAGATTTTGACATGGTGATGGATCTGGTGAGGTGGTGGCTCGGGTTGCGGTTAGGCAACTATAGCACAGGCGTAGAGAGAGACGATCTGGAGATTGAACAGATATAGATCGTATGCTGTTACGATGAGCCGGCGCCAGACAGAAGGGGGATGAATGTACACTAGCACAGTATCCGAGGTACGGGCTTACAAATGGATATGGCCGAAATCCTTGATTAGACTCTCACTGGGCGCAGAGGGATGAATTATGCACAATTTATTTCCCCCAAATTAGTAGTAAGCATTGAACGATGCAGTGTTCAGTCAACAGAGGTTACAAAACACCACTACATACGATGGCGCCATTGGAACAGTCGTCAGAGGCGGTGGGGCATTTCTATCGGTACATCGGCAGTTGTCATCGAACAACGGATGCTGCGCATTACAGTGCCACAGGTAGAGATTCATCTGTGCGCTAGATGTGTTGCTGTGTCTCGATAGAATATTGAATTGAGTACTTGCTACTGGAGCATCTCAGACAGGCAGAAGACGTTGCACAAGCAGTGGTAAGCTGCAAGCGAGCTCGCTGGGGCACTACTCCTGGAAAGGCATGGCAGGAGGTCGGACCGATCTCCAGAGTCTTCTTTCGTGGCTACAATCGAGCCATCCTTTCAGAGGAGCTGTATGGTACCATAGTTCGAGGTTGCGTGGACACGTTTCAGCTTCCAGTTCTTTGAATGATGCGTCTCGAACTGTGCGTATTTTCGCTTGAATTGCCAAGTCGACCCCTCACGGCCGCGGTTTCAGGGAGCGGGCTGAGGCCCCCGTGGGGCGCCGTTGTCCCATGATCTGCAGCAAAGCTTCGAGCTTTCGAGTTCAACTTCGTCCTCTGTGAATCTGTATCAGGATCTCAAGACTGCCACTCGCGCTTGCAGAGACACTGGTGCCTTGGATCGTGCTCCTTCGTCATGATCGTGAGGGCGTTGCTCGGCCTCGCACTTCTGCCGTGCCTTGCAGTTGCTTCCTTTGTCAAAACCGGTAGTGACTGCCACATTGTGCCTCAGCCGTTCAATGAGGAAGGACATGCCCAAGACGATTCACCTTTCATCAAGCAGGCTTTTGATGAATGTGGACATGATGGGCGGGTCATCTTCGAGCCAGGTGTTTTCAATATCGAACAGGTGCTCAACACAACAGGTCTCGTCAATTGTGACGTTGTCCTCAAAGGCGAGCTAAGATTTTCGGATGATATTCCTTATTGGCTGAAGAACTCAATCTGGGTCATATATCAGAACCAGCATAGTAAGTTCCTACCCCGTACCTTCGTGATCGTACAGCCTCATATGAAAACGCGAATTCGAAAAGCTTCACCAGCCTTCTCAGCACGCTGAGGACCTTCGAAAGCAGCGCAGCACCCGTAGGATTCATTATGCATACAATACCACACAAGAGTTACCGAACTTCGCTGACAGCTTCAGCGGCGTGGCTTTTTGGCGGTGAGAATGTCACCTTCACGACCGAGGAAGGCGGTTTTCATAACGGCAATGGCCAGGCATGGTACACTCAGAATCGCAACAGAGCTAATCAGCCCGGCCGTCCCATCTCAATGACATTCTATCGGTCCAAAAACCTGACCGTCGATGGTCTATCCTTCATACAACCGCAATTTTGGGCTGTGCATGTATGGGAGAGCGAACAGGTCGTGCTAAGAAACATCTATATTACTGCTACGAGTAACGATCAATGGGGCACCGTCAATACCGATGGAGCGGATACGTGGAATTCGCGAGACGTACTCTTTGAGAACTGGGACGTCACGAACGGTGACGACTGCATCGCCGTCAAGGGAAACAGCACCAACATTACCATTCGTAACGCGACCTGCCACCATGGCAATGGCATGACGATTGGCTCTGTGGGTGAGTACCCCGAGTGGCCAGACTACGTCGAGAACATCCTCTTTGAGGACGTAAAGCTCTTCGGCACCGAAGAGGGAGCTTATATCAAGATATGGCAAGGCGAGCCGTCGGGCGACTCGGACAATGGCGCTGGTGGAGGGGGCGGAAGCGGTTATGTGAAGAACGTCACTTTCCGCAATTTCGAGCTTACCGACGTCCCTCTACCAATCCAGATTTCTCAGTGTATTTACACGGAAGGTAGCGGGAAGTGCGACAGCTCCAAAATGCAGGTCGCGAACATCACATGGGAGAATTTCAAGGGCACATCGAGGTTCAATATTGCTGCTTCGATCCACTGCGTCAAAACACACCCGTGTCCAGGGCTGTATTTCAAGGATGTGGACCTCAAATCTGTCAACGAGACTCTCGGACTACCCTTGACTAATACGGATCTGCCATTCGAGGTGTTCCAGTGTGCCAACATTGTGAACCAGAACTCGACCAGCAATATTCCCTGCAACTGGTATGCCCCGAACAACTTCAATCAGCATGTGAATGGGAATATCAGATCCAGCGAGTATGAGCAGAAGAAGGCTGTCGCAGCTGGTAATGTGTTGGAGAAAGTCAAGCAACTCGTATGGCGGCTCTCGCAAAGTCTTCTGAGACCCTTCATCTAGATCCGGCCTATCGATATCAAGTCAAGGGAAATCAAGTTAAGCGCTTCGTGAATGATATGCTGTACAAGCCGCCTGGATCGGCGAACCTGTGTGCTGATATACGGACCAACCCGGGACAAAGTCTCTCTCCTGCAATAGTTGGCTTATCCTATGACCGGCACGTTCGGCTCACACGGCACTTAATCGAGTGATTTCTGGTGCAGACCCCCACCCGCAATTTAATCGCGAGGAGCAGGGGATGTTACTCTGCGAGTTGGCATCTTATTTTATCAGATGAAATTTCTGCGCCGCATGCCTATCAAGGCTAGCTTCACAATCCGTCAAGAACGCGGGCACCTTGGCGTCAACCTCCCTCCTCCCTCCTATGCCGCAGTCATTGCGCTATGTTCCTTCATCAGGCATACGATCGCCAACAGTAGATCCGTTGACAAGCTTTCATGGTTTCTAGACTTCCCGCTCAACCAGGAGGAGCTCCGGCAGGACGACTGCAGCTCTGAAGCTCCCCTCTGCATTCGATATGATCGCTTTGAATAATCGGCTGGGTCGGCAGCAACAGTTGGCTGTGGGACTCGGGCGTCCGCGCTCGCTTGTATGCCGGCCCTGGTCCGCATTTTCTGGTCTTGTTGCACGTTTATCACTCCACAATACTACTCACCCCACGAACGACAACAGGTAGGAACACACCCGATGTCGCATGACTACGGCGCGAGTAGCGAACGTGGGCATCGATGAAAAGTCTGCTCGCGTAGACATGTCGCCGGCCCTGACCCTAGGAACTGATTGTCCCATATAAAGTCATCTTTGGCTCTGATCCGATCTAATCTAATCTCCCGTCAATAACTAGACGCCTCAGATACTTGATACTGTAGCCACATCTCTACACAATGGCAGCTGAACGTGCCCTAGAAGGCCTTCAGACCGCCCGCTCAGCTGACCCTGAAGCTTACTCACAGCCCAAGGCCTTCAACGAGAAGACCGTTAATCTAGACACTTCCGACGGAAGTGATCGCGGCAGCAGCGAAGAAGAGCTTGAGAAGGATGCTCAGGCTGGTGTCCGTGCCGTTGAGGCAGCCACGAGTGTTTGGACAAAGACTCACCTTTGGACTGCCTACGCGAAGTATACATTCTCACCCGTCGTCGAAGCACCACCAACTGACGCTCAACAGCATCTGGCTTATCTACTGCGTTATTTCGATCCAGGAGCCCGTTGTACGCGCGATGAATCCCTATGTCACCAGTGCTTTCAGTCTGCACTCCCTCACCGCTGCGACCGGAATTGTGTCTAGTATTGTCAGCGGCTTGTCCCAGATACCTCTTGCAAAGATCTTAGATACTTGGGGCCGCCCTCAGGGCATTGCGCTTTCTATGCTCATCTGGGACATTGGATACATCATGATGGCTGCAACGGACAGTGTCGAGATGTATGCTGCAGCTCAAGTCTTTGCTTCTGTTGGACAGACCGGAGTCTCATACTCCATGACGGTCTTCATATCGGATACATCGCACCTCAAAAACCGAGCTCTAATGCTTGCTTTCGCAACCACACCCTACATTTTCACCACCTGGGCCGGTGGTCCCTTGGCTCAATCGACTCTGAACACGATAGGATGGAGATGGGCTTTTGGTATCTTCACAATAGTCCTCCCCATCGTTGTTCTCCCGCTCGCTGGTCTCCTCTACTGGAATCAACGCAAGGCCCAACGTGCTGGCCTTATCGAAGCTCAGTACATCCGCGTTAACGCCACCAGCATCAAGAACTATGCTATCGAGGTCGACTTGCTGGGTGTACTCATTCTTGCGGCAGGCCTTGCACTTTTCCTACTCCCTTTCAGCTTGTGGTCGTACCAGGCAGACGAATGGAAGTCGCCTATGATTATTTGCATGATCATCTTCGGAGGTCTTCTCATCATCGGCTTCGTCCTTTATGAACGTTACTTCGCTATCAAGACCTTCATCCCCTTCAATCTGCTCCTCGATCGCACCGTCATTGCAGGAGGAATCATGTTCGTGTTTGTGTTCTTCAATCACTCCATCTGGGGCAGCTACTTCGGCTCTATGCTGCAAGTGGTTTGGGGACTTAGCGTCACCGAAGCCAGCTACCTCACATCCATCCGCCGCGTGGGCCAGTGCTTCTTCGGTGTTGCCGTGGGCGCCATGATCAAGTTCTCTGGACGGTTCAAATGGATTGCCCTCAGCTTTGGCATACCATTGATGATGCTTGGAACCGGCTTGCTGATTCCATTCCGGACGCCAGGCACCAACATCGGGCTTATCGCCATGACGCAGATCTTCCTATCCTTCTCCTCCGGCGCCGTTGTCCTCACTGGCGAGATCGCCATGATGGCACCGGGTGGTCATCAACATGTCGCTGTCACTCTAGCCTGCCTCAATCTCTTCTGCAGCATCGGTAGCGCAATTGGACAGACTGTCTCATCCGCTATCTGGACAGGTAGTTTCCCGCAAGCTCTCGCAAGGGAGCTCCCGGAGGGATCTGATGTCATCACAATCTATGGGAAGCTGACGGAACAATTAGCTTATCCATTAGGAAGCCCGGAAAGAGATGGTATCATTCGAGCATATGGACATTCGCAGCGGTTGATGCTTATCACTAGTCTAGGTGGTCTGGCTGGAGCTTGCATTGCTGTATGTTGTTGGCGCAACATCAAGGTCAAAGATCACAAGCAGGTGAAGGGTCTAGTGGCCTAATCGGCCTGATTCCCCATCTGCACAAAGACGCTTTGTGTCGGGTTCCCTGCGACACTCTGACCATGGCTGCCTACCCGCCGTGTTACAATCACTGCCTGAGTACGGCGTGGCATAGCGACCACCTACATAGACCTTGTAAGTAGCAACAACCTGCTGCGGGCCTCCATGCTGCCGATGCAGGCTTCATCAGTCCTCGACGGTTTATTGCTATCATAACCACTTGAGAAGTGTTCTGTCTCTCCGAAACCTAAGTCGCGAATCTGTGCTGTGTAATTCTGGGCGTCTGGGGTACGACCCCTCCCGTGCTCCAGTTGCCTCGGCCCATCCGTGGACGATACCCAACTTCTGGATATCATGTAGCCGAAGTTGTGAAATCAAGGCAGAGAGTATTCAGCAAATGCATGAAGCTCGATACCAGATCTTCCCGGCACATTCATCATGGGTAGTATCACGCCCTCCATTGAAGACTACTCTGTTCCTGAAGAGGCCGCCCGCGTCTTCCACGATGGCATCCTACAGAACCCGCTGATCAAGGCATATTTGCTGAGTGACTATGAGGCGGACGCGAAGCTCATCAGATTCGAAGGCAGTGCCTCTCCGTCGCTACCCATAAATTGGCGCTTCGCTGAGAGTGTCTCTGCGCTGAAGGCTTACGAGGCTCTCGTTGTGAATGCACTGCGGAAACGAAAATATGGCGTCGAACCCGCCGAGGTTGTCGTTAACACGTAAAGAGAGCCGCCATGTGCGTGGTTGCAGGGCTTCTGGCTGACCATGCACAGTGATCACGCTCAGCTGTTCATCATGTCCACCTTAATTTGGACTCTGGACCCCGAGGGCAAAGCAATAACACTCGGGTCGCTCTCGGACCCAGAGAGTGCCAAAGAGTATGGAAAGTACTTTCCCAACCGCGACAAGCACGCCGCAACCAGCTCCTTTCATCGCTTGGCTGCCACAAACATCTATAAGACCAAGGACGGTCGGTTTTTTCACGCTCACGGTAAGCTGTCCCTCAATCGCTCCCATTCTCCGTCGCAGCCTCGTTGACCGAACTCCCTGCCCTTCACAGGCTCTATGAATCCCGATCCGACCATCTCTTCCCTCAAATTGCCTCTCGATGCCCCAACCCCGGCCCCAGACCTCGAGACCGCCACCGCTCCTTTCCAGGAGGCCTGCGCTCAATACACCGCGTCCGAGCTACAGTCCCTTGCCGACACGCACCGACAAGCCGGCACCATCGCCTGGACCGTCGAGGAGTACAACACTTCCCAACACGGCCGCGCCAATGCTCACGTCGGGCTCTTCGAGATTCACCAGCACCCCTCCGCGTCGCAAAAGGCAAGTTGGTGGCCTGACCCGGCGCCCAGCTCGAGTGTGCAGCCATCAGCGGAACGGCCGTTGGCGGGGCTGAAGGTCGTGGACCTGACGCGCGTGATCGCGAGTCCGGCGGTGAGTCGCGGCCTGGCGGAGCTGGGTGCGAGTGTGATGCGTGTGACGTGTGAGGACGTCACGGACATGAGCAGCTTGCATCTGGATCTGAGTCACGGGAAGTGGAACTGCTTCCTGAACCTGCGGAAGGAGGAGGATCGAGAAACGCTGAGGGGGTTGGTGAAGGAGGCGGATGTGTTCTTGCAGGGGTATCGCCCGCACGTGCTGGATAAGTATGGGTTTGGACAAGAGGATGTGTTGAAGCTGGTGGAGGGGAGGGACAGAGGGATCGTGTACGCGAGAGAGAACTGCTATGGGTGGCAAGGAGAGTGGATGGGGAGGAGTGGTTGGCAGCAGATTAGCGATGCGTGCTGTGGGGTGAGTATTGAGTATGGAAGGGCCATGGGCCTTGCGGATGGGGAGGCCGTCACGCCGGTATTTCCCAACAGCGACTATTGCACTGGTGAGTTTCTGGTCGCATGACGACCGTCGTTACCCAATGATGACTGTTGCATAGGTATCGCGGGGACGACTGCGATTATGACGGCTCTGCTGCACAGAGCCGAGCAGGGAGGTTCGTATACTGTTGATGTACGTACCTAAATTGGATGCCGTGGAGGAGAGTTCGCTGACGAAGCTACAGCTCGCGCTTAACTACTACTCCCGCTGGTTGACGTTCTCCGTCGGCACCTATCCCAAAGAGGTCTGGAAGCAACTGCACGCACTTCACGGCAACCCCGTTTTCCGCCATTATCACAACATGAACTACACCATCCCGGCTCTCATCAAGTGTATCAAGCAGAACTGTCCTGACAAGCTGTTCCGCCCAGAGTTCTTCGACCGGTATAAGGTCAAGAATCTGGGAGGTGTGGAGGTGCAGGTCGTCAAGCCGGTGGCGAAGTGGGTGAACGGTGAAGTCAAGCCAGGTTATCAGGTGGGCACGAGAGGGAACGGCGTCGATCAGCCACGATGGCCCGAGGATCTGGGAGTTGAAGTTGTTGTGTAAGCATGATGTAGCTTGCCCAAGACATGACCAGGGACTCACTTCACTTCAACGGGCGGCGAGGCGGGCGAGGCGGGGTTTTCGGGTGTCAGCTTTCAGGGCTTCTGGGCCTCAAACTTACCCTTCTTCCCCTGAACTCTTAGATCAACGGATTGTTGGTCAGCTCCTAGCTCAGCCCTGCCAGACTTCCATCAACGAACCCAGTCCATAGCAGTCGCGAGCTTCACTGGGCTCTGTGAGGAAATGAACGTAGATCTCGAGCGGGCCCGAGGGCATCGATCTCCCCAGCGAGTCGGGCGTGGTGACGCTCCTTATATCTTGAATACGACCTCGTCAAGTTGAAGAAACACTGCTCACACCTTGCGCCACCGTCTCCAGACCTTTGCTTTGTTTATATTGCGAGGTATGGGCCAGACAGGAAACTGCTCACCTAGAGTGTTTGTAGATATCTAGACTTTATCCATCTTCAAGGTACCCATTCTGATGGCACCCCGACATCTGCGAATGGTGCTATGGAGACTAGCGAACAGCAAAAGCAAAGGTCTCGCTCCAGATTCAAACCAGGCTCTGTCATAGAGACCGATCCAGTCGCTACACCAAAGGTACGACGGAGCAAGACCAGGGCCGGATGTCGCACATGCAAGTGAGTCGAGGTTTCAACCTTTTCAATGCGGTATTGACGGGACTTCGTCAGGGGTCCGTCACCTGAAATGTGACGAAACAAGACCACCCTGCTTGGGATGCACAAGCACGGGACGTCTCTGCGATGGCTACGGGCCTCTCTCCATCTCAAGTCTGCCGTTTAATATTCCTGGCTCGGAGCAAGAACGTCGAAGTCACCACTACTTCCGACTGCAGACGGCAACGGCCATCTTGGGCAGCCAGGATGCTTCTTACTGGACTACATCGCTGTTGCAGTTGTCCTATTCTCCACCCGCCATCAAGCATGCTCTCACAGCCATGGCGTCGATGCATGAGGCCCTCGAAGCTACCGACTGGTTCCTCCAAGCACAAGACAACGATCAAGGCAGGACGTTGCGTTGCGACTCTTCTCGTGGAAGCAGTACAACAATGCCATTCAACAGGTCTTACGCGATACGTCTACAAATCGAATGCCTTTTGAAGTCCTCATCGTCCTTTGCTTGCCAGGAGGTCCTCCGGATTCGGGAGGTCGTAACCGGCTTTTATCTCAACCTTGGTCGGAAACGCTGACATGGCCAGTTTAATCAATACGACAATTTTCAATGCGACTATTCCGCCGCGTATATGCATGTCAAAGTGGGTCTCAAACTCATTGAGGACTGGACACCCCGTCCAAATACCCGCGCTCCTCTTCAGGATTCAACAATGACCACGGCGGAAATGATCAGAGACCAGGTTGCCCCAATGCTGGTCCGTCTTGACGTACAAGCGTGTTTCTTGATGCACAACGAGGCGCACGCGCCTCCTTACGATCAATTGGCGAAGACGAGCCCGCCACATGTGTCGCGTCCCCCGTATTCGCCGCCTGGCTATCAGTCGACCGAAAGCGGTGGAAAAGAGCTCCTGGAACTGCGAGCACTGCGCTCTCATCGCACAGTATCTTCTTGAAACGGAAGAGACGGGTCTAGGAACGATCACTCACTGCGAAGAAATACTATCCGAGAAGCGGATACGGAGGATCATGACGGAAGTCTGCTTTGAGGAGGCGCATAACAAGCTGACGTACGTGTGGAATTCATATTCCCAGGAGACTTCCATTAATGTTGCAATTCTGCCCTTGAAACAGCCGGGTGGCATTGTCAGTACCTATGGGTCGGTTGAGTTGAATCCCATCACTCCGAACAAGGCTTCGTCGTCTTCAGCGACGGAAGCGGACAGTGAATAGAGCATCACAGGGGCGGGAGGCGGCCATACTGCGTCGACTGCAGCACCCGCTGCAAAAGTGAGGGCACCGGAAGACTCTACTGTCAAGAGGCGAAATGGAAGAGAAAGGCCTGGGAGATACTGTTGTTCAGAAACGTTTTAAGGCCAGTTTCCTGTCTAATATGCAGCCTCGCCGAGGAAAGC
Source organism: Cyphellophora europaea CBS 101466 (assembly GCF_000365145.1). Taxonomy (NCBI): domain Eukaryota; kingdom Fungi; phylum Ascomycota; class Eurotiomycetes; order Chaetothyriales; family Cyphellophoraceae; genus Cyphellophora; species Cyphellophora europaea. Next base: position 406,324 of record NW_008481808.1, on the reverse strand, counting down.
CCAGCCTCGCTTCGTAGCGGCGCGCCTGTCACCTTTTCGGGCCCCCATTGCGCGTCTCACCGGCGCAGTTCGCGCTACCTACACCATGCTCTCCTGATACCAGTAACCTACCCACCTGGTGTGCCGCGTCGCTGTGACCTGATACCGACCATCGCAGGCGTTATTATAGACAACAGTGCTCCCCTGCCTCCGCCATGGCGCAGACTCTCATGGATGTCTTCTACTCACTCTCCAACTGTGTCTTCTGCTTCCCCGGATCGCCTCAGCTCAAGATCAATAGTCGCAGCTTCCGTATGCTGCGGCTTCTCGGTGAGGTGTGTGCGGAGACCCCTTCCGATGCTTGTGACTGACATTGTCAGGGTGGCTTCTCCTACGTCTACCTCGTTCAGGACACCTCGGACTCTGCGCTTTACGCCCTGAAGAAGATCAGATGTCCCTTCGGACAAGAGTCAGTCTCACAAGCGCTGAAAGAAGTGGAGGCGTACACACTCTTCTCGCCCAATCCGAACATAATACAGAGCGTTGATCATGCCGTCCAGAACGACTCCACGACCAAAGTCTCCGGCATTGGCGATACGGGCGGCTCCTCGAAGACGGTCTACATCCTACTACCGTACTACAGGCGAGGTAATCTGCAAGACTTGATCAACGCCAACCTAGTCAACCACACCCGCTTCCCTCAACGGAAACTCATGAAGCTCATGCTTGGCGTCTGCAACGCCCTGAAGGCCATGCACCAATACCGGGTTCGAAATGCAAATCCGAACGCCTCCTCGCGGGCTGCTGCAAAGGCCATTCGCGATGAGGCAGCTGCAGAAGATGCCGACGCAGCGCGCCGTAAAGCACGAGCGCAGAAGAGAACCATGACTGCCGACCAGCAACATCAAGCAGACATGGAGGATGAGCAGGAAGAGCCTCTTATGCCAGATGAAGTAACGAGGGCACAAGAAGGCAAAGGTCCGGGCGATACAAGAGCATATGCACATCGAGACATCAAGCCTGGAAATATTATGGTTGATGATGACGGCGAGGCACCGATACTCATGGACTTGGGATCGCTGGCTCCGAGTCCGACGCCGATTACTAGCCGAAGCCTTGCTTTGGCCGTTCAAGATACCGCAGCAGAACACTCAACAATGCCATATCGCGCGCCTGAGCTCTTCGATGTGAAGACCGGCAGCGTCATTGATACCAAGGTCGACATCTGGAGTCTGGGCTGTACGATGTACGCATGTTTGGTTGGCAAGTCGCCTTTCGAAGCACGCTCCGATGAGACAGGTGGATCACTGTCCATATGTGTACTCAGTGGAGACTGGCGATGGCCAGGCGAAGGCAATGCAAGCAAGGGCAAGGACAAGCAAGCAAATAGCGATGGGAATGCTGCGAACGGTGCCGAGCAGTACCCCTGCGCTTCTGTTCGAGACATTGTCAGTAGATGTCTGCAGGTCGAGCCGAGTGAGCGACCTGATGTCGACGAGTTGATGGTGTTGATCACCGATTGCATCGAGGAACTACCGCGGGATGAGGAGGCCAGCGTCCCTCACGACTGAGCACTGCGGTTCGGAGCTACCTTCGCTTGGAGCCCCGAGCATGCTTTTACGAAACCCAGATGCAAGAGAAGAGACTATGCAGTCTGATCACTCACGATGCAACTCTCAGCCATGACACACTTCTGGCGGTGATTGCGGCTTGACGTCAACGTGGTCACTCGGAAACGTGACTGGTGACCATGGGCCGCAGCATACCCATTGAGCTCTATCCGAGATGACGCTTTTGCACGCCAATGGGACGAGAGTCGTGTACGAAAATGCTTGTTCGTGAAGCGCACAGCACAGATTCAAGATCTAGGAAGGCGCGAATGGACTTGGTCGGTCGCTGAAGCTGACATCGTGTAGGGGGCATAAAAACACGAGTGGACATTGGCTCGTATGTCACCCGTTGCGACCTACATCCAAACTTGGGTTGAAGCATATACGCGGTGCATCCACAAGTCCCCTGCTCTTCCGATGTATGTATAGCGCATGTCCTCTGAATCTGGATTATTCCCTTCAGCCTAGGTGGGGACTGTTGAACGGGCCGTTGCCCCGATGATCTCACAACAACGACGGCTGTTTCGACAGTCTCAATTGGAGCACACCCATCGTAGGAAGTTGCCAGTCGCAGGGACTCTTAGCTTAATATCTACCGTGGCCTGTTCCGATACGTCCAACCGATACGCGGTGCTTGAAGACTGTCAATCGGTTGTTCCGCTCGAGTTCAGGCAGCCCTACCGGATGGGAAAGCTGGTCCTTCGTGCTCCGATTCTCAAGCCGCGCTGGAAACCTGTTGACAATCCCAGTTACGGTATGACCTATAGCGGCACCTAGAAGGAAGGTAACCACGGAATCGCACCAAGTCAAGTCAGTAGTCAAAAGCGGAGCCACGACTCGAGTTCAGGCAGTGAAATAGAGTTTTCTCCACCACTCCGCCTGGAGCCTCTTACAGACAAATTGGACCAAGCGGATCGCAAATCGTTACAGTGCCGTGGTAGTGGTAGTCGGCGAGTGCAATATCAAACATAATGAAGCCAGGTTCAGGTTCCAAGGAGGACGTATCTGCTTCTCGCTTGAGACGTTAGATGCTAGGTCAGCACTTACATATTCGGGTGGAAACGACGGCAGGCGTGCATTTGATCATTGCTGCTTCCGTCTCGGAAGAAAAGTCACAAAATGTGCTTTATGCTGCTTCCCTGTATTTTTGAGGCACCTAGACTCCGCGCTCCAATGTATATATGCAAGCATAGATTCCCATAAGTCATGCTGTGAACGCACAGCTTCCGTATCTTCGTCAAACCATATCTTTCTCCTTGAACTGCACCGGAATCTCCTCCACACTTCCTGGTCGCTGCTCCACGGCCTTGTCAGCATCCTCTCCGGAGCCCTTGCCTTTCTGCTCTATCCGCTTCGCCTCTCTGGCCGCCCTCTCCCGCGCCCGCCTTTTTTTCCGCTCTTGCCTCTCTTCTTCCTCCCTCATCTCCCTGATCAAGGTGCTCTTCTCTCGAATCTTTGCGCCGTATCGATAGAACACCAGAGGGATCGGAATGATCAAGACCTCGAGGATCCCCAACAATGTTCCAGCCCAGTTCGGCCCTAATGCGCGATACATGGCTGGACCGGCCAAAGGTAGGGTACCGCCCATGAACGATCGGATCACGGCATTACCTGCCATGGCACTGGCCGCATAGATTCCATAGCTATGTACAAGGTAGTTGGAGGCGTAGATGAACACGGCACCGTTACCGGCGCCGAACGGGATGCCAGCCGCAATGCTGATGATGGGGTTGATGCTTGTCGGATAGCAGGTCCATGAAAACCAAAGTTGGCCCACAGGGATGAGCACCGCCGCGATGCACACCACGCTCATCATCGATTCCGGCGGCGGTTCCCCCGTGGCCGGGTCTTTTTTGTGTGATTCGATCATCAGACGGATTGGCTTCGCCGCACAAATGGTGATCATGGTCCCGATACCGATACCGAGGAAGGACAAGCCCGAAACGCCGGCCGACCAGCCCCTGTGCTGCGTGAAGACGATCGGATAGGCGACAAAGCAGAGATATAGAATGCCTTTATCACCAAAAGTCAGCTTCGTCACCCGAGTTGAGTGGGCGAGAGAGGGGCAACTTACCGTAGATGATGGCAATATAGACGTTCCAAAAGACACAGATGGGCTCCGTCACCGCCATGACAAACGGTCGACTCAAGTTCACGCGCATCAGTTCCCCAAACCCAACACGCACATCATATCTGCTCCACCATCTGCTGTCGCCCGTCTCTTTCCTCCGCTTCTTCGCCATCTGCTGCAGTAGTCGCGGCTTGTACGTCTCTTGGATGCAGAGCATCATCAGCAGCGCGGCGCCTCCACCAATCATGACCACCCAGTTCGCCCACCGCCAACCCTTGTACTGGGTGGTGAAGCCGCCAATCAACGGGCCAAACACCGGTCCGTTCATGGGGCCGATGCTCCAGATGCTGAACGCCGTAGCGCGATACTTGTCGCTGATGACGTCGCCAACGGTGCCGGGGGCATTGGCGATCATGGCAGCGCCGGCGCAGGCGCCGAAGAAGCGCACCACGATGATGGTGGTGATGTCGGTGGCTAAGCCGCAGGGGACGATGAGGATGACGAAGAAGAACATGGAGATGGCGTACACGGGTTTGCGGCCGTAGGTCTCGCTGATGGGTGCCAGCACGAGCGAGCCCACGGCCAGACCCAATAGGTAGGTCGTCACGCCCAGTGTCGTGATCGCATCGTTGGTGATGTGGAACTCCTCGTTCATGGCGGCGATCGCAGCGGTGTAAGAGGTGGAATATAAGACGACGATCAGTGTGCCGTAGCTGATGGCGAAGATGCTCAGCGCTTTGTACCACATGGGCCAGTTTCGCGGGTCCTTGGGGTCGTCGATTTCAAAGTCGATTTCGTAGGAAGGATCCATGGTCATAGTTGTGCCGGCTGTTGTGATGTGCGTGAGCTCGCGGGAGACCGAGGGCCGCGACGCCCGCGACACCTGCGGCGTAAGAGCCTTGGTGTCGGCGAGGTCGTGGAAGGCATACTTGTGGCGAGAGGTCGAGGATGTCGGTGAGTTGTCGGGAGAGATATCTTCTGACGATGAGGAGTCGCGCCGGCCACCTCTGTGCGCCGAGACGTGACTATAGCACTTTTCGGCTTGGGGAAAATCCATGGCTTATACTCGGAACGAATATCTCGTTAGTAGCATCTGGATGTTATTGAGGCAGTGAACGGCAGTTGGTTCTCGGTCAGCCACCGGCTGTCGGTGGTAGTGAGTGAAAGGCGGAGTTCTCAAAGACCGAGTGGGTATACCAGGTGGAGCGAGAGTTCAGGCAGTGAATGACAGGCAGCGAAACAAAGCAAGAGTTTGGGGCACAACAGGAATTGTAGACTTGAGGCGTTAAGCAAATTCGAAGAAGGATGACAAGAAAAAGAGGCACTTGGACTCTTGCGGCAAGTCTTTGAACATTAGCTTCTGCGCGGTGAAGAAAGCGCCAGATCAAAAGGCGGCGAAAAGCGAAAGCATCGATGGACTAGTATTCTCGGATGAAATTTGCCGTGTCCACCACTCACAAGTGGGCGGCGCAGGTCGACCAGGACCGACAATCCACACAGGGCAGTATAACGGCGGGAGCTGAGGCTGTGCAGCTTTCGGTGCGAACGAGGACGGGAGTGGCAACCGAGGAAAGAATTCCATACTACTCTAACCCGCGCTCGGTGGAGTGGAGTGTAGTGAGGGGAAAAGGTCTATAGGGGAAAACATTTGAGGCCTTTACAATGGCCCCTGTGCTACGTGACGAGCATTCTCGAGCTGGGAAGCTTCTTGCATACGGTGAACCTACGACTATGGACAAGGCTCGGTACCGAGGCGTGTTGCATGCCCGGTAACTCGTGGTTGTGCAACGCAGTAACGAAGTGGCAGCCCGAGAGCATCAGCGGCGTTCCGATATGAGGCTAAAACTGTTGTCAAAGATCGGAAGCACATCCGCTCTCAACAAGAAAACTTTTCAGTGGACCGCTATCCCCGCACGCAAGGCTGGCGCTCCTTGATGTGGGGCCATACAAACAAAAGTGCACTGCCGTTGAGCCATGGACTGTGTGGCATGGCACTAGACCAGTTCAAAGGCGTCGACGCTTCTAACGTTTGGCCATCGCTGGACTTCACTTCGCCGTTCCAGCAATATTGAGATTTCGCAGACTTACCGACCGTCTTTACCCAGCTTCCAGGCCTCCCAAGTAAGTGCAGGTGCAAGCGCTCTACTCCGGCCAAGATTTCTAAGCATTGGCCTTATTCCCGGTGATTTCGTACGCGACGCGTATTGGGGTGATGGCACGCCCTAACGTGCCTTCACGAGGCCTTCGCAGAAAGCAGAGCGTAGGCCACGAAGTAAATGTCACAGTGTCGAACCTTCCCCGCATCTCGTTCACGATCACCTGAATAGAAGTGGCCTTGGCATCAGAATGGTGATCGCTGCACCACCAGACCTCGCCGGCGTCAAAGCCATCTTCTTCGACTACATGGGCACATGCCTTGACTGGCACTCGTCGGTCGTGGCTGCCCTGCCCCAAGATATCGCTATCAACACCCGAAGCAGCCTGGCCATTGCCCTGCGGGAAGCCTTCTTCGCTGACATACACACACGATTTGAGCAGAGACTCCCACCGGAAGACATCGATGCCACGCACGCAAGGCTACTTGGTGTCCTGCTGCAGAGCAAGCAATTCGAGTACATCTCAGTGAATGCTGAGGAGCGGAACAAGGTAATTGAGGCGTGGCACCACATGTCTGCATGGCCGGACGTGCCGCCGGCCCTCGACAAGCTCCGCGAGAGATATGAGCTTTTCGTCCTTGCCAACGGCACAACTAGACTGCAGCTGGACCTGACGCGGTCCTCTGGTCTGCCATTTGACATGCTCTTGTCGAGCCAGCTTCTTGGAGTGACCAAGCCGGATCCAGACATGTATCGGAAAGCGTTGCAGCTGGTAGGCGTTTTGCCGGAGGAATCTGTCATGGTGGCTGCGCATGCATATGATCTGAGAGCAGCTAAAAAGGTGGGTATGCGAACCATCTACGTGCGAAGGTGGACAGAGGATACGCTAGAAAATATGGAGGCGGTCAAGCAGGATGTTGACTGGTTTCTAAGCGGTACTGGCGAGGTTGGGAGCACAGATGGATCGTTCATAAGCTTGGTGGAGCTACCATCATGATCATCAACATGACAAATTGAACGTTCAACACTCTCGTGCGATCGAGTAGATGATCAACCTTTTGCATTCATTAGGTATCATAGTCGTAAGGTCCATGCATGTGCTCCGCTGCAAACATTGTCGTATGTATATATGTACAGAAGCTTTTGAATCTCAGCGCCTCGCGCTCCAGGTGAAACAGACAGATCATGCTCGCTCATAGATCAATCACGATTCACAACCCTCAAACTGCGTCTGGGGTTCAATAATATTCCCACGAAGCTGGGCTCTTGCGCCAGTTGCACATCGTCCGTACTGCTCCTAGCATCATCGTGAGCGTTGCGGTAGGGATTGCTGGCACCCAGTTCGCGTCTCCAACTGCGTTCATCACTGCTACGACCAGGGTCACTGCTCGACTGGCTCTTCTCCTTGCTGGACTTCCCAACTGAGGGCGGGACAGCAAGGAATGCGCGACCACCGTCGCCGGCCAGGTGCTCACGCTGTGCCATAGCAACATGATTCTTGTAGACGGCCAACTGCTTGCGGTAGACGTAGACGCAGTAACCCAGGTACAACGCAACAATCGCAAGTACTCCGGCAATGACCCCACCTGCAATGGCGCCGGCGTTACTGCTGCCCCCTGAATTGCTCGAACCATGATCGGAAGCCCCAGGCGTGGACGTCTCTGTGACCACAGATCCATCAGAGCCGGTAACTGTGTATGTGATCGGGCTACCGGTAGCCATCGGGCCGGAAGTAGGTGTCTGCACAGGCTCCGTGATTGTGGCTGAACCGACAGCGTTGCCACCAATTACTTCCTGAACCTTGCCAGGCACTGCGTAACCAAATGAGCCTCCTAGGGCAGACGAATCATCGTCCTGAGAGGTCTGTCTGTTCAAGTGATCTTCGCCGTCCGAGAGTGCCCGATACTCGTTCTGCCAGGCCAGGGAAGAAAGGTTGAAGACGTAGATGCCGGGGCTGTCGCAGGACAAATCTTGACCAACATAACCTCCCCAAACGACCATCTGAGAATTCCAAGCTGCGCACATGTGGCCAGCTCGTGCGGGTGGAACAGACTGATCGCTCATGTCGACTTCGATCCAGGTGAACGAGGGAATCGATAAAATCCACATATCATCGTACTGCTCTTGTTCGCCTGCTGGAATCAAGTTCTGACCACCGAACATGTATAGCTGCGTAGAAGTGCCGTCGGCGGCTGACGCAACAATAGCGCAGGGATTTACCCGCACTTGTGGTGATGTTCCACTCGTAGCCTGTCGATACCACGATGATGTTGCAATATCGTATACATCGATAATATTGAGCTGGGTGAATGTCGCGTTGTTACCGCCAGCGAGGCCAATCAAGACGCCTTGCTCGCCATAGCCAGGAACATAGACCAAAGTTCCATCAGCACGCTCTGGAAAACCGGCAGAACCCTGGACACCACCCTCGGTAATATTTCTGAAGAGGCCCCCAGAGCCGGCAGTATTGCCATCGTTTACGGCCTGATTGCTGTATCCAGGCATGGTAAACTCCAGCAGACTCGTCAGATACTGTCTTGGGATAGACTGGCTCCAACCTTCCACGGTATAACCATCAAGATGGCCTCCAAAATAGTAGCCTCGCCCCAGTTGTGGTATTGCAATGCCAGCGCCTTCTGCGGCTCTTTGCACAGACTGCCCCGAAGGCTGCGCATTCTCACCACCGGCCGTCTCGGTATTGTCCAATTCTGACCACCGCGATGCGCCGATGTCATACTGCCAAACCGAGAAGGGTGCAGGGGATTCGACAGGAGAATCGGAGAATTGTCCACCATACAGGTATAACGTGTCGAATGAGTTCCATAAGTAGCCTAGGGAAACCTCAGGGACTCCTGACGGTTGCGGGAGACCTGTCATAGAAGGGCTTGATATTTGCCAGCTTTTCGTTAGATCGAGTGACAGAAAGTCATTTGCTATTGCAAGTCAGCATTGATTCTGCAATATGATTCAAAATCTTACTCCAGGTATCTGACGTCTGATCTGCTGACGTCGATTTTCTGCCGCCATAATAGTACATGGTCCCGTTGACCACGGCACTTTGGCCGGACCATCTCTTGCAGATATCGGTATCAGAGTTCTGTCTCTTCTCGATCGTGGGAACTGCCTTTCTCTGCTCCTCGAGAGGAACCTTAATGGGCCCAGCCTCTGCACCGATAGGCGATATCCCGGCTTTCAAGAAGGGAGAATGGCCCAGACTAGGTATAAGCACGGCGAGCAGGAGAGTGAAAAACATGATGCGAGGAGCCGTAAGTAATAGTGTTGGTAGCCCGTCAGACTTTTGGGCAGGCTGGATGAACGGCTCGTCGACTTCCTCTGGTTCGCGAATGTCTACTTTGCTTCGGAAGCGCACCCGAAGACTGGGTCGACCGATTCGCCTTATTCGAGCGTCCACAATGGCATCGTCACCTTTCAAGCCTTCTTCAAAAAATACAGAGCTGCGTCGGTGGGGTGTAGAGGTGTGAGGGGGGAACGAGTCGATGCTTGTGGCACTGTCTGTGCTTTGTTGTCTCAAGAGGTCTCGTGTCGCGCTGTGCAAGTGAGGCGAGTCGGAGTGATGAGTACTCTGCGCGCCGGTGGGGCCGGCTGCGGGTTGTTGAGTGGCTGTGTGCATGCTTAAACCTGCAGATGTCTTAGACCGCCATCAGTATTAGAATAGCACTTTACTGCGAGTATCAGTATGCAACGATATTCTGAGAGGTACATGGTACAGTTACAAAGAACGGCAGCTGTACCTCAGATCAAGGAGTGATACGCAGCAGGGTAATCGTCGCTATGACGGCACGGAGCTGCTACAGCAAGAGAGGCGAATAACACACCCCTGACAGCCACGACGCGGAGATTTACTTGTCGATGGGTTTTTAGCGAACACAACACCAATGGAGAACGGCAAGTAGGTCTGACTGCAGGTCACTATCGTTGCGACTGGACGTGCTAGGCGGGCAGAGTCAGGCCAAATCTTCGATCCATGGGTTGTCTCAATCATCGATCACCCTGCTGAACATCGACCAGGTTTCCAAGCCTGTCTGAGATGACATCAGTCACGCCCAAGCCATGCCTTTCCGGGCGTCCTCCGCCGCCCACTCTGCCATGATCGGCGCCTACCGCTGTCATTTTGGAAGCGCCAACGGGTGCCACCGTGCTTCTGAGGCGCTTGGCTGGTTCTAAACTGACTGGACATGGCCTCGGCTGGGACCGTCCTCATCTCGTTCTGTGTCTATATCCGCCCATGGCGGCCAATACAAAGGGCATGTTCTGGACTCCAGGTGACCGAGGAGATTGTTATCATGCTGTTTAGAATCTACTTCGATGATGGTGCTTAGCATATGAGCAGCAAAATGAGGGGTTTGTCATTTCGTATCTCGTCACTGACTAAATGATTGCAAAATAACAGAATCGCTCAGAGAAGGACCAGAACCTTTAGATGCGGTCAAGCGCTTTGCTCTGGTCGACTAACATCCAGCCATTCTCCTCATTGCCGTGTTAATCATAGCTGTCCTTTTGGAGATGCATTCTCGTTTCTCGTCGTACGTGATGTCCCCTCGCCAGGCAATTACAGACGGCTGAGGCCAACAGTTTCACCAGGAGCCATGTAAGTTGGCACTCTCATCTCGAGAGCGTCGCCGCTGTAGCCAAGATCCTCCGCAGCGAGGACGGAACACTTCTCTCCAATGAGAAGAGCAGTCTGAAGTTCATTAGTCGTTTGCCATAATAATCCAGCGTATCACTTACCGAGAAGGTGTTGCAACCAACGTTATCAGGGCAGATAGACAGATCAGAGACCTTGAGGTTCTTGACGCCGTGGACATTGAGTCTCTCGTCCAAAACGCCATGCTTGACAATATCATTGCCATCTCTTGGAGCCATGCTGCAGGTGCCGAGAGAGTGCCAGGTTGTCTCGCAGTGTCGTTGCACCCATTTCTCGATGTGGGCCACATCCTGGAATGTGTCAGCATGTATCAAATGTGATCTGGAGAGTACTTGCCTCCTTGCTATACTTGAGTGGCTCATACATGACCTGAGAGTTGGAATTCAGGATGTTGGGCTTGACTGTCTGGCCAGACTCGACAGGAATGGTCCAGCTGCCGTGCTGAATATTGGCCGTGATGTGATTGGGTCCACCATACGCGTTGCGAGTGCTAAGGTCCATGTCCTTGGCACGTGCCGCTGAGCTGTACGCGTATTGCGGATGCATTGCAGTGACCTCACCGGCATATGCTTGCATGCGCCTTGCCGTTTCGCGTGACTGGATGTAGCCCCAGACCATAGGCGCCATGTCACGTTTGTCGTTCATGAATCCAGCATCAAAGTCTGGATTGTCGTAGGGGTCCGGCGAAGTGATATGTGTGAAGCCACGGGAGAAGGGGTACTCAAGGAAGTGGAACATGGTGAAGAACTTCCCAGCAGGCATGTCGAGGTGGTCGCCAAACCATCTACCGAAAGTTAGCTTGGGTTGGGTTGAAGTGATAGGCATTGGTCTTACCCAGCAATCACACTGTAATGCATGACCGGCTTGTCGGGCTTGTTCTTGAAGTAGCTGTCCCAGCCACCCTTGGTAACGAAATCAGGTGTTGGCCAGTTCTTCATCTCCTCGAGCTCTTCCGGCGTCGGCCGAGACTTGACACCAGCTTCAATGCCGTTGGTGGCCAACGGTCCTGTGCCTTTGAGGTTCCATTCTTCATAGACCTTCTTCTGGACCTCCGGATCACCTCGGACAAAGTCATCAAAGGACTCCGTCTCCGGCTTCGCACGGAATGTCGAAAAGTGCAAGTAGTGGTCCTGGAAATTCAGACCCACGCCAGGAAGGTCAACAACGCACTTGACGCCGACTTCCTTGAGCTTCTCCGGATCGCCAATGCCGGATCGTTGTAGGACCAAGGGCGATGATAGAGTACCGCAACTGACGATGATGAGCTTCTTAGCCTTGAAGGTACGCTTCTGGATGTTCCCGTAACCTCCAACAGGCTTTGTGGGCACGGTGACGACGCCGGTTGCGACGCCATCTTCGATAATGACTCTGTCGACCTTGGTGTTGCACTGGAGGTGAAGGTTTTGGTGCTTGGCACGGGTGGCATGGATGTATGCGGATGCAGCATCAGATCTGCGGCCTGTGTCACGGTTGATCCACTTCAGCCAGTGCTCAGCACCGTGGCCGGTGGTCAGATCTTGCAAGTCGTCCGTAACCGGGAATCCTTGGCTCTCAGCTGCGCGCAAGAAGTCTTGCATGATAGGGTATGTGTAGTTGCCGAAGGAGACCTTGATCGGGCCGTCGAAGCCGTGGATGTCGCGATTGTTGCAAGCGCGTTGATAGGTTTCATGCTTCTTCATCAGGGGAATAAGCTCTTTGGTACTCCAGCCCTTGGTCTTGAAGTCGTCACTTGGGCAAAAGGTCAGCACGATGCGTTGCGTGGCCATAGACAGGTTCCAAGACGATGGATACTTACTAGTCCGATGCCGAAGCACGTGTGTACATCATGAAGTTGATCGAGGATCCACCGCCAAGGATGTGGGCGCAGGGTACAACAGCACGCCTGCCATCGAGCCACTCTGAAGGGCGAGAGTAATAGAAGGTAGCGGTCTTGGAATCAAGCTTCATGTTCCGAGGGTAGATACCGGGCCTATAGACCCATGGGTTGTTGAGGTTATTCTCACCAGCTTCGATCAACAAGACCTGGAGCTTGTGATCGAGGTTGGCAAGACGGCCTGCAGGTACACATCCTGATGAGCCTCCACCGCAAACGATGATATCAACCTCGTCGGGAATAGTCATGGTGTTGAGTTAAGAGATTCTCAGTGCAGTCAGTAGGAGTAACGATGTCGCCCTGGAGCGCAATGACAAAAGGTAGGGAGGGTACAAGGCCAACTCCAGTTATAAGGACACAGCTACCCATCTTCGACCCCTCTCGGTGAGGTGGAGGGGCACCAGAATGCGTATGCTTAAGCGCCATGAGGAGGTAGCTCTCTGAGCTCTTGACGGTCCTTTCCAAACTCAGGCCTTTTGGTGTCCACCTTGTCGCCAATGAGGTTTGCTTGAGAGGCGGTACAGAGCTCAGTGAAGCTCAACATCCTTGTCCCTCATGCAGAGAATACTCCAAATACTGCAGCAACGCGTGAGGAGTATACAGCTCATCCTGGCCCCAGCCGGCTCGCTTGTGATGGTGATCCCATAGAAAGACTAGGGTCGTTCTTGGCTTTCAGGAGTTGCTGACGGCGTCAGCGGACCTCGGAACCGTTCGAGTCAGCCTGCAAAAGCAATGAGATGCATGCTGGTGACCCCTAGGCCGGTCCTCACGGCAGATGCCTTTGTCACGGGTAAAGGTGGGTGATAGCCAGAAGCAACACGGCTTAGCATTTCCGGATGCTATGCTGAAGAAAGCAAGATCCAAAGGTTCCCTGAACCTTGACCAGCAAGCCTTTGTTAACTCTACCGTGAAGTGGAGGCACTTGCATAGCCCAAATGGGCGTACATTGGTTCAGATTGGCCGAAACGCGGGGAACGCTTAGGGAGAGTTCTTGTGCAGTAGTTCCCGTCCATTAAAGGAAGACCCTGGCAGAAGTGCGTGAATTTCATAGAAACACAAGACGTTAGGCCGAGCACATCGGTAAGCTGGGGAATGCGGAGAAAAGGTCAGAAACGAAAAACGTGCATCTTCGGCGTTGCGGGGGTTCACACTAACCCCATGCGGACAGGAGGGACGACTCTGAGGCCACGGCAGACGCAATTTGTCTGCGTGATACGTAAATTTCTCCTTCTTCTGATGGGTCAGCTGTGCTTTTGCAGTGCTCGTCAGCGGCCAGTCAAGTTGTGGAAACCGCCGTGCTTCTGCGTATGGTGGTTGCGCCATGATAAAAGTGTCTCCATGGGAGAGCAATGGCCGGCTTTCGACCGTTGCGGGACAGAGCCAGTTCCGTCCTATGCAGCCAACCAGGTTCTGGTCCATATCTAATCTCTCGCCATACGGATCGTTGATCTGGTTTGACGGTTCCCTCTGCTCGCTGACAGCTGCTTCTTTGGGCCAGGCCTTTTGGGAGACGTAGAGCGGGCTGCAGTTGCGTGTGCTGAGCTACTGCATGATTGCGTGGCTTGGGGACTCGGAAAGGATCGATATGGTGATCCCAAGCGCCTGGCACCTCATGCCGCACGCCGATAGATGTTTGGCCGAGACATCGGGGTCGGAAAGTCCCCGAAATTGTGAACCAGGGCTACACACCTTGCTTCGAGTGTATGCCTCGCCATCCGTAGCGATAGGTACTCGCTGAACTATCACGAATGCCTAGGGCTCTACCACTCGCTTGGGCTGCCGGATCTCTTGTCGCAACTGATCTGTAGCAAGCTGGACCTCGATTAGCCGACCTATACCTTGCTTCCAGGTCTCTTCAAGCGCGAGTATCTCCCCTTTAGAGCCTTCTTGAGCGAGCTTCCTTTCTCGGTTGACGCTATCAACCTCCTCTTTAAGTCTGGCAAGTTCGTGGTCCAAACTCTTCAGAATCTGCTCCAGCTGCGAATTGCCCAGCAGCCATGCGTTCTTTCCCCACTCTTCCAAGAGACCGAGGTTGATATGACGGCTCCCCAAATACGTGTTAGAGGCGTAGGCACTCCTCAAAGCCTTGCGCCAGGTGGCTGCATCGTCGTCTGTGGATGGCTCGTCTGGTTCTTCGTACCTGGACATGTCGATGCCGCTTTCTCGAGGTTCGCCAGACTCTACTCGGTACAATTCCTGCGCCATAAGATCGGAGAAGGTTGCATCTCGTTGCGTAGGGAGAGCTGCGTGTGGTTCGCGAGTATTGGTAGCTCGCAGCTCGTTCTCAACGAGAGCCGTAGCTTTGTTGCGTGCGTCTTGCGGAATCTCGCTGTCGATGTCTAAAACGAATTAGTGTCGAGTTGCGCTTGGATTGGCACTGCTCCTACATGGGAGCGAGTCATACGACTCGAGGATGAGAGGCATTTTGGAGGTTGCGTTAAACCTCCAAAGAATCGTGCTAGAAGTTTGACATGCGATAGTCTTCGTAGACGAGACTATGCGCAACCGTATGTGCCGCAATCCAGATTGATTGGCTAGCTTCAGGATGTCACCAAGTCGAATCAGGCACCTGCGCCGACTTGTTAATTTCGTATTGACACTCGATACACCTCGACGACAGCTGGCAGGCGCAGTTACTGGCCTCTGCTGGCAACATTGAAATGAGCCCATCTTAGTGCTGTGCCGGATTCAACGCACGAGATCAGGTTTCAAACACGTTCATGTTACACCAAGGTGATATTTTAATCAGGAGCTTGCGCTCCTCACCAGCCAGATGGCGAAACCAGTTGTGTTGTCCATCATGGCTTTTTTGTTCTTCCTTGGATTGTTAGTTCTGTTGGCTCCCTTCTCTACCACAGAGCTGCTCGGTGTGAAATCCATCGGTAAGGACCTGAATGCTACGGCGTCTTCTGACACAGATGCTGGTGGTGAATACCTGATCGGTGTCGGCAAGGCAGATATTACCGGGTATGCGCACTTTGACCTATGAGCAGTCGGAGAACTGACGTGCCTAGACCTGTAGTTGAGATCAATCTCATGGGATATGCAGATACTGCACAGAGCGGGACGGGCCTCCGGCAACGTTTGTACACGAGAGCATTCATCGTCGCCGATCCCGCCAGTCCGACCGAAAGAGTGGTGTATCTCGTGCTGGATACTCAGTCAGGAGACACCGCAATTCGCTACGGTATATTACAGGGACTAGCTGGACTGGGCCCCGAATACGCGGTATACTCCAGGAGCAATGTCGCAATCACTGGCACACACAGTCATTCTGGCCCAGGAGCTTGGCTGAACTATCTCCTTCCACAGATCACCAGCAACGGATTCAGCAAAGAGAGCTACCAGGCTATCGTCGACGGCTCATTGCTTGCCATCAGACGTGCTCATGAGAAACTCGCCTCCGGTAGTCTGCACTTGGGAATTGCAAAAGTAACCGATGCGAATGTGAACAGGAGTCCGGCAGCATACCTGGAAAATCCGGAATCAGAGCGAGCATCCTACTCGGATGACGTTGACAAAGACTTGACGCTCTTGGAATTTCGAAGTGCCAGTAATGATAAAACGCTCGGGTTCCTTTCGTGGTTCCCCGTTCATGGTACATCACTTTATCAGAATAATACCCTTGTCACTGGTGACAACAAGGGCGTTGCAGCATATCTGATGGAGGAAGCCATGAAAGAATCGACTCCAAACTTCGTGGCTGGCTTTTCTCAGTCTAATGTAGGAGACACATCGCCAAACACGCTGGGCCCTTTCTGTCAAGATACTGGCCTGGCTTGTACTTTCAATGACAGTACATGTGGAGGCAAAACCCAGCCATGCCATGGCCGCGGTCCTATGTTCAGGTCCCTGGACCAGGGTACCAAGTCATGCTTCGACATCGGCAAGCGTCAGTATGAGGCGGCTCGGGGCTTACTCGATAGAGCCGAGCTTCAGAAGATCCCTCCATCAACTGTTTCGTCGTTTCATTTTTTCCAGAACATGTCTAATTTCACATTCACCTCGCCCTTCAACCACTCTGTGCAAGCCAGGACGTGCTCGGCTGCTCTCGGCTACAGCTTTGCAGGAGGAACTACCGATGGACCAGGGGCATTCGATTTCACACAAGGCACGAATGACACAGACGACTCTCCTGCCTTGGATAATCCTGTGTGGAAGGCGGCACGGTTCTTTTTGCATCAACCTTCAGACGCACAGATTGACTGCCAACGCCCCAAGCCCATCTTACTTGATGTAGGCGCCACTACCAAGCCATACCAGTGGACACCCAACATAGTCGACATCCAGCTTTTGCGAATTGGATCACTGATCATGATTATCGCGCCTGGCGAAGCAACAACCATGTCCGGTCGCAGATGGCGGCACGCTATTGAAGAGGCCGCTCCTGATGTACTCAACATTCAGCAACCGCAAGTGGTGATAGGTGGGCCTGCCAACACATACGCACACTACATCGCTACCGAAGAAGAATATCGCTTTCAGCGCTACGAAGGAGCGAGCACTCTTTATGGACGACACACTCTGGCCGCATACGTAAATTTGACCTTACAGCACCTGCCATATCTTGACACGCCCCAGAAGGTCCGTCAGTTGACGCCTCTCAGTCCTGGCCCTGAACCTCCTATCAACATTAACAACTCCCTCTCATTCATCACTGGCGTTGTACAGGACAATCCCCAGCTCCTCAAGAACTTTGGCGATTCTCTTGCGAGCCCTGATCCTGACAAAGTTCATCAAGCAGGCGAGATCGTGAGTGCGAGGTTCATCGGCGCAAACCCGCGCAACAATTTCCGCCTTGAAGGTACATTTGCGGCAGTCGAAAAGCGTAATGAAGCCACAGGGGTATGGGAAGAGGTCCGCAATGACAAAGACTGGTTTCTTGTATATCGTTGGAAGCGTGTGAGCACAATTCTGGGCACCAGCGAAGTCACATTAGATTGGGAGATTGAACCAGGTACCCCGCAAGGTCTGTACAGGATGCACTATTACGGCGATGCAAAGAGTCTGGGCGGTAATATCAAGGCATTCGATGGAACGAGTGGCGTATTCAATGTTGATGGCGGCGGGACTGGTGGAAGCATCGTTGACGAGCTGGTGAAAACATGACTTACGGGGCGATGAGAATTCTCTCGCTCATTGATATCGCACTTGTACGCAGCGAAATGGTTGGCAGGAGTTGGAATTCGGAATGACAGAAGAGATACCCAAACAATGATGATCGGACAAGGCCATAGAATAATGTGATAGTATTTCATTCGAGAAACATGCTTGTTTTGGTACAATCGTACAGAACATGGCAGATACAGCCGTTCGCTGACGCCGGGTATCGTTTAGTCGCTAATCAACCTCCACTGACTTCCACCCTCCCACGTCCGTTCCACAGATGAGGTCTTAGTATCGCCCATTACTCTCTTCACAACCTCGTCTGTTCGGACCTGGCGCTTTGCGCTTCCTCAAACCCTCGCCAGGCGCTCGTTGCTTCAGTACTTCTGCGTCATGTGCCCGTTGGGAGCGACCGTGGTCTTCGGGCGCGCAGGAGTGCCGTACTTCGAGATGATCCAGAACGCGTGAAGGACACCGGGGATCCAGCCGAGGATTGACAGGCAGATGTTGATGAGAAAGTCGGCGGCACAGCCTCGCTTCAGGAAGACGGAGACGGGCGGGAGGAAAATCGCCATGAAATAGAGCAGGACATCGCCTGTAGAGGAAGGGGCGTTGCGGGCCATTATGTATGTGTGGATATGTTTGTGGTGTGGGTGGTCGGACTTTTGAGGTGAGTCGCTGAGGTCGAGTGTTGTGGTGGTCTGATATAATATACACAGGCAAGCTGGTAAGGAGTGTATTAAGGTGAATGCGAAATCAACTCAAGGAAGCGGCCTCAAGATATATATCTTTCATGAGCTACCCGTCCCTGCAAAACAATCATCCACAGCCAACCTTATCTCATCAATTGCCCTTTTCTTGCCATCTACAACCGCCTACCACCTTCGCCCCGAGACCACGCACAAGAAGTTCAGGAAAGAGCCTCAAGCCAGCTGTGGCGTCATGCAACGTCATCCCCAGGCTCAGAATCCAGAAAACCAAGCCTCCATCCCTCCACCCCCGGCAGGCCGGCAAGCCACTCGTTTTCCTTATCACCAACCCGACGCCGGTGTCAGCAGAGAAATGAACGCGTAAGCTGGGGACTCTTGTGGGGGTGCTAAAGTCAAAGGGTGACAAGGCTCGCGGTAGAATGTATGGCAATGGAAACGTGATGGTCGAGCTGCTGCCGAGAGTGCCGGCCGAGGAGCCGATTTTGCAACGGCCCAGACTTCAGGTGGCTTAGCCACCGGGAAGGCGGTGCTATTCCACGCTGTGGCGCAGTGCTGTGAAACTTTGAACGGCGCGCGCCGACCGATGAGAGTCTTCGTTCACGCCCCACAACCCTACAACAGAAGAGCTTCGGCAGCACTACAATTCGTGAAATAATTACACACGTGAGTGCAGAGCTCGGGTTCCAATAACATTTAGCCTTCTCAGCTTCAGCACAGTTGAAAGCTATCGTGCGTCTACGGTGAATTTTGGTAGTGGATTGCGGCTCTTAAACGGGACCAGACTGACGAAGCCTGTTGTTCTCAACCAGAACCTCCTCCGTTTGCAGGTCTTGAATCAATTTTCGACGACGCTCACGCACTTTGCCCTTCCTTGGATCTGGTGGCGGCGAGTACTCAAAACCGCCATTCGTATCAAAGTCCTTTCGCGCAACGGTACCGTCTTCATCCAGCCTCGCTTGGCACCTGCGATTGCCCAGCGTTGGATTCTCCGCTTCTTCATCACTTGTGCCTTGCAGAATCTGATTCGCCGAGGTCTTATGCAAAGGTCCGTGGCGGTCTTGATAGATTTTGAACTCTTCTTTTGTCAGATCCTCTCCATCGCTTGGCTCCTTGACTCGAAATCCCTGGCCTGTCTCGACGGGGAAGAGTCTCGCGACATGCTCAGGTTGATCGATGGGATTTCTTTCGAAATAGTCAGGTATGAACGACAGTTGAGATGAAGCAGACGCGGTGGGTGTCATCAGCTCCACATGACTGCGTGATGACGAAGACGAAGAGCCAGCAGCCGTTGAGTCATCATAAAGAGCCCTCCCCCACCCGCGGCTGATGCTCTGCAACGATTGACTCTCAGCGTCGTTCGAGGACACACGATTCCTTATCTCGCTCGGATTCCATCTCTGGTCCGCTTCCCGAACGGGTGAGGGACTGTCATCGGATCTCTTCCTGAGACGGCCTCTCGATTCGAATAAGATATCGTCGTCTTCGTCGCACGATAGCATAATTGATGGACATGCTCATATTTGCGTGTGAATATGGTCATAGGCGGGTTGATGGCTCGGTTTAACATGACCGCAAGCTGAATATGAGGGAAGGCGCGTCCCAACACAATTGTGTCACATGACAGCGAAGCAAGACCATCTTGTGCGACAAAGTCGATCGTTCTCGTATGTCCAACAATCCTGCGTTACATGCCGGTTCCCCGTCCCAGTCCCGGACCGTTTTTAAGGCGTTGGACTGCAGGCGCATTGTCCCTGCAGAAGCCACCATCCCACGAAAGCCGCAAAACTGTATGTCTGAGCCTGTACGTGGCTATTTCTCATCAGGCAAGCATCACCTGTAATCCGAATGCTGATCCATGTCATGCTGCCAGCCATCGTGTGCTGCCTAGCCTGTAAGAAATCTTGGGCATCACTGCATGCCTTCGATCGGCGCAGATCGCCAGTGTACATTTTTGTGCAGATCATCTAGCCGAGCGTTGATCCCGGGCTCAGCCGCGAATACATCAGATCGAAAAGGTCTGGAAGAACTGGATCAAATTGTTGACCTGGGCCATGCTCGTTTCGTCATATCTGTCAAGCCCTGAGGGTTGGGCAGCATTTAGCAATCCGAACGGATCTTGATTGGCAAGGCTACCGGCGTGAAAATTGACCAGACCCTGCAGCATACTCCTCGCAAGACAGTTGTACTCGGGCGCGTATCTGTAAAATCCGATGCGTTTCCACAGGTCGTCAGTACTCGTGAACTCCGTAGTGAGCAAAGGAGTGATAGACCAGGTGTATCTCCAGACTCGGTCCCAGTTGTCCGCACCGTTTTGTACAGGCGTCAATTGAGGACTAAAGCCAAAAGAACTCTGATGCTGACTGAAAAGTACAGAATGAAATGCTGTGGGCGTCAGTATTGAGGTGGTGGAGGCCTTCCCCAGGCTAAGTCAATGGTACTGACCTGTTGTAAGGCTGAAGAGATTCAGGGGTCCTACTCTTGCAAAAGTCATGCATGCATCCTCGCTCAGCTGTTGTTGACAGATAGCTGTCAATACTGTGTTGAATGACGCCTTCGCGAGCGGCAGCAACATCCATAGCTGCATTTCAACGTAGCACTCGTCAGCGCTTTCGGCTTGGAAACATTCTTCGGAGCAGCAAAGATTCAGCTTCATTTCCCCGGCGGTCATTCTGGGGGGAAGATTGTTGAACATTACGAATGCAATATCCTGTAGGAAGACAAAATACATTGTACTGTTGTCGTGAGTAGTTGAGTAGTGGGGTCAGTGGTAACCATTCCTACCGTATGCGTTCTTCTCTTACAGTAAAGCTGTACCAGTCGAACTCTTTGCTCGCAAACATGGTGTATTCTGGATGAACTGCAGCTGAGATGACCAAATCTCTTGCGAGCTTACAGACGTGTCAGTTGCAGAACCCATCAGTGCTCTCGTCGGATTGACACTCACAGCGACAACAATGCTATATCGGAACCGTCGTACCCTCTTCTTGGCAAGCTCATCGCCTTCCCAATTCTGGTAGACACAAGCCAGGTACGAGGCTTGTAGTAGTTGGGTCATTCTATGCTCCTTTTGGGTAGAAGCTTCAGTTTCCTGACCAGTGTTGACAAGCGCGGTCGTGATATACGTCGCATCAGCGAAGACAATCTCCTCCACGGCGTTGATCCAGGCACGAGCTGCGGCGTTGTGGGAGTGGTCAGGCGACAAGCACGCCCCTTTAAGACAGCATTAGACCCATTCTGTGCGTGCTTTCGAGTGAGCTTACCAAAAAGCATCAGCACGGCCAGTAGTGACTCTAGAGCTTGTGCTGGATCAAAGCTGGGCTTATGAATGATCGGGCAGTGTGGATAATAGCCGGCGAAGTATAAGTTCAAGAAATTGCAACAGTTTGCTGGGGAGAAGAACTTAGCACATCTCTTTTCCACTTGGGGTGACCAGCTATGCTCCACAATACTGCTCCTACTCTTCTGAGTCGCTACTTCTCGGATTCTGGCCACAATCCGGAGACAAGGAGTGTGGAGGCTTCCCCACGAAGTGACGTGTTCGGAGTCAGCTGCCTCGAAAGACGTGGCCTTGTATTCCGGAAACAGCGCGCTAGACTTTTTGCTTGTAAATGAAGGCATACGAGTTGGGACAGTCTGTGCTGTTCTTAGCTCAGCTTCCGAGATATCTGAAGCTAGACTATCAGTATTCCAAGGCCACGAAAGATGTACCGGTACGCTCGTTGGTGCGGCTTTCTGGCGCTGACTGTGGGAGCCGGATGTAGCAGCTGACGGCGTGGTTCTGCTTCGGTGCTGCCGTTCAATGGGGTGGCCATCATCTCCACACAAAATCTGCCATCTCTCTTCCTCCGTACAGCATTCGAAGGTGCTCAGCAGTCCAGTGGTACTTGTGACATTGGCCAGAAAGCGAAGGGAAGAGCCACTCTTCGCGATATCATCCTGTGCAGCCCCAATGCTTGTAGAGTTGCCGATAGCTGGAAACCATAAGTTCTCAGCTGACGTCGGCTCAGGCAATTGATGCTCTGGTCTGAGGAACGTGGCCTCGTGTACCGGAACCTCATTTGGAATAAACACCGTCTGGGCAACCCGAGCAGATGCATTGTTGGAGCTCGCTGGATTGCGCACGTTCCGCGGCAGTTCGACGCTATTTGTGCTGGTCGTAAGCTGCTCGGCGACAGTGTCTGCCACGTTCAACATTGACGGACTTGACCGGCCGTCAATGTCCTTCCCTGTTTTTCTGGCGCTCCTGGTGTAGGTGCAAGTAGCGAGCTTCGATCTGCAGGGGGTACACGGTATGCCCTTGTCGCATGCTCGCTTTAGACGGAAGCATCGATCACAGGCTGTTGGAGCTGGCCCCTGAGACTCACTATCAGTGTCACTTCCTTCGGCCACGCTCTGCCTTGCCTGGCAGGTTCGCTTGTGACGCTTAAGAACGTCGCTGTTGCGATGCAATGCTTAGCACACTGATCTGCGAAGCTTTTCTGAGCGACTTACGACCGACTAAACGGCTTTGAGCAGTACCGGCAGTGCAATTCGCCCACCCTAGTATCTGGCAATTCTGATCAGCATGTCTATCTCTTGCAGCAACCGCAGGGTACCCACGTGAGGCTGCTACATGCCTTCGGAGATGATACTGTCTCGAGAAGGCCTTTGAACAGAAGGTACACATAAATCGAGATTCTGACGACTGCATCGTGAGTTGAATTTCGAGTTGGGTCGCTCGATCGCAGCCTTTCTTTCCCCCCTGAAGTGTTGACACAAAGGAGGACATCCTCCAGATAGACGAGGCTTCTTCACAACCCCACAATGCCGAGGCTTCCATCCCTAGGTCTGATCCATCGTGCGAAGTGCTCGGTAACCGGAAGATCCACGACCAGCCCCACGTCTACGACAAACATCAAGACTGGCGAGGTCCAACCGAGGCCGCTAGTCTGAACTTTACTGCCATTAGACTCGGTTACACACGAAGAGCGCTTGGGAGGTTTGTGGAAGGTGGGGCGGATGTCTGGGGAAACATACCTGATTCGAAGGCCCCTAAAGCGCTGAACTTCAGGCGACAGTGAGTGGCAATGCTCACAAGCTGAACATTGATGCTGTCGTAGGCTATGAGCTGATGAGTCGCATGTCAAACGAAAATGTTTGCGTACCGGAGATGAGTTCACAACACCGGATCTGTCGATCTGAAGCAGCCGATCATTCACTTTCGCAGACCGAGCGATGAAGCAATAACAGGGCTAGCTGATGCGGAGCACCACGTCGCGTCTAGACAGCAGGGTCGTAGCTCTCACAGGCTATCGTATGGTCCTTTTCCAACTTGGAGAAGCCGCTCATCTTTCTCGACTACATATGCTGAAGCGGCATCGTTGAATTGACGGCGACATGATGCGCGGCAGGTCTGCAGATGAACATCTAACAGGATCTGCGGTTCGAGCCGCATTGAGCCTCGGCGGCTCCTGCGACAACTCGGCGTGCCGGGCGAGCCTGCGTTACGGAGGGTGTATTTGGAGAGGGATAACCCGATCCCGACGCTCGCTCTAGACCAGAGGAGTTGGAGATCTTGACGTACTGTAATGGTTCACAGAATGCTTGTATCAACGAACGGCAAGCGAAAAAGAGCTCACAACTGAACTAGAATGGGTCGAATCCGGCCGGCGCCGCTACGTGACTATCCCTGCTAGCGGCGCGCCAAGATCGTCGATGTCGAGGTTTCGACATGCACAAGCAATGGAGACCATTGTTGCCAGGCACCGCGCTGAAGAAATAACCACTGTCCTCTCCGCACCGCCATCCAAGGAAGTCAGCTTAGACTGAACGCAAGCCCACACCATCTTCCTCCAGCTATCGCTGGGCACTCACGACACCGCCATCATTGTCATTTCTATTCACCCTTACTCTTTCCCCAACTGCCCTGGCTGTACTGCATTCGCACTCACCATTACAGACGTATACCAAAGTCGCGAATCGGTTAACGCAAAGCGGCTGATTGCGGAAGTGGATCGTGTCCTGGAACACTCGTAGTTAAAGGACTCTATCGGCTCGGCCAACAGACACCTACGCATGACCAAAAAATCTTTTGCGGTCGCCCAACGCATCGCAGCGAACGAAAGCCACCACTGTTCTACGTGTCTCCCTGAGAGAACTCGCACATCGCCAGTGACCATTAATCCATAGCGCAAGGCCCGTCTATGAAACCGCAACGGAGGAGTTTTTCTTCTCGCATATTTGGCCAGAACCTTGGGGCAGAAGTCCCGTCGCTCTCTTCGGTGACTCGTATTGTTCAGCCACCAAGTTCTCCAGACAACCAAGGGCGTGCTGTCTCCACCAGCCGTTTCAAAATCAAATACGGATCCGTTGGACGAGACAGAAAGTCGGCTCGTTGGCGACCATGCGGCCGTCCGTGGGCCGTGCCGAACTGAGAATTGAGCGTTTACACGCCGGTGACATTACCTGTGATGTGATAAGTCAGCCTTACGATCAGCCCTCGTCTTTGGCTTTGGGATGGCGCACTGCTTTCGACCGTGGCAAGGCTGTGGGCTCTGTGGGAAATAGCAATCACCTCTCGACCGACCCTCGGTCTCTTAGCCTCATATGTGCGGAGCAAAGTCTATTCCAGAAGTGAATGCCAGTGTTCGTCTGCAACGTCGTCAGCACCAAAAAATTGTGGAGGACTGTATACAGTGTAGTGCAGGTCGTCTGCCAATTGTTTGGATGCGTCATATGCACGTAGAACACAGCAACATGAATCTTTTATGGTTGGTGTATTGCCTTGCAAGCCAGGCGGTCTCTCTCTGTCGTTGCATGCTTTCCAGCCAGGTTAATGAGTGAGCTGCGGTCTACGGCTCAATCAAAGCCACCCGTCGCGAATATGTGTACCAGGTTGTGACGAGTCATGATAGCCTGCAACCACTTGAGGGTCGAGCACCGAGTCCAGCATAGAAATGATATGCTGACTGGCTCCGTCAGGTTTGCAAGGGGGTGTAGGTGTGCCAACCAATCCGTCTCCAAGGAAGTTCTCAAATGCCTACAGACTTGCCCCTGCTAAAATCGACGCTCACGTGAACGCTGATTCATGGAGCGTGGCTCACAACAAACGCTGCGTGTGCCTATATAACGCGTGCTCCTGATATTGCCCCCGGGCTGTACCACCTCTCACCCTCTCCTCCGCCTGCCCTTCATATATTGCAAGTCGATCTTTACCTCGAAACAATCTAGCCTTCCAGCTACGACCTCTTCCAAATCAGCAGCATGAGCATCGACATCATAGTCGCCATCGTCGTGGGTGTCTTCACTTGCATTGCTCCTTCGATCGCGACATTCGTCCAGAATTTATGGAAGTCAAAGTCACATACCCCCGACCAGGGCAGCACACATACGACCAATGTTCTCATCGTGTTGCGATCGGTATGAAGCCACCCAGACAACACATCGAATGACGCTCTCTCACTTGAGACTTGAGCATGCTACACAGTCAATGGCATATCAATGGTAGAGGTGGCCAAGTACCTAGAGATGAAACAGGCCCGCTGGAAATTCACGATGGCGGACCTGTTCGTTATTTTGCTATTATGTTGGTTTGCAGAGTCGTACCAAGCCGGCGTGGCCAACAGCAGGGCTGTGAACTCCGCTGGCGAGCAGGGATCTTCGGCTTTCGAATATGTTTTATATCCTGATGTATCCTCATAGCTTGAGAACTTCCCGTAGCCTCTCCTGCTCCCTCTCGAAGAAGCCCTTCACCGTCTGAAGCTCGATGCCAAAGCTCCTCACCCTTTCGATATCGGCGGTTGGGGGATTATCAATCTGAAAGAGCTCGCTGTCGACTTTGACATCGTTGTCTTTCTTCTTCCTCGCCTCATCCAGTGGTTTTATGTCCATGACGATACTGACGTCCTTGCCCGTCTTCCCCTTCGCCACCTCCTCCAACCTCGCCAACACCTCTCCAAGCGTCAAATACTCATTCGCTAACTCCAGCGTCTGGCCCCACAACGCACGCAGCCCGCCATTGTCCTCCCGCAACAAAGCCCTCGCTGCAAACTTTCCCGTATCATCTGGGTCCACCCAATAATGGCGGAAGTCGCGCGGAAACAACGTGGCAATTCGATGCTCGCCCAGCTGCGGCCACACGAATCCCACCAACGGCGGCAACCAGTTGGTCAGGAATACCGCTGGCTGCAGCACCGTCCAGTCCCAGCCATGCTTCTCTGCCTCGCGTTGAAGAGCCATTTCATTGTTGAACTTGTTTTCGAACCACGCGTAGCGAAATGTGCCCGGACTGACATTCTTCAAGGCACCGGGCACAGAGGGATCCTTGGCTCCGGCCCCGGAGGCATAGACGACCCTTTTCATGGTGGGCACGGCGGCCAGTGCGGTCAGGATGTTCTGCATATGTTTCTGCTCGATGGTAAAGTCGCTGAAGACCATGGAAACGTTGATGAAGGCGGCGGTGGTGTTGGCAGCAGCAGCAGAGAGGCTGGCAGGCGAGTCGAAGTCGCCGGGGAAAAGCCGGATGTTGGGACTGAGGGTTTGTAGGTTCTTTGATTTTGGTGAGTCAGGGTCTCGGACGAGGGCATGGATAGTGGTGGATGGTGACAGGGCCAGAAGGCCACGGATGGTTGCACTGCCCTGGTTGCCAGTGGCTCCAAAAATGAGGACGGTGTCTTCAGAAGACAACATGTTGGTGTTGGTATGATTGTAGAAGCAGTTAAGCAGACGGTAAGAACCAGTAGCAGCAGCCAGAAAACCCTTCTATGTACAACGGCCTTTTCAGCCTATTGGATGGTCTGAACTTGTAACTTGTTGCTGCTGCATTTGCAGCGTGTTACGTGGGCGGCCGTATCACCCTATATACCGTTTGGAGGGCAGGGTCAAAAATGACCGAATGCTTAGTTATCGCCCCACCTCAGCCAAAACCTTCCGAAGTCCTAGGAATCGAATTATCTGCCACATCGATCTGAGAGCGCGGTGAGAGCGTGACATGTAGCGTCAGTCGTTCTTTAGCCTGTAAGCTTGGGTGCGGTCCGTGTTAATTTGGTGAGTTGATGCCATTTCAGGGAAGATTAGGCGGTCTTGTGCTTTTCTTTGAGAGTGTTGAGCTTAAACTTCAGAGTGAACTATTCGTTCCGTTAGACATACACGAGATAAACGGAGAAACATGCGGGGGGTTCAGAGAGACCAGAGGAGCCAGAGACAGTTTGGGTTTCGAAGGTCCGCAACCTGGCGAGCACAGCTGGCCGCGCCTTCCAAAGTGAATTCAGGACTTACAAAAACATCAAACACACTGCTCCACAGCCATCCACCAGACAAGAACCAGACACGGCCACTCTGACCACCAGCCCAGATCCATTTCTTTCGCGCATCGCGGAGAAACCATCGCCAGGGCCACGGACCGCCTCCGGGAAGAATTTGTGGCAACACATCCTTGGCGTATTGGTCTGGAGTGATTCCCACTGATGCCGAGTGCTTCTGCCGCTCCTGGTAGACATCCTCGAGCTGTGAGTAGTAGCTGTCTGGAGGAAGGCTCCGGGTGACATGCTTCGTCAGCTGCGAAGCCACTCCGCCCGTAACAACTGTAATGACCTTGACATCGAAAGGAGCGAGCTCGACGCGGAGGGTGTTAGCATATTGATGCAGAGCCGCTTTCGATGCATTGTAACCGGCTCCGAACACATAAGGTATGACACCCGCTAGACTACCTATCATAACGATAGTACCTTTGGCCTGCATGAGCAGTGGTGTAAATGTTTGGCAGAGAGCCATGACGGCGAAGACGTTCGTATCGAATATTTGACGGACCTCGCTGATGTTCATATCAAGGGCAGCAACTGTGTAGCTGACACCTGCGTTATTGATGAACATATCAAGACCTCGTCCATTGGTGGCGGAGCGAGTATGTTTGAAGCACGACGCGATGGATTCATCGTTCGTTACTTCGAGTGGAACCGTTTGAATGCCTATAGCGTCCAAAGCAGCAATAGCGTCGGTAGAGCGAGCTGTGGCGATGACTTTCCAGCCTCGCTCATGCAAGGCAACAGCCAAAGCGTAGCCGATACCCCCGGGTGAGCATCTGAATTCGTTAGGCAGCCCAGTTGTGTGTATCGCAAGCTGTGCTTACCCGGTAATAAGAACAGATTTCGGCACCGTGGCAGAAGCCATCCCTTCCGAGCACCTCTACGAGTTCTCCAGCGATTATAGTCTTGCGCTTCGCCTTACTGTCTGTATCACTTGGATCTGCACTTGCTATGCGGCACGGATCAGGGGAGCTCCAGATTGAGTTACTTTCTCTCGGCGTCTTGACACCCTTCGGGGTGAGGTTTATCCGCCGCCCGGGTCCCGTGCTACCCTGCACCCCTTGAGACGAACAGTATCGAGCATATAACGGAGCAAGACGAACAAGCAAAGAACATCTTCGAGCAAATGGCTAACTGATACTTCCGTAAAGCGCCGCTTCTCTTATGGCACGATGCGTAGACGACGCATCCTGCGCAGGTACGCCTCTTCTTCCCCATGTTGTTCACCAGGCCGCAACAGGAACGAACGTTGATCCCCCGAACAACACAGCTACCACATCCCCAACTTTTGGACCGGTATATGGCTTCCACATCAGCCTGTTCTCTGTGCGGTACTAATTCTGGAAAGCTTTCTGGATGAGATAGGCCAGCTCGTAACAGTAGTCATTACGATCAGCTAATCCTTGTGCGCCAAACGCGTCCTGTGCTTTTGCAGCCTGGAGATTGGTAGGTAGCTGCCAGATACCTGTTGTTGGAGATTTAGTTGCGTTAGAAGCTGTAGTCTATATCCCGGAAGCAGTTCTGATGATAAGTACATTATCAGATGCAAACCCCGAATCTGGCCATCGAAATGACCTCGTTCAAAGACCTTGGCATCACTCTGATGGGGTCTTCGCCTCTACTGTGACGTAGCCACCCCGCGCTGATTCTTCGGGTCCCCTGCCGATCCCTCTAAGCATTACAGGCGCTCTTGCACAGGGGTTGTGAGCTCTTGAAATAGCGCAGCGGAGTCCGCGACGTCTGCAGCTCATTCTCCTATCTCGAGTATTCCCCAACACTACCGTTGCCATCACCCCTCCATCTGATTGCTCACTGCTGGCATCATGGTCACTACCGGATCCTCGAAGTCCTCGTCCATTGTGTCTGAGACACCGCCCTCGGCAGACACTGTCGAGAAGTTTATTTCTTTGCTGTCACAATCATTCGGCAAGGTACCGCTGACTACGGCTTTCATCACCGAAATTGATGGCGTCAAGGCCGATACCAGTCCCTCCGCACTGACGCCCGATCGCTTGCACAAGCACTTTTCGCTGGGCATCCCGGCAGCGGCAAAGGCCAATATTCTACTACTGCACGATGCTGACTTCAAAGCCGCTGCTCTGATTGAGCCTCCCGATTTCTGCGGGATTCCACCTGGGCAAGCCCGCCGCGATCCAGGGCCTGTCCTTAGCGAATGGCGCTCAACCGCGCGGCTGCTCAAGTCAAAGTATCTTGCACTGCCTGACTCGGGGCCTCGAAGCTGGGACACCCCAGCCGCGCCCTCGCAGTCCAGTGGTGGGCCGGCAGAGGACCCCTACCCGGCCAATTTCAACAAAGACGCCGCGGTGGAAGTACGGCCATGTTATCACATTGCAATTGTGGCGAAGGATCCTTCCCTGAGCGCAGCTCAGCAGGAAACCGCGTCAAAGGCCATTCTTGAGCATGTTTTGGACAAAGCGAAGCAGGAGGCAGTTCCGGCTTGGGCAGAAGCGAGTCTGCCCGACAAGAAACAAGAGTATGAGCGTGTGGGCTTCAGAGTAGTTGAGGAGGTTGTGGTTGGTAAGGGAAAAGTGAACGAGGCAGGATGGCCTTCCAACGGCGGTGCTGGTGTGAAATGCTGGGGCTTGATATATGATCAACACCTGCAATGACCGGTTGAGAAGCAGCCCTTGAAGCATTGTAGATAAGCAGTACACTGGAGCTGGAATATCTGGAGACCTTGGTTCAGGCCATCTTAGCTACACAATACCAGCTTCAACTTTGGGGTACCCCAATCTGCATGTGTCACCTCATGGAGCCTGAGGCGAACTTGATCCTACTCTCCAGCTATTGCATGCTGATCCAAGATAGACGAAATACTACCGCTTATGGCGTGGTACGGGCCTACGTTCCCAACATCGCGCAAGGCGTTGGATCTTGCATTGGATGAATACAATCCACATTTCATCTACGTACTGTACGGTAACCGACCAATAGCACTTGTACTTTCTGCTGATGCCGGAGTTTTTCCGATCTATTCGAACCCTCACTTTCGAGCGCTCTACAATGCATGAACGCCACCAGGTGCGCCGTGGAGAATGGTCGTGGGACTCACGAAGAGTCCTGAACACGCGTAATATGCCATTATGGTTGTGTGGAAATGCACTCACACGGCTTGAAAGGGCGCTTCACGCCAATGACCTCGGAAAGTCTAATCCGTGCTGACAATGGAGAGTAATATTGAGCCCCTTGAATCAGAGTGAATGTGTAGTTAGTCCCTCAAAGTCTCCTCGGACCGGGTTCCATCCCGCGACCTCGAATTATGGGCGCGTGGTGGTGCTTGAAAGTGGGTGTATTAACAGGCAGTGGATATAGCGCTAGTCCTCATTGGGAATACCTCAGTCGCCTGCCATCAGCGTACCGTCCCTTGCTCCCAGCCGAATGCCGACCGCAGAGCTATCATAGCAGGATGAGGGAGATGACAGTCGGTGGGATGAGCCTGTTGGGCTATGTAAGAGAGAGCATGTCTCCCAGGGACACTGTAGAACGGGCTTAGGCCCTTGCCAAAAGATACACATCATCATCGCTATGGAAATGAAGTCGACACGGTCAAGCTTGGCTGACGGCGGTAAAAGAATGGAAGGCTCATCGAAATGAGGAGTTTGGTCAATTTCGGGTTCGGGCATGCTGAGCTTTCATTAGGGTAGAGCCGGAGTTGTTAAGAGCTGTTTATTGTTGGTAAACCAACAGCGTTTACCAACACTTAACAACCATCCCTCGTATTGCAAGATTGTGTTCTGAGTTTCAAACATGATGTTTTCAGCTCCTCCGGAAAGGTACTTCCCCTTTGCTAGGTCGGCCCACCGATGGCATGGGCATGTTAATTGGATCTGGGGAGTTCAAAAGGCGGGCATCAGCGCCCCACTTGTGAGGTAGTGAATCAGCCATAGTTGTAGTGGTGGCAGTCTGTGAAAAACTGTGGCTGGTGATTGCGTTGCTGGTGTCGATGGGTGCTCATGTCTTCAAATTCACTGCGGGTGGGGAGGACAAAAGTCGAGCATGTTGTCGGCCCAGGAGCTAATGAAGCATTGTCGGTCATCTTGATTGCAACTCTCGATTCACCGCGTACTCTATTTACGTAGCAGGACGGTTATGAGCGGACGTGAATAGTAATTTTGAGACCTTGGGGAAGAAGAGTGGAAGAGAAGGAGGACGGCCGATGGCACAAGATATAGCAATTGTCTCGCGGAGCTGCGCACAAGCGCCCGAGGCGCAGCTAAGCATTCTTGAAAGGGTAATTTATGGCTTCAGCCTCCGTTGGCCACGTTTGACGAACAGTGACTGAGATTAAATTGCTAGCTAATGCATCATTCGTGACACCTCTGAGCCCGTCGTGATCTCAACGAGGCACAGCTGAAGCCTCTAGTTCCTGGCCATGGTAGAGGTAATCGACAACCAGCAAGGTCGAGCAAGAGCCTTTCCAGAGCAGAGCAGGCCGAGGTAGAAACGCTACTAGCTATCAGGGCCTCGATACTCAGAGCAGCGCACTGTGGAACTCTTCGAAGAGGTCGTGATACATTTCGTCTTCAACTGTTCCGTCACTGTAGGAGGAGCCGTCGTCCAGTTCCATTTCCGTGTCATTATCGGTCTCCCTTTCTGGGCTTTCAGGCTCTTCCATATCCGGCACAGCCAATCCAGAGGGCTGTCTGAGAACGCTGTTGCGATTGGCTGGGACAGCTGCGATGGTCTGTACTGCTCTGTCGACCATGCTTGCAAAGCCGTGTCCACTCTGGAGTCTGATGCTCCTTCCACAAGCTAGTAGGACTTGAAGCTCATCGATACGGTGTAGGTGGGCTGACGGTATGGTGTTCGAGCCGTAGGAATTCCGTAGCTCCTGGATTCTCCCCTTGATGGTATGCTCGCTTACCGAAGTATTTGCGGCGTTTGCGAGAGCACTGCGAATTGCGTTCAGCTGTTGTGCCCGTCGGCGTCGTTGGCGTTGTCGGAGGTAAATGATGATACTGCTGAGATGTTTCTTTGATAAGCGTGCAGTGCTCTCACACTGCGCTCTGAAGTCTGCCAATTCGCCTTCGGAAGGCTCAACCTCAAATATCTCAGCAGGGGATTCTGGTGAGATTATATTGACCAGCCCCTCGTCAGCAGGGGTTGAAATAGCCTGCGCCCAAGCACCATGAATCCGAAATGGGCAGCAGAATCGTGCAAGGGACCGAGCTCGTTCCCATTCAAAGATGATCGCGGCAGCGATGCCTCCATCAGACATCCAATAAGTGTCCAGGTGGGTCGATCTGTACCTCAAAATCTCGTCTGAATCCGGCATCGGTCGTGGGTGCGTGAAGCTGTCGCCAGTGTGGTGTCCCGCCAGTCGCCGCGAAAGCTCTTGATAATGGGCAACAGTCGCCTGCTGCAGATCATTAGACTGAAGGTGGCGTAGCCCAGGGTAGAGAAGTCTGATACCGGCGACTTGGTCTTCCAACGCGGGGCCCAGAATACGCATGAGCGTGTCATTTCTTTGTTGCTGGCTCCACGACGGACTGTCAGTACTGTAGTCGTCACTGGCATACGCAGCGTTCGGCATAGCATGGCAGGCTTTCAGAATCCTATATTGCCGTTGTCTTACAGGGCTTCAGAGGAAGTTGTCGCATAGGTACCTAGATAAATAGAGTAATGGGGGAACCAAAGGTATCATTTCATCGCTGGAACTTCATGGATGTGCTAAATATCGTTTGGATGGTGATTCGAGGGTGTGTCTCATAACGGTGTGACGCGCTATCGTTTGGCTCTAGATTGGTCCTTGAAAGCCTCCAAAGGCCTACTCGCAGATAATTTGACGACGCACGACTTTTGGTCTACCAAGCCCACATGAGCTTGTGACTCAACACCCGCTCCGCCAGTCTCTCGTACAGCATAGGACTGACCCAACTGTCATTGGTACGACTCATGCGACCGAAAACGGCACCACCCTTCCAGACAACCACTTGAGCGTCCAACTCTCGTGGCGGTTTCAGAACGTTGATATCCCGCCCGTACCCAGGCATTTGACCTTGTAGAATCTCTTCTAGATGCGACGATAGCCCGGGTGTGATGGAGGCACCGCCGACAAGAGTGATCGATTGCAAGAACTCACGAGTTCGTTGAGGCGAGCCTCTTGCCGCGTGGTTGACCGATGCCATGACCGCAGCGAAAAGCGGATACACCGGCAGTATGTCATCGCGTCGCTCAATGGAAAGCGGCTCCTCAACTTCTTCCTCCTCCTTAGGTTTTACCACCATCGTATCAAGCGGGTTGGGCAGGGGTGTCCCTGGTTCGTCTGGTTGTGGGGTTCCGCCGGCTTCAATTTGACGAACGGGTGAGCTTGCTTGAGAGGCTTGGGGAGTTCCGTCTGCTCCATCTCCATTAAGGTTTGGCAAGTGAGATACAGACGGCCGCCGTGAGTCGGTTCCGCTGACACCGCCCACATGGCCGTTAGTTGACAATCCGTTCGGTTTGGCCTTTGTGATTGAGAGGATCTCCTCAGGCGCTATAGCAGTGAGGATCTCAGCTTGGGCAGTGCTTGTTGGATCATTTGGTTTGCCATCGTAGATGTCATAAGATCTGTCGATGAGTTTATGTCGATCTTTCAGTTTACCAGTCATGTCGAACATCTCCGGCCTCAAAAGTGAAAGGACCGGCAGGATGGCTTCATCGTAGATCTTGCAGGTATATTTTCGGGTCTCTTGGTTTGGCGCTCGTAGATGAAAATCATACATCTGAACAGAGATATCGGCTTCCGTCATGGTTAGAAGCTTCTGCTTCAGCTCTTCTGCCAGCAAATAGTCGTATCGCCGTTTGAGGTTGATATCCGCATACGGAAAGTGATTGTAGATCATCATTTTCACGAAAAGATTGGTGATGTCTTGTCCGCCCATCTTCAAGTTGACTCGCGAGTTCTCAACGATCATGCCATCTTCGACGCATGAGATTGACGTCTTCTGGTGGCCAATGTCTACGATGCAGGCTGTCATCATTCCACAGCCGAAGGACGCTGCCAGACTTTCCTGGATGAAGGACACCTTCGAGAAACTGAAGATGGTCAATGCCATATCCAGTAGCGTAGTCACATAGGTTCTCTCGTAGTAATCTGGAATGGCGATCACACAGCTGTACTGATTAAGATCCCCCGGTTGGACCCCCAGCTGTGATCGTATGGCTTCTTGTATGATGATTCTGATGTCTTCCCATAGGAATCTTGCTGATGAATAGTCTGCTTCGTTGACCCACCCATGCCGGATGGGCCAATATAACCTGTAGCGAGGAGTAGATTCATCCGGGATGCGGAGCGCATCCATGCCGGTAACAAACTCTGGCTTCGAAGATACGTCTGTCCATTCGATTCTCATGGTATCATTCATATCGGTGATCGTGTCGTATGTATGTCGGCGATTGTGGCTGGTCACCATGTCTCTAGACTGTGGGAGGACTTTTCTCTTGTTTGCTCTCATGCGGACTTTGAGGTCGTTAGACATGCCGGTGAACTTCTTTGCGAAATCTTCGCCAAAGCGCTTCTCAGGCTCATTCGGTACGAGGCCATTGTCAAGCTTGACGCGTTTCGGTGCAGGTTCTCCATCCTCATCTTCGGCTTCGGACGCAGCGGCACGTCTTGCAATAACCATGGGGACCGTCTTCGGGAGGGCATCACTGGCTAGTCCGACACGGAGATTCTGGCTGCCTAGATGGAGCACGATACATTTCGAGCCATTGGAGGCTTCGTCTTCATCCTCATCTTGTTCTTGATCATCGTCCATCTCGACATCGCCGTCGGGACCAACAAGTTGTCCATGCGCTAGTGCTCGGTCACGATCTTTGGCTTCCTTAACCATTCTATTGCGAGTCTCTTCATGCTGACTTCTGAATGCAAGGATCTGCTCGTCCCGTTTGAGGTAATCGGTGTAGTAATTCTTCTGGTTGATGGCCACAACTTGTGGCCAGGTGGTGAGGTCCATGTTGTTATCGGTGCGTTCGAGACCCTCCTCGCGGAGGAGAGCCTTTCCACTTTTCTTGCCTACCATTGCGAAGCCGTCTTGCGATAATCGACGTGGTGAGTGCTGAATGCGAAGAAGACGGCGGTATTTGTGTTAGGGTTGGTTCGCAGGACAACCGACGCAGCTGTGAGCAGGAGAAATAACCTCAAGGCATAGTACAACAGAATGGAAATGCTCAATCGGTACGGCACGCGTCTTGCCGTCAAGTCAGTGAATTCTGGCAATTTCAGAGTATCGTGTCCTTGCCGCAAGGAGCAGGTGTTCCCCGGAGTCGACAAAATCCACAGTTCGCTCGCGAACCGCAATCTACGGCGGCCGTTAGCAGCATATATGCAGTTCATCCAACTGATTGATCAGCATTGGTAACGGATATCTATTCCGGATCACTTTTTAAGCCCTACGACATGACAGAAACTATAAGGTGGGTTTTCAAACCAACCTGTGCTCAGAAGCTTCTCCTTCGTACACATACATATAGACATTATGGCATACGGAAGATCGCGTCTTGGCGACAATGAGCACACAGAACGCTCCCCTTTGGTACCGAGGCGCCAATCAGCCACGAACGCCTCGATCAAGAGCACAACGTCTCAGAAAGGCCTCACGAGAAAACGAGGCATATCCATTTGCTTATCCATGTTCAGCCTGATCTTCATTATTCCATGCAATGTCACGCTCATGACAACTATTCAGAGTTCCGTTGCCACCGAACTGGATGCCTCCGAAGTCGTTTCTTGGTTCACCTCCGCCTACCTTATCGCTGTGACAAGTGTGATGCCTCTCGCTGGGCGCTTGAGCCAGATCTTCACCGCACGAGCATACGTATTTGGCTCCATCGTGGTCCAATGTGTTGGTCTCCTGGTCACGGGCTTGGCCAAATCATTCCTGACCTTCATCCTGGGACGAGTCATTACGGGCATTGGCGCGGCAGCCGTCACACCTGTGGCTTTCCTGCTTGTCACCGAGCTCACCAGCAAGGAGAACCGGGGTGTATTCTTCGGCTGCATCAACACAGCCTTCACTTCTGGTGTGGCCTGCGGTGCTATAATAGCTGGAGCACTGGAGCCTCTTATCGGATGGAGGGCTGTCTTTTGGCTTCAAATACCCTTTTGCATGGCCGGCGCAACTCTAGCACTCTTCTCAATCCCAGCACCACCTCTGGACGACTCGCAAAATCCGACACCATCCCTTGTTGAACGCCTCTCCGCGCTCGATTTCTTCGGCATCGTTACACTCATCTCCGCGGTGGTCCTCTTACTCTACTCTCTGTCCGCATCCACCATCTCTATCCGCATCATAATCTTGGCCCTGGCAGACTTCGCGCTTTTCGTTTTCGTTGAGGCTCACTGGGCTGTGGACCCCATTGTTCCCATCTCCGTACTTGGCCACCGTGGCAACCTCCTTACGGGTCTCGCGACCGTCGGACTCATGGCCGCCCGCTGGTCCGTCCTCTTCTACACGCCTATCTACGCCATTGCTGTGCGTGGCTGGCCACAGGCTCAGGCGGGTACGCTGCTTATCCCGACCGACATCGGCTTCGCTCTTGGTGGCATCATCGTGGGATACTTACACATTCGCGACAATCGCTCCTATTACCTTCCCTCTTTGCTGGCATTCGTCCTCTTCGCCGTCACCGAGGCGCTCCTCGCGCAGCTAAGCAAGCCCGCTACCAATCTGGTAGGCTATATCGCGGTGAGCCTCAGCAACGGCCTCTGCGCGGGTGCGATCCTGAACTATACTCTCGCGCATGTTCTGTACCTCACACCGCACGAGTCACATGTGGTCGTCATACCCTTCATCGCCATGCTTCGATCTCTCGCCGGCTCTTTTGGTAGTGCCATATCCGGTGGGATCTTCCTTCGTAGTCTGAGCTCCACCCTGCGCTCGAGTTTCGCCGACGTCGACCTTCCCGAGTCCAGGAAAGAGGAACTTGTGACGCAGCTGATCGCCAGCCCGAATCTGGTTTACAGACTCCCTACCAAGAGCCTTTTTGATATCGCGCTGAACGCCTATGTCAATGCGTACCGTGTTATGTTCACAGCTGGCGCTGCGATAGCGCTTGGTATGCTGTTCGTGCAGGCAGGCACCGGGTGGACAGCCCCCAATGTGAAGGAAGAAGAAACAGAAAGCAACGAGCATTCGATGCCGGGCGAGGCGGGTGGACAGAGCGACACGGGTGGTGTCTAACCTAAACAATGTAGAAATCGGCTTCTGCGGAGATGTGCATACGGTACTATAGGTCGAGTCGTGGCGACGCAGGCAGTACAAACAAGGACGTAGGTAGATCATGTTTATACTGCCTGCGTTGCTCGCGGAGACATTACCTCCTTGAAGCTAGATCATAGACTCTGCTTCCGTTTCAACAGTGCCATAAACCTCCGCTATTCTGTGCAATGATACGCGGCATACTACTAGGCAATCCGGCATGAGGCAAACAGGACTAAGCTGGAACACGAGCAGAAGGACCGGTAATTTTCAAGTTTTTCGTTTGTTTTGGAAAGGTAGGTAGAAAGGCTGGCACTGGGTGCGTTTTGTCCGCTCGCAACTCTTTCGTGCAGAGCCTGAGGCCATGGGCCTGGACAGTATTCTCACGGGGAGCTTTCCGGGCCGTAGTGCGAGGTGACCTTGTATCTCGATCTGCCTTGGAAAGCTGCCTGGCTCTGCATTTCCTCCCCGACTTCAAACTCTTTGCGAATGGCATCGAGGAACAACGCAAGCCTCAGAGATCTGTGCTTGTCTCTATGACTTACTGGCAACTGCCCCTCCCTACCAACCTTGGCAGTCACCATCGCGTACAATACTTCATGATAGTGGCACGGAGCATATAGCTGCGCGCGGTCTCAGACATCTTATGGCTGACTATTGATTTCGCTTAATGAGTTTAGAGCGTCGTAAAGCTGGACTTTTGTGGGGTTGAATTTAGGAATGATGCTGTGAAATTAGTACAAGGGGAATCATGCTGAAAATCAAATAGTGTGGGGAATTGATGGATCCTGCTTGCGTATTCTGGGTCCGCGGAGCCGCGGTTGCGGCTGGGAAGCACAGAATTAGTACCTGCGGATTAGTAGTCTGGGGTGCCGGGTCGGGGGTTCGTAAGTGTCGAATGGTGATGCCATGGGATTTTCGTTTTGCGCGGGTGACAGCACGTCGCAATGTCACGACGACCAATGCGGCTCAAGATGGACGGCGACGTTTAGGCTCGGGCGTATCGATGCTAAGGTCCAGAAAATCGTCGTCGTCAACGGCTTTTCGTTTTGTTGAAGCAGCCTTTTCCGGTGTGACAGGAGGCACCCCGTTGACATCGACTCCGTCCTGCAATCCTTCCTCGCCCTGGCGAAGTATCTGGACATCTTGATAAGACCCCTCGCCATCGTCGGGGGTTTCGAGGTCGACTCCATCCTCGCCTTGGGGTTTGGTCTCCTCGGCGGCGTTTTCTGTACCATCCTCGCCAGTATTGCTCAGGAACTCCTCGTCGCTGTTGTAGAAATACTCTGCATCC
Organism: Cyphellophora europaea CBS 101466; assembly: GCF_000365145.1. NCBI lineage: Eukaryota > Fungi > Ascomycota > Eurotiomycetes > Chaetothyriales > Cyphellophoraceae > Cyphellophora > Cyphellophora europaea. Next base: position 367,436 of record NW_008481808.1, on the reverse strand, counting down.
TCGCCCTCCCCTTCAGCCTCGGCCTCGGGTTCCGGGAGGTTCTGTAGCTGAGCATCATCGGCTGAGGGTTGCTCATCGACTTTTGTCTCGAAGTCTTCCTCGGCATTGGTATGAGGCGCCATATTCTCAGCATCATCTTCATGGCTGGACTTAAACTCGCCCTCGACGGTGTGAGAACTATTGCTGTCTTCGAGCTCAGGGTCGAACTTGTGGTTGAGATTACTGTCGTCCTCAGGCTCATATTCGTCGTCAAGAGCTTCGAGAATATCGCCATCCGCACCAGCATCTTCATTTTCGGCTTCCCTGACCTGGAGATTCTGTTCCTGTTCAGACATCCCGGATTGAACCTCGTTGGCGGTTGAGTCTAAAGGTTGACTGGTCAAGGCCGAACTAGTCTCATGACTTGGCTGTTGAGTCTTGATGACATGTTGCTCGTCGGACGCCATTTCGAGCGTGGTTATATCGTCTAGTGTGCTATCGTTCACGACAGGCAAATGTCGTTCACTTACAGTATCGTGCTCGAGACCAGTCGGGTCAGGCACTTCTTCGTGGAAAGGCTCAGGTTCTTCGCCCTGACCTCGAATGACCTCTTGCGTCGCAGACTGATTTTCCATCTTGATCGAACTATAAGTGCGATGATCACTGGCAGCACCATACAGGTAACGATACTGAGTCTCAAGGCAGACCCGGGGACTGATCCTGCAGTACATCGAGGTGACCGGGCCAGCTGACTCATTACGCTTGAGCATCAAGTAAATATCCACGATCTGGGCCAGAGTGAGCTCTGCGGCATACTTAGAGTCTTCGCAGATATGAAGGCCCAGATCTGGGACGTCAAGCACTAATTCGTCGTTGACACCAAGCTCTTGCTCAACGATTGCATGGCATCCTGCGAGAAGCTTGTCTAGTGGTTCATAGGCCAAGCCTGTATCGTGGAGAAAACACTCAGAAGTGTCTCCATCGACCGAAGGAAACAGGGGAAACCTGTTGCGAGCATCGATCCACTCGACTCGAATCGCGTGTAAAGCCTCTTGGATTGCTGAGTCTTCGACGAGTTGTCCGTCCTCAGATTCAGACTCTGAGCTCTCTTGGGTGGACTCCGCAGGTGGTGCCTCAGCTGGATACACGGAAGACTCAGGGTCTTCTGCAACCTGGGCTTGTTCAGATCCCTCATATACGGCATGCAAATCCTCACGCTCATGATCTGCATCCTCAGATGCCTCCTCGTGTACAATTTGTATTGAGTGGTCGGGATTCAGGAGGCTGGATGTGTCCGCAAAATCCTTGCTAACGACGCTTGGACCTGAGACCTCATCATGGTCCTTTTGGGAAATAGTGTCTGCGGGCGCAGAATCACCGACAGCTTGTTGCACTTCGGTCTCCAAGCGAGAATCACTCTGGGGCACCTTGTCGTCTGAGATTTCGTCTTGAACACCAGACGCTTCCACTTCCGCTTCCGGCGGCTCCAAAATGTCATCATCTTCGGCGAGCTCATGTCCGTAGTCTTGCTGCAGGTTCGCAGAATCGTTGTTGGCTTCTTCATCTTCGTCGTAGAGTATTGTGTCATCTTCAGGATCGTACTGTTCATCCTTCGCCTGGTGGGTATCGTCCATTTCGAACTCGACTCCTTGCTGAGTCTGGGGATTGTCCTGCTCTTCGAGCATATTCTCATCTTCTAGCAGCTCTTCTTCGACTTCTTCCTGCATCACATCATCAACGACCGCCCCATCAGAACCCATCTCATCCATTTGATTATCTTCTGTATCGTGGACTTCAGGGTTTTCCATGTCATCGAAGTTGAGTTCAAGATCTTCTACGTTATGGAAAGGCGACGAAGCCAGATCCATGAATTCATCAAGGGCTGGAGCCCCAATTTGAGGTTGCGCAGTCATGACTGAAGCGTGCGCGGACGCGCGGGCAGTAGGTACAAAGACACAACAAGCAAGCGCACGAGCGAGTGTTCGATTAAGGTAGTGAATAGTTGTCTTGCAGCGCCGACGCGTTTGATTGCGAAGATTTGTTTGCTCAAGAGAAGGTGCGAATAGTCTTGTAGGAGCGACAGGTACTGGATGGTGGAGAAGCGTAGCCTGTAGCCTGAATTGGTGGCGCCGGTGTAAGCAGACAGCCGGCGCAAGAGTCGTTGCGTAACACCTCTGGAGTCACTGTAAGATATCACGCTTGTCATAAGGTTTAGCTGTGTGAGTACTCTCGAAAGAGTGATGCCACGATGTACGGATGGAGAAGACAAAAAGATCAGGGCAAGAGGAAAGGGAGTTTCAAGGACGACGAAAGGTCAACGCATGCGGCGGCAGGAGTTCGCCAAGCCAACTGGCCGTAATAGGAAACGCGCAACTCTGGCCGTCCACCGCGCTGAGGCCACGACATGTGGGAATGCTTCAAGAAGCCACGCAGTTCGTACGATCGACTTTCCGCGAATATAGAAGGACGCCGTCGGGCCTGAAACATTGTTGAACACTGTAAAACGGCGCCTTGAACTGCGGAACATCTAGTGACCATGGTAAGTCTACCCGCTGCATTCTCGTCTCCGGTCTCTAACATGAAGGCCAGGTCGTCCTCGCTGCGTCGATAGTGACCAGGGGTGGCAAAGCCGTCTTGTCTCGCCAGTTTCGCGAAATCAACAGAGCCAGAGTTGAAGGTCTGTTAGCGTCGTTTCCCAAACTTGCCGATGCTGGGACACAGCACACTACCGTTGAGCAAGACAATGTGCGCTTCGTTTACCAGCCCCTCGACGAACTGTACATGGTCCTGATCACCAACCGACAATCAAATATTCTTCAAGATATTGACAGCCTGCACCTCTTCGCTCAAGTTGTTCAGAGCATCTGCAAGAAATTGGATGAACGAGAAATCACTCGCAATGCGTTTGAGCTCCTGTCTGCCTTCGACGAACTGGTCACGATGGGCTATCGGGAGAACCTCACAATGAGCCAAATCAAGACTTTCCTTGAAATGGAGTCTCACGAGGAAAGAATACAGGAGATTATTGCTCGCAATAAGGAATTGGAAGCCTCAGAGGAGCGCAAAAGGAAGGCCAAGCAACTTGAGATGCAGCGCAAGGAAGCTGCTCGCTCAGCAGCATATGGCCGTGGCGTTGCGCCAAAAATGCCCCAGTATCCGACATACACCCCTCCCTCCCAGCCCTCGACCACAAGCACATACGATGCATATGAAGCTGAGAAGAACAAGACCTTCAACAAGCCTATCGCCTCACGTGGCAAGGGTATGCAGCTGGGAAAGAAGTCGAAGACGACTGATATCTATGACAGGGTCAAGGCTGACCTAGGCACACCTGAAGTGGAAGAACAGCCCTTGATTCAGCCTTCTGCGCCCTCAGTGCCCGCCTCTCGCCCCTCGCTCGACGCGGCGAACCCAATCAACGTGCTAATTTCCGAGCAGCTATCCGCACGTCTCTCTCGTGATGGAGCTCTTAAGTCCTTTGAAGTGAAGGGCGATTTGCAATTGAAGATCTCCGACCCGGCTCTCACGAAAATCTCTCTTTCCCTGCTAGCCAATGACGGTCCACTTAAAGCGCAATTCCGCACGCATCCCAACGTCGACAAGAATCTGTTTACCAGTAACAAAACCATTCAACTCAAAGATACCAGCAAGCGCTTTCCAGCCAATAACAGCATCGGTGTCCTTCGCTGGCGCGCCACAGCGCCTGCGGACAGTCAGGATGTATTGCCTATTACGTTCACGGTTTGGGTCAACCGCAGCGATGACAGCTACACCATCACGATCGAGTACGAACTTACATCTCCAACTTCTACGCCATTGAGGGACGTTGTGGTCACAATTCCCTACTCGACTGCGGAGCCTGCTGTGAGCAGCTTCGACAGCATGTATGAGGTCACCGGGGACAGCCTAGAGTGGACTATTGGAGCCATTGACGAGAGCAACGCCAGCGGCAGTTTTGAATTTGAAGCGCAAGTCGGCGATGGCGGAGACGAGAGCGAGTTCTTCCCTATGAGCGTCAAGTTTGAAATGGTGAAACCCTACATCGAGGTTGATGTCAATGCGGCCACATTAGTGGAGGAAGGTGAGGAAATGGATTTCGAAAAGGCTATGCGGTGTACGGTTGAGAGCTTCGAGATTGAGTGAGACTCATTCTGAGATGCTGGCTGTATCAGGCGCCTTTCGTGCCACGTTCACAGGCAGAGCAATGCCATGAAGCCTTGGCCGATGCAAGCAGCCGGTATTTAGACAAAAATGAAGCCCACGCAGTCATGTCAATCCGCATTCTTGTTGCCCGCCGTGTTCCAGGAGGCGGGCCGCGGCCAAAGCTAGACTCGTCGAGGCAAGCTCCCCGCCTCAGCCGCCTTTGCCCCTCTTTCGCTTCTCTCGCCTGTGTCAACTCTCCAACATCCCCCGTCGACCGCCAGTCGGTCCGACAGAGCGTAGCCAGCTTCAGGCTTCACCATGCAGGACCTTGCAGGGCTCTAAGCCTAAAGTAATCATCTTACAGGGAAAAGCAATCAAGCATCGCCAGAGCTGGCTAGGTGTCGACGCAATCGTGCTTGATCGCCCTAGCGATATATTTCCAGCACTTGCTCTCACGCGGGCTGGAGGAAGCTCGTGTCGCAGTGATTAGCCTCACTTTATTGTCATACTCTCTGATGCTGTCAATGGCAAGTGCTGTCGCTGGCCACTGAAGTCCCTCATCCCCAAGAGCGATACACAGAGAAGAATCATTATTGGGAAGGAAGTTCATGTGGACGATCCACGTGCCCGGTTACTTCTATTCCTCACTACGCCACCATGAAAAGTGCGCTCCGTCGAGCAAGCACGCAGCCCGAAGCTGGCGAAGCATCACATCCAGATACCGTGGGAGCCAAGCACACTTCAACGACGCCTCTCGATGGCCTTCGCCGTCCTAGCCTTGCGAATATCTCTCGTCGTCTGGGCCGATCCAAGAAGTCACAGCCAACCAGCACGCCTCCCTCCACTGACGATAACCATCTCGGCACCCTCTTCATCTCCCTCCCTAACGAGCTCCACGCCCTTGTCCTCACCTTTCTAGACCCAACCGATATCCTCTCGCTTCGCCTGACTTCTCACGCGACCTTCTCCATTCTGAACCACTGCGCGTCCACCCTTCTGAACACGCATTTTCCACAGTGCCTCACGCATGTGAGAGTATCTCACGTCCTCTCCCTCCATCCACCTTCCCTACCGAACACCTCATTAAATCACCACCTCGTCCTCCTCAGGCGCAACGCTCTTGTCACCCAAACCACCAACCTCCTCAACGCCTTCATGCAAATGAAGATCTACATGCTTCCGCCCTCGCGCCAACATCCCGAGCGCATCACCGTTCTCGGCACTGCCCGCACTGCTCTCCTGACGCAGCACCTCCATCCAGCCCTCTGGACCGCTGACCACTACCTCTCCGCATACCGTAATCTCCTCCTACATACCCACCCGAGCCACACCTCCCGCGAACGTTCCCGTTTCTGGCGCTGCGTACCGTGTGGCCAGACTCTGACCGAAACGGTCGCGGGCTATGCCCCTGAGTCACTCTTACCCGCCTACCAGGCGATGCGCCTGCTCGGCATCCACCTGAAAGCGAGCTCGCGCGCGCCGACGTACGCGGGCACTATCGAGCGCGCGCTGCGACGATGGACCCGGCGACCGGCAGCGGAGGAGGAGCTTGCGATCGTGATGTTACTGGGCGGCCTTGATGTGATGCGCCGCGTAACGATGCTGCGAGGAACCTACAACTCCCGGCTGGAGATTGTACGGGGCTTTCTGGAGGAGGTAGAGGAAGCGGTGGAGGCACGCAAGCTACAGCAGCAGCAGGGAAAGGACCAGCGTGAGAAGTCGCGGGTTGGGCGCATGGTCGTTGGGAAACGGGGGATTGAGCGCGTTGAGCTCCTTGAGGACGCTACTGCAGACAGGTCGACCGAGAGAGTAGGCGCGCCGGACGGCTTGCCCCTCGATCACAAGGGTAAAGGGGTAGATGCTAGACCTCAGGCCAACGACACGTCCTCTGCGCCACCAGAAACCTCACGATCGATCTCGGGAGATGACGACCCAATAGCCGCCCTGGCCCTCCCACACCACCTCCTGACAGAAGGCGTCCTGGACCAGATCCCACTTCTCGAAGACATCCTCCTGCCCGAACTCCGACGTCGCATCGAGGCAGAAGGCTTAGTGGACCACCTCCCCGAGGAGGATCGCGAGGAGGAGCTCGAGACGCCGTTCCACTGGGTACGGCGAGTCATCTGTGGGGAAGAGGAGGGGCTCAAGAATGAAAATCAGAGCACACAGCAGGACGAGGAGGAGCCCGCCCATGATGCTGGTATAGGTGTTTGGGATGCGGCCGCAACGCAGGCTGCGCAGGCGCCGCAACAGCCGACGCCGCCTCAGCAGGGTGGGCGGCGAGGCAGCGGCAGTCCAGCGATGTTTGGCTCGATGAGCCGACATATGCTTGTTTCGCTGGGGAGGGATGATTGAGTTGGAACGCCCGTTTGAGTCTCACGACGTGAAGAAGATAGCAATATATCATTGGCAGCCCGTTGTAGGCAAGAGTATGCGGTGATGAGACGGTGTCGGTTGGACCATATGTACATTCATCTCTGCCGTGGGTCATGCAAATGGCATATTTGGAAGACGATTTGGTACCGTGCTGTACGATGATATCTACCTGTTGTTCCTCGACTACCCTTTCCACAAACACTCACTTTTCAATACTTTGGCTTGAAAGGCAGCGTCTTCATCTGGTCCATGATATCTCCCTCGATGCCCAACAGGCCGTAGATGAACTTGAGAATGATGAAAAAGCTATCTGGCTCGCCCATGTGCTTCTTCCCCTTGACCATGCGCGCCAGCTTTGGCTGCCCGTTCTCCAGCGCGACAAACATGTCGTCGATAGGGAATATCTCATCGTCGTTGCCGTTCACCAGCAACACCTTCGTGCACGGTTTGGCGAGCGTACCGTCATTGAGCAGCGAGAATTTGGGCGCCTCCTTGATGAACGACTCCAGATCCGGGTAGCCGAACTTGTAGCTCAACGTGTTGGCGAGGTCGAAGGGGTACTCCAGCTTGTTGACCTCCTGCAGCCACTCGCGGTCGAACATGTGGTGCGCGCCACCGCCCAGGCTGATGCACGCCAGCATGCGGTCCTTGTGCGTGTGTGCCAGTCGGAGTGAGTAGTAGCCACCAGTGGAGAAGCCCCAGGACACGATCTTGGAGCTGTCGATCTCCTTCTGCGCGTTCATCCAGTCGAGCACGCTGGACCACTGGCGGTCTGGAGAGGTAGGGTCCTGCCGCAGGGCGGGCGAGTCGCCCGTGCCGGGGATTTCGGCAATGACTGTGCCAATGCCCTTCATGCGGAAGCCTTGCTGCCAAACGGCCAGCTCTGTGCGGTAGCCATCGAGACCCGTGATGATCAGGACAATGGGGCAGGGGTTGGAGGCCGAGGCACCTGGCGGGAGAAGATAGTTAACAGGCACTACGTCTCCTTCCCCGGACACGGCGTGCTTGTGGGGGATCAGGACCTCTTTGATCGGGTATTCCATTAGGCTGGAGGTGGTCAGATTTAGATGGAGCGCATGCTGGGAGCATTTCTACTCACCCAGCACCCTTGTAGAAGACCTCTTTGCCCGCCTTCCATGCGTACTTCTGCTGTTCCGATCTGGGTGTTGGAAAGCGGGAGATGCGGTATACAGCTGAGCTCCGTCTGAATTTCTGTCAGTCATTGCTTGCACAACGCTTTTGCCGGGACATACAGGTAGTATTCCGAAGCCTTCTCTTTCTCGCCCGCCTTCTCAGCTTCTTCCGCAATCTTGGCCAGCTCTTCAGCTTTGGGGAAATACATCTTCGCGTACGCATCCCAATCGTAAGGCTCCTTCAGGCCTTGTGCGATGATCGATTCCGCCACGGGCTCGAAATCCTTCAGCGCACCGAACATGAAGGGATATACCCCCATCGTTGCCTTGGAGCGTTAGAGTAGATCTGGCCCGGAGTAGGGTGCACCATACCGGTCCCTTCCATTTGCTCTCCCATAGATCCTTGTATGAGTTGTGGTGAACCGCAGTCTTCTTAATATTCTCTCCGATATAATACTTGTCTGCCATCTTGAAGTCTATCACCGCGCGTGTGATCTATGTTCAATGACTCCACAAAGACGCCTTTAGCAAAATGCACAAGTCAAAGAACTGCTCGCAAGCAATGTAACGAGGACTGGAAAAGGACAGGAACCTCATGGGGGTGGCTAGCGGTCTGGGATGTATGCGGCGGACTAGAATCTGTCCATAGTCCGTAGCTTGTGCATGGGAACTCCAATACAGCTGCAACGGGAACCCTAACGGAGGCTCGCGCTCGGGCAAGTTAACCACCGACTTCGTACCTGGATGTGTACGTTGATGCCCGGAAAATGAGGGGATCTCGTTGGTGTTCGGGTGCCCCTCCTTCTATTCTTGTCTTAGCCCCGGACGCAGCTGGAGATCCCTCAGGGGGCAGCAAGAGGGCTTCGGGCCCGGGGGAAGTAGTCGAAAACAATATGAATACAATTTCCACATCGTTGCACTGTCTTACGAAATGCAGCCTGGTCCCGATGCTGACGTGCTTTCATGTCCGGACGGGAGGCTAACAACTTGGCTCTCCAACGCCGAAGTTAATCAGCATTGATACATCGTTATCACTACGTTTCATCTCCTGTGAATACTCATTCCCTCGAAGTCATCCTATCGACTGGATGTCAAAGGATGTCTCCCGCGGTAATAAATTGGAACCATCAAATCATATCAGGCCCAAGGCATGCACCACGAGTCACAAGACCCGGCGCTTGCGTGCATATTCTGAGAATCGACCTTTGGTCTTGACTGCTTGTCGGTCCGTCCCTGAAGCAGCTATGCGGGTGATATATAGGGACTTGTGTTGAGCAGACATGTGCAACGGCGCGGCAGATCGGTGGCATGCCCGAGGCGTTCGCACGCCGGCCCCGATACCAAGTCCCAGCTTTTGTCCTCGCATGGGTCAGTCAGGCCGAAGTGACCATCGACAGCCGTGATACAAGCCCGGCCATCGGGGCGTGCTAACGAAAAGTTCACGGGCTCGCAACGGTGCCGACGCTGAGCTTAAAGCTCTGTCAACTGCCGAGTCTGATTAGCGGTGTGTGAACTCTCTTGCCGAGAAGCCTTGGGTTTGGGAATTGGCGCTTGAACGACGGAGTGAAATTGATACCCAGCACGTTCTGGGTAGAAGCATATCAGCAATGTTCACGGTGCCAATCTTGTTGGACTGCTTCTAGTCACCCAAACATAGTTGGCCGCTTTACCTCCCCGCCCGAGGCGGTAGACCATGGGCGGAATGCTGGACACTTCATCGCTATCACCCTTTTGCGTGGTCTTCAGATGCATCTTCGCGCGAGATGTAAAGGGATGGTCCGCGCCGAAGGCTTCTTGCGTGCAATCCACAACGTGGTGCATGGTCTCAATGGCTTCTTGACGGCGGCCCAGCTTATTCGAGATCTCGGCCATTCCTCGTAAGCAGCGGACGTATATCTCTCTCTCTTCTGCTCGTGGAAGGCCTTCAGTCCGGGCAAGCGCAGCCTTCAAAGCCTGGAGGGATTCGACATATTGGCCCATGTGGAAGTAGGCTTCCGATGTAGTCCGCAGTGCGTAACATACTTCGTAGCAATGCTTTCCCTGCGTAGTCTCGAATGCATCAACAAGCTGCTGAAATCTAACAGCTGCCTCGGCATATCGCTTTCGATTGAGCAATGCTGTTGCAAAGGTCTGCAGGAGAGCGATTGTCTCCGAGTGGAAATACCCAATGCTATCTTGGAAGAAGTCCAATAGTCTTCTCATGGCTGCCTCTGCTAGTCCAGCCCGTCCATTCCTGGAATTCTTGAGATACATTGCGACCAGGTAGATCGGTGCTGATTCCGATTCGTAGACTGTTCGAGCCATATCAGCGACATGTTGCAATATCATCATCAGAGGCTCTTCATGGCCAGACCCGTCATGCCGAACTACAAGGTCCAGCACATAGATCAAAAACGCGACGTGGTTATTCTTTATGAGTCCTTCGACAAGTTCGGCAGCAGAAAGGAACAACTCAAACGCCTTGTCCTTCTGCCCATTCCAAAGGTTCGAGTAGCCTTGATACATCTGGTAATAGAAATGGTCGGCGCCGGCATTATCTGATGTTGCTGTCCAGGAGCTGTTGACAGATAGGTTTCGCGAAGCGAAGATCTCGCGGTAGTGTGCCTGCAATTGGAGGTAGATTGCATCAACGTAGCGGCCATCCTCGGGCGGGAGATTATTCGAGGCGACCACCGACTCTACTGACAATGTTCGAAAGGCAGGCATTGGTTTGAGTTCCGGAACACCGAGCGCAGTCTGTAGAGCCACCAGCCGACGCTCCGCGATATCGGCTGGACGAAAGTGAAGAGGTATAGATGTAGGCGGTTTGATATGCCTTTGTGGTGGGGGAGAAGCTAGGAAGTCGTAGTCCGAGTCGCCTTTGGCAGCACTATCAAGCATATCCCCGTGAGCCGATAGAGGGGTTTGGACGTCACCATCTTCGGGCGAAGACAACTCGCCATGCGGGTCAGAGCCATCGAGCTGCTGATCAAGTAAAGTAGTCGGGTCTTTGATTCCCTTTCGGTTGAAGTAATGAAGAGCATCGGCCAGCGTGACAGTCCGACCACGAATAACGAAGGTCTTGTCCTTGCTATCACCTTGCTGCTGCGAGCCTAGACGAACAATCTCGAGCATCTCGTGCTCCTTCTTTTTCTTGTCGAGTCCCCAAGAGTGGAGACGACTCTTGTACATCCGCTCACTTTGGATGTGAGCACGACTGCATTATGGAGTACATGGGAGATCGAGTAGCGTACCTTGGGGTGAAATTAAACTCCTTCTCAAGATGCTCGCGAACCTCTTTGAGAGTCCGGCCATCCTCAAAGTACATGCGAGTGATTAGTGGCCGGTGTTGTTTCCATTCATCGGTGCTATATGAATTGGCTGAGCGTTTGGATACCTTGCCCTTCCTTTCCGTTGCCGAAGCCATCCTCACTGGCCTTTTTTTCTTTTCCTAGACATCCAGATTTCTACCGAGCGGGCAAAGAGAACATAGCTAACAGAAAAGTCGTTCAGACCAACGACGATGCTGATTGTCAACGCGGCTTGTTGGAACGCTTGGTGCTTGTTCGATGTGTGACGCAGCAATGGTGTACAACAGTGGCCGAAACCCTCGTTGAAGCTGGACGAGAAAAGAAAAGCGAGCAAGCGGCCACGCAAATCCGCGTGTTGTTGGCTTTGAGTTGCGCCGTTGCTGAACACGAGAGTGTGGTTGCTTCGGTAAACCGAGACTGTCGGTCTGAATGGCTGACGTCGTGGTGGGTTTGAGGCGGGGTTAGGTAGGACGAGCGATTCTTCGAGACAACTGGCAGGTTAGGTTCTTTTGATGTCTTGGAGACTGGCCCGCTTATGGTGAGAACCTTGCAGTGTTCTTTTGCTCAGGTGATGGGGCCTTAGAGGCGTACTTTTGGGGCCGCTGGGCAGGACGGGAATGGACGACCGTTGTGGATGTGATGATATCCGTTCTTCTAGAACAAAAGTCTGTCGATGATGCGATATTTACATAAACTACGCTACAATTCGGATTTGCTCAAGCTTTTGGTGGAGGTAGCGGCGTCTCTAGAGAGGTAGGAAATACGCCTGAAATGCACCGCCCCTCCCGAAGTGACCCTCCTTCTTCAGTCGCTTCGGCCGGCTGGCTGTCCTTTCCTTTTTGACCTGGCCGCAGAAATTGTTATTGTCCTAGGCAGAAGCTTTTGCGCTAGGGCGGCAAGTTACGCATGAGACTGACTAAGGACTTCCTGACCCGAAACTCTGGTGAGTCCAGCCTAAGCCCAGGCGCGAAAAGCTTGCGCCGAGCTGTCTTTTTGGGTGGACGTAGAGCACTAGGAGCTTGGAAGGTCGAAGCTGAGGAGTGTGGAGCGCCCTGGATTGTAGGCGCTGCAGGTGTGAGGGCCCACTCCACCACCGTTGCGGCTGGCCACGTGTGAAGGGGTGGTGGTGTCTGACACGTTTCTTTGAACAAGGAAGCCAGTTTGTAGCCCACCTCGGCCTCGGCATCGATCGTTGTCCGAGTCTGGTAGCCGTGAAAGCAAGACACAGAAACTGGCACACGGTTTTCTGCATACTTTATGTCAGACAGCATAGTTGCAAAGGTACGAAGTGCGGAAATGCATAGCACTGGCAAGCACTTTCGAGTCGTCGAGCATGCATCAAGACACTCAGCTGAGAGAATGGGAGACTGAGGCTTCGTGAAAGAAACATGATGATTGAAACAGCTTTGCCTACTAGCTTGTCGTACCATCGCCTATTCTACTGCAGGCTGGTAAAAGCTTGAGGTGCGCTTTTGCGTACACTGCTTGATCGACCCTACCCATATACTCGCTGCACGAGTCTAGTTCGAACCACCGAGCAGACGGCGAGGGCGGAATATTGAAACAGGCTAAAGGCGAACCCTGCCCTTCATCGGTCGTAGATCTCAGCTGTAGCACACGTCAATTGAAGGAATTCTAGCAGAGGCGTGGCAGTGTCAGACCCTCATCGCCTTTGCTTTCACCCATATAAGAATACCACTTGACCTCTCCACCCTCAACCATCTTCGGGCATGCGTATGGCGCTTTATCAGGTCCCAGAACGTGGTAGAGATTTTTCTACGACATTCAATTAGCTCAGACTCACGAGCGCAAGGGTCCTGCGAAGCGACCGACAAGCTGTTTCCATAACTTCACATTCACTTCCTTGCTCAGCAGCATCGTCGCCGGATCAAAGTATGGTAGCTTTGGCAGACCAAGATCTCGGGCTTGTTTTGAGAGATTGACCCATTGCGTCTCAGTCCACATCCGGCGGCCAACGTCTTCGCTTTCTGTTTTGGTGGTCGAGGCTGTGCTTGCGAGGGAGATATTATCTTCATTGAGCCGGTACCCACCGCCTGACATGCCACGCATTGGTGGGAGGGGTTTAAAACTCATATTGAGCACAGACACCATGCGCTGAACAGGATGAGACGATGGTGGTGCGGGCTATTCAACGGTCAAGGTTGGCTTGATCACGGATAACGCGGTATTTTCGGCGGCTGGGGAGCCAAAATGACGCCGGAGTGCTTTTGAGTAAGCTCAGCCGAAACAGGCATGCATTAGCATCCGCGCGCACAAAAGGCAACCACACACAGAATCAGCTACTACAAAACTACTATCTGCGACTTGATCTCATTTATGCAGAGTGTCTCTCTTCGAGAAGTACGTACAAGAAGCAGGTAGTGTAGCTTCATGGCCACTAAGAAAACCAGAGATCCACCAAGCTTTGTAGCATGAGTTGGCGATCGCGCATAGCGCATCAGAATGCCTTCATCTGCTCATGGGTTAAAAGAAATGCTCCATCTTGTGTGTAAGAGAAGTGAAGTCGTCAACACATCTCAACGTCTCTTCCATCAATGGCAATCCTAGCCAATGAATATGATACCCAACGACATTCATTGTAGATGTCGTATAGCCGGTCAATCCCCACTCCACTAGATGCGGGCACGGACGTGGTTATGGCGGTGCCGCTTCACAGGTCGAGCAGTCGCAATAGGGGCTGAAATAGGAGACTGGACGACTCGACCGGCAGTGTCGACGTAGACCGTGGTGGTCTCGATCCCGTGTAGGATCACCCATTCGACGACTGCCCCTGAAACATCTGTACTAACGCTGGTAATCGTTGTCATCTCGTGTGAGTTGGTAGTCGACACGAGGGTCGTCGGAATTGGCATAGCAATGGCATCGTTCGCTGAGGTGGTGTTGGTGGGATATGGCGGAGCGGTTGGCGACGGCTGGATGAACGTAAAAGAGGAAGCAGACGGTCCAGTAGCTGGAATCGACGTAGGATCGGACGCAGCCACGGTGCTGCTTGCAGATACCGACTGTGGAGCCGGGGCAATAGCCGTACCACTTCCGACAGGCCCACCCTCTGTAGAAGACGTACCACTGACGGTGGTAATAGATGTGTTGAGAGACTCGTCGCTGGAAGGAAAGGACTCGGGGTTTGCGATTTGAGAAGGCAGAGGGGCCCAATCCGGTCCGCTGGCAACGGCAACCTTGCCCGGAAGAGTATCCACGAAGTCGAGCCGCTCGTCCTGAATAGTCTCCGGGATCTCCATCTTGCATGTGACGACCTCTTCCTCCGGTTTGATATCGAAGACTGGGCACGCTGACTGCTCGCCGCTGCTCAGGCCGTTGGTGCACGCAGAGTTGTCAATAGCTTGTTGTAGGACATCATCCTCCCAGGCACTAATGAAGTCTCCGTGGTAGCCATTGCCAGTAGGATCGCCGTTAGCAAAGAGGAATTCCCCATCAAGGCCTCTGAACATCGGAGTGTTGTAGATGGTCTCGAAGAACATAGCAGGCAAGCGCTTATCGAAGCCTGGAGGGCATGGCCCGTTACGGGCGGAGGTTGGATAGGCAACATGATCCATATGGTTGGGAGAGTCGAGTTCTCCATTCCAGCAAGACGGAAACATGAGCTCAGCACGGATGCCGTCAGTGCAGGCTGCATCAAGAAAGGGCTTATCTGGCCAGGTGGGACGAGTGAGAGCGTCCTCGTTCCATCCAGCGCTGTAGTGCAAGCAGTTGAAGCCGACCATCATTTGTGCACGAGCCTGCTGCTCCTTGTCAAACTGCGTCCACGTCTTTCGGTTGGGTGGCTTCTGTTGGCTGGCAACGCCATCATACATGGTGCGCTTGAAGGTGTTTCCTGCGATCATACGAAAACCAGGCGGGAAAGCAACGATGACAGAATCCGGCTGATCAGCTGGCTTCTCGGTGAAATAGTACCTGGGACTGTAAGTGATAGTGCGAGATTATAGCTATTGCTAACTTACACAACCATGCCACCAACTTTGGGAACGATTTGGAAGGTACCATTCGAGTGCTTGAAGTACAAGTACGGAGCCCAGTAGACAGACTTGTCCTGGCGAATTGAACAACTAGTACAATTCGAGGCAAGCAGGTCTTCGGTGGTGACGTCGAGCGCCATGTCTGAGAGATGTTAGCTGGTATGGTATTGCAGTTGTCAGGCAGAAACTTACTCTGAGCACCGTGGATGCCATGAACGTGTTGCGAGACTTGGTTGGGTGTGACGATAGGGTCGATCCTTCCCATACCTACCTCTCCATGGCAGAGGTGGCGAAAGAAGGCCTCGCTGACGTCGCTGAGAAGCAAGATAATGGTGAGTTGCATCGCCGCTGTGATGAAAGGAACCCGCGCCATAGCGGCTAAACTCCAAGGAGTTATTGCTAGTGTGCTATGCTGATGGAATTTGAAGATTTCAATGGTCACAAAGATGGCACGGCGGAGTGCGAGAAAGTTTGGTGAACAGGTTGACAAGTTTGTGGAAAAAGTCGCAGGTGCAGGAAATTCTGAAGCCGCAAATTCGTCGACTGTTTTGAGGCTTGTGAATACAGGGCAACGGGCTTAATGCCAAGACCGGGGTTGCTGGGCTTGAGAAGTGAACGATATAGTGCTGAGCCAGGCACCAGTATGTACAAGACACTACCAGAGTATCTTTGTTGTTGAAATTGGCTGTATTTTGTCCTGTCTGGCCGGATTGCACCAGTTTAGTATGGATGAAAGGATGGTCGGTTTCAAGGCCTTGTAGGATAGCTGTAACGTCGACGTACTCTTCCGACAGATCTTTTGTCGCAATCAAGCAGCAGTCGGTAAGTTGTGCTTGTTGGTCAAAGAAAGAGGGGTCTGAACAGAGGCTCGCGATTGAGAGGTAGATTGCTTCGTTTTGGCGCAGGTACCCGACTTGTCGCCCAATACAGGGGTCTCGAATGAATGTGAAGTGACGAATACGAGGTCGTCTTCAACGATAAAGGTGTTAAGGAGCGTGTGAACAGAATCGAATGGGTCAGATGCAGAAGTTGAAGATGGAATGCGAGGATGAAGGATGTATGGCTGTCGACTCAAGCAGTTGTGCCAATGCGGAGCCAAGTCGTGACTGCCTTGCCACTGGTTCTTCCGTTCCGCTCGTACCAGCCGGCAAGAAGGTCGAGATTCGACCTTCACTGCTGATTCTCACTCCGTCATCACCTGACCGTGGCTGCGGCCATGACTGCTCTTTTGTTGTTGTGGGCGCGCACAGTTTGTTAGCAGCTTGTAGTGTTGGTCGATGTCACTACCTCCTTTGCAAGAGCGCGTACCTATGGTCTCAAACGAGCAATAAAGGGGCGGACAAGCAAACATGGAAGAGGGAAAAACCGTACGCGTTTGAAGAGGCCACGGCTCACACTTGAAGACGTCCTGCTTTACGCACCCGTTCACAAACCAGCCGCTCGCTGTTTGCAGGCTTCCGAAGCGAACGAGCGGCAAAGCCTCACGCTAACCACCTTCCACCGTTGCAGCATCATAGTGAACACCGGCCGGAATCTCAATTGCTGCGTCGTGCATCGTCGCCTGCATCGTGCAGCAGGAATCGAAAAAGCTGAACCTGAGGATGAGCAGGTTGAACGCTTCTATGCCCCTATGTCGCACGTGTCCGATGGTCCCTCTTTGTCATCATTTCTGCGAAGTCCCGTCGCTTAATTTCCGTCTCTGATCCATGTGCCGCTCGTCCGGCTCATTGGAAGAGAGACTTTGATGAGATCGCACACACTAGACGGTACAGCAGGTGTCTTGAGCCACGGCTGGAAGATCAAGTGAAGCCCAAAACAGCCTCTCGTGAAACATTGACGTTGAAAAAGTCTTCTCGGCAACGGTGGCCTAAGCCTAGATGCCGGGGTACTTATGAGCGCGCTGATTGGGTGCCCCTGCAGGCCGTTATCTCGCGCTGGTGCGACGCGCCCCTGGACCTACAGCAGGGTCATCGCCCAAAACCCCCATCGGCTCGTCGAGACCGCTTGTCTACTTCGAATGGATTTGCTGCTGCAGGCAACGTGCTCTGCAACTTTGCAGCTGCAAATGCGATTCTCCATATCGGCATGCTACTCCCTGTTGTTATATGCCGGTGAGCACAGGATGTGCCAGGCTCAATGCGCAGGCTGCGCACAGCGGGGCGGCACTCGGAAAGTCAAAGAACCTCGAAACATCAGCAGTCTTCTAGCTTCGCTTCTAAGCAAATCCATGTCGCCGCCCACTCTGGTCCATTGCTCACTCTTGCCCTATGACAATCGCGACTTGAGAAGTGCTGACCGCTAGACATCGTGACGAGTGCCAGCAGTCTTATCGCAAGTCGAGCTCCGTCTAACGCCATTTGCGGATGCACACCCTGCGACACCGCCTTAGTGACCTCGTGGGTGCGCAGTGACGGCTTTCCTCTGCTTCATTTCCTCTTTGGATTTTCAACCCGCCTAGAGACGGATATAATGATTCTGGGTCAGAGGATTTAGTACCCGAGAATTGTCCCCTTGACTGAGGTGTAACAACCGCGATCGCCGTCCCCAACAGTCATAATGACTTCCGTGAATATGCTCATTCCAGGTATGATGTACCGTCTCCCAAAGAGCGCGCAACTAACTCAACAACCAGACTCTCCCGAGTCAGAGCGAGTGCCTGCTGGCATTACACCCGAGGCACGCGTTCTGATCGTGATGACAGGAGGCACCATCTGTATGGAAAAGTCCGAATATGGCCTAATTCCGGCCAGAAATTTTCTTGAACGCTGTATGGCAACCAGACCAGAATTCAATGATGGAACTGTGCAGGATGGTATTGAAGTAAGGATTGAGGTTAAAGGGTCGATCACCTCCAAGAATATCCGAAGTCTTCGAACGCCTCTCAGTTCGTATGGCAAACGTGTCAGGTGCGTGTTTCGCTTAGATCCTTGCAAGCCACGCAGACGCGGTGAAGTACTAAGGGCGATTGTACAGATATGCGGTCCTTGAGTTTGAGGAGTTGCTTGACTCGTCTTCAATCGACAGCACTGGCTGGGTGCAGATCGCCGAAACTATCCACCGCAACTACATGCTCTTCGACGGGTTCGTCGTACTTCACGGGACTGACAGCCTGGCGTACACTTGCTCTGCGCTAAGCTTCATGCTGCAAAACTTGGGCAAACCAATCATCTTCACGGGTATGTTGGCCATGCTTCCACGGTCGTCCTGACACAAGGCTGACTTCTGCAGGATCTCAAGTTCCTTTTTCTGAGCGAAAAAATGATGCACTTGAGAACTTATTGGACTCTCTAGACATTGCTGGACATTTCATGATACCAGAAGTCTGTCTTTGCTTCAATTCGAAGCTCTTTCGGGGCAACAGAACTACGAAAATATCGGCTAGTTCCTTTGAAGCATTCGGATCGCCCAACATGGCGCCTTTGGCCACTATCACAGCCATGGATACCTCGGTCAACTGGAATTTAGTATCCAGATCCACAGCTCTGCAACCTTTCAGCATCCAAACAAATCTCGAAATACATCATGTCGCCTGCTTGAGGATCTTCCCCGGCATCAAAGCGAAGATGCTTGACGCCGTACTTCAGACAGAGAAACTGAAAGGACTTGTACTGGAGACGTTTGGAGCGGGCAATGCTCCCAGCGGCCACGACAATGCTATGCTCAAAGTCATAGCCGACGCCGTTGGACGAGGTGTGGTTATCGTCAGTGTGACCCAATGCTTGACAGGCAGCGTCAATCCTGTTTATGCACCCGGAATGGTCCTGAGCAACGCCGGCGTGATCGCTGGCAGCGACATGACAACCGAAGCTGCCCTAACGAAACTCTCTTACCTGCTTGCCCTTCCTGGAGCCACACCTGAGACCGTTGCACGAGACATGGCCATATCCATCCGAGGCGAATTGAGCGAACACTCTGGCACCATATTCAAGCACCCACTGGGAACGCTCAGCGATCATGTTACCAATCTGACGGCAATCGCCTACGCGATTGCCAGCGGTGACATAGACAAGATCAAGGATATACTCCGCGAAGACCCAGCTCTTCTCAGCCGACCAGATTACTCAGGAAACACTCCGCTACACCTGGCAGCAACCGGGCCAAATCTGCGAATCCTCCGATATCTACTCCAGCAGGGAGCTTCGGTGCACATGAGGAATTATACTGGCAGTGGACGCACCGCGCTCTTTCTCGCAGCAAACGCGGGACGCACTTCGCACGCGTTATTGCTACGCTCGGTGGGCGCCCATCTCCATGCGGAGGAGCTCGAAACGGCGCGGCTTCATGCAAGTCAGAGGCCGGAGGCATGGGCGGCCGCGGGTCTCACTGAGCCGCTACCCACTCACAAACTGCTCAACGGCTCGTAAGACGAGGTGTGGTGACAAGTCACCTTGATCCGATGTCCACGTTGTCTGTTGCAGGTCAACCATGCACTGAAAATGCAGCTTACGGTGACAATAGCAATTTTTGTCTTTAACATGACGCAAAAGAGCAGCTGTCGGAGAATTTTTCGAGGGACTTGTGCAGCGCTCGTGTAACGAGATTCAAGCTCTTCCGGAAGCGCACTGGGGTTCTGATGCCCAACTCAGCGGCAAAGACCCCCGCGGAAAAAGTCTGCAATTCATCTGGATTCTGTTATTCAGGCTTTCTAGCACCTGACGTCGTTTGTGCGGGTAGCATGTCCCCACTGCCAGTGAGCTTGTTCCAAGTACCCTTTGACTTCGGTGGGCACATCAACGACCGCCGGAGCATCAGGGTTCATAGGCGGAGTCGTCCGCCTGGGAGGGGCGGTGACGGCGGCTTATCAGGCCGTGGCCACACCACACCATCAGACCCCGCTCACACCCAATTGCAATTGCCAGGCGGTACATTCACTGCCAACCTTGAAGAATTTAGCTGCTATTGCGACACCGGCCCAGGTCCGGGTTTGTCGCCCTCGTGCGGCTAAACTAACTTGCTTCTGGACTGCCCCAGACCAAGCCGGCTTGGCCGCATGATGCGGTCCATCCCCAGCCAAACCGTGTCAACAAACGCCATCCCCGAGAATGAGCACATGGCGACGCCTCAGCTCGTCATCCTCCGCTCTTGCTTGATGCTTGAGCATTCGGGATAGTTTCTACCAATCTGCCTCTAGGGGAAATGCCATCCAACGAAGTCCCGTACACCGCCCTGGCACCCGGCCCGAACCACAGGTTTACTCACACCATTTGATGTTTGCCTTTCCTGCTCCAATCCCCGTCTCGGTTACGTAAAGGATAAACCTCTCTGAGGTTTCCTCGACAAAGATATTTGAGGCCTATATCGCAAATTTTCAAGGCCAAGCGCTTGCATATGATCCGTTCACCTACTGCTGTGCTAACCAATCTTACCCTTTACCGAGCCTTGCTTTATACTTTGCTGTAACCTTCGTCTTGACTGCTGTGCCTTACCCGGATATCGGTTTCCTTTCTACATTACACCTGAGCATCTTGAATACCAACTAATCAGCGTGCTCGGAAAAGGCCGAACCCAAGTCTGGGGAAGTGCGGAGGCAGGAGTAGGTCGCCTTCCTATATCGGAGTTCAGTCGTACTCCCCAATCCTTGCTGTCCGCCACTTCGACTTGCTCCGTCTCTCAACAATTTAATGCGTATGCCAGACGCAAAGAAGACGGTCGCGCTCGTCAATGGCACCGGCCGACAAGCGGCCTCGGTGATCCGAGCAGTCACCTCTCTAGGATGGAAGGTCAAGGCTCAGGTTCACTCCATGGAGGGTTTGGTGGCTGAGGAATTAGAAGAGCTAGAGGGCGTCACTTTACTGGAAGGAAGCCTGCTCGACAACCCCGTATTGATCGATGCTTTGTTCGAAGGCGCCCAAGTGGCATTCATAAACACTTTCCCGAACGCCGGTGATGAGGTGAAGATAGGCAAAGCCTTGGCCAACGCAGCAAAGAAACGAGGAATTCAACACTACATCTACAGTTCGATGCCCGACCATTCAACCCATAACCCTCACTGGCCAGCTCTTCCCATGTGGGCGTCCAAATTTACGGTAGAGAACTATATTCGTCAACTGGGGCTGCCCGCCACTTTCGTCTATGCCGGCATTTACAACAACAATTTCACCAGCTTGGCCTACCCTCTATTTTGTATGGACTTCAAAGACGACGATACCCTCGAATGGCGCGCTCCATTTCACCCCGACACGAAGCTCCCATGGCTAGATGCCGAGCATGATGTTGGCCCAGCGGTGTTGCAGCTCTTCAAGGAAGGTCCGAAGAAGTGGAATGGCCACAGGTAAGCATGTCCTTGCGATCTAGGAACGAACACTGACGAGCCTTCTAGAGTAGCGCTCGCTTTCGAGAATCTGACCCCAAACCAAGTCTGCGTCGCCTTTGGACGGGCTCTTGCACGGCCTTGCCGTTATGTCTTCGACCCCAATATCGAAATCAAGGTGCCCATCCCTGCCGGATACCGGGAGCAGCTCGCTGGTATTGAAGTGCTGTTTGGTCGTTTCAATGCTCCTTACTTTCCTGGTCCCGAGTTTCAGTATCCGTCAAAAGGACGAGGAAGTGGTGAGACGGTTACTGCCGCAAGACGAAGCTCAGAGACCATAAGAAGCAAGCCGAAGAAGCTGACTTCTGAAGCGAGGGAGTTGTGGGGTGGCTATCGTGGCATTGAAGAGTATGCGCGTGAGGTGTTCCCGCTTGAAGAGGAGGCGAATGGAAAGGACTGGATGACTGCGAAGAAGGTGAGCACCTGAATTGCATTTACTTAAGTGCTTCGCTACGGGGAATAAGGCGTTCAGATTTGCCAAGCTGTCTTATGAGCGTGACGGCAGAAAGCATGGAAGAGCATTATGATGATTCGCATAGCGCAGGTTTGACTGGGAGATTGAGGGAGTCGCAAAATTACCCTTCTTCGTCGATCGGTGGCATTAGTGTATAGCCGCGCCTTTCGGAAACGGCCGAGCTAGCTTTCAATGAAGACATTCGACCCGTCCTGTTGGCATGCCGGAGGTCGTCAGCACGCATCACAGTCGGCAACTGTTGATAGAACTGTCCAGATGTCGGTGGCCTGCAAATCAAAATCATGGTAGATGGTGCTCTAGACGCCGGTAAGCAAAAGCCGTCACTCTTGCCGCAGGCTTTCAAGCTTTCACAGTCCTTCAGATCAGCTGCCACGTGCCTCATGTATTCTTGCCATCGGGCCCCTGTAATGCTTTGGGTGACCTTCCGATCACGGTAAGTTGACATTCTGCTCTAGACATTGAAGGCCTCCATCAAATTCAGAACATATCTTGATGCAACCACCACTGTTCTCGACGATGTAGATGAAGCTGACGTGGTCAACACTTCCTATTGAACTCATGAAGAAATGGGGCTATCTCATGGGGGAGCTGAGACCGATTTATTGCTTGAGGTTCATAGGCAGATACGTGGCTATAAGAGGACATTGTCTTCCATCGGTTTAACTGCCTGAAGTTGCAGCCAACAGCTCATGTTGTACTACGAGTATAGGACAAGTCCAAGTAGACTATCTGTACGTATCTGCTGTTGGCGTATGCCTCTGTAGCCTCTTGAAAATCATCGCGTTTTGATACCAGACAGTTCCGTGCCGTGAATTCGAAGTGCCCACCCGCCCATTGCATCGATTGCTGGAGCACCACAATCCTTCCTGCCAGTCTCGCGGATCTTGAGCTGCGAGGACAGCACCAGAAGCCTGAGAGGTTGAGGGTAAATGTATTCAGCCGGTGATCTCCAGGCCATATGGGTCAGTTTACCAGAGGCAATTGACAAATCTCCGAAGAGGCTACCGTCACATGATAACCCTTCACAGTCTTAGAGACATTTCGGTTGGCATGGTGAGTACTAGAGTACCCTCCCTGAACATAAAGTACAGCGTCTAGTTACTATGGAGGTAGCGTTGACGGGCACAAGACAGGTTCTCAATTGAGACACGTTTACTGCCTGAGAGTGGGGTCAGCTCCACTCTCAGGCAGTGAATATGAGTGATGGTCTGCCGATATACATCCATGCCTTTCTAACCGGATAGATATAGTGATAGCATGTTTTGCATGACTTAAATGGCCAACGTCGAACTCCTTCTCTGGCGAATAGCCGAGTCTGTACATGTGCGGCCCCCGCGTTACCCCGTGAGGGGTTGAGCTGTGTCATCCATCCAGCCATCATCAGGATCGACATTCGTAAATGCATCCTCAGCATCATTGAACCTCCCACAACTCCAGTAACGACATCTTACCGCGAAGGAAAATATCCAAGCTCACCAGGGTCGATGGCGTACAGAGGCAAGCTCGCCATCGTGGCCGGCGGCTTGGGAGGCCTAGGTTCTGCAACAGCCAAGCTCCTTCATTCCTCCGGCGCATCTCTTGCTCTCCTATACGCTCCGTTCGAAGCATCCAGACGTGACCCCCAACTTGAGGCGGCCTTCGGGAAGCCCACACCCGACACAGTACGAACATATGAAGCTGACATCACCAATGAGGAATCTGTCAAGGCAGCCTTTGCAGCCATTACCAAGGATTTGAGCCTTCAGTCGCCACCAGTCTTCCCTTCCATTCTGATCAATGCAGCTGGGTACGTCTCAGTACAACCACTGGTGGATACATCGGCGGAAGAAGCAGCGAAGAACATCCTTCCCAACCTCCTCGGGCCCTTCATTGTCAGCAATGCTTTCTTCAACCTCTACACCAGCACCGCTGCCCCGCCTGGTGGGGAGAAGCCGCCAGGGCGCGTAGTCTCTATCTCGTCACAAGCTGCTCACGTGGCGTTGCCCAACCATGGCGCGTACTGCGCCTCCAAAGCCGGATTGCTGGGCCTGGTGCGGTCTCAGGCGTTGGAATGGGGTCCGCACGGCATCACCAGCAACAGCGTTTCACCAACGGTGGCGATGACGGAGTTGGGGCGCAAGGCATGGGCGGACGAGACGAAGCGGAATGAAATGTTGGCGCAGATTCCGGTGGGTAGATTTGCGGAGCCGGATGAGATTGCCGAAGCCATGGAGTGGCTGTGTCGAGATGCGAATGGAATGCTGAATGGCGCTGATATTAGGATTGATGGAGGTAAGTCCTCGTGAACGCTCTGCCTCTTTCTCCATCCTCTGAGCTAACGATATATCTCAAGGCTTCACGATTCGTTAAGCGCTCCAGCAAAATGGCGTTCGCGACGCCAGATGACTACAGCCGTTCAACTCCGGTGAAGCTGTCAGGCCTGACGAATCCTTGAGCTCTAGAGGATGCCCAGTAGTGCGAAGTCGAGGTGCGGTGTTCCAGGGGGGTAACTGAGCATTACAGGAGCCTCACGGCAAGTGTTAAATCAGAGGCGGGTGGCAGCTGATTCGAAGGACTGTGAAAGCTTGAAAGTCGGTGACAAGAGTGGCCGCTTTTGCTTCCCACGGTGTGAAGCCAACCTCATTATGACTTGGTTTACAGAGGATATTGGTAAAGTGTCCTAGGTAGTCTTTAGTCCCCTTTGACCAAACTTTCAGCCTGTGGCCGTTCAACATCACGATGAAACGACCTTTGAGCAGCAACTCTTCCCATCCATAAGATTTTGCTGATGGCACTGCTTCGTTGCCGAACCGGTCCACTTCTGAGACGTCCCGGCTCGACCTCCGGTACTCCAGGCTGTCCGCTGAATGCACTTTGCTAAGAGCTACAATTGGAGTAACCATGATGTTAGACACGCAGTCAAGCGACCTGGGTACAGCGGTGACCTGCCGCGCTCATTTGCGGCGGCAAGTGATTGGGCCCTGTTTCACGTTGCGCTCGACCAAGCCGTCAATCCCTGCCATAGCAGCCTCGGGGCAATAGGCGCCAGCAAAGCGCCGGAAGATGCCAAATGGCTTTTAGTCGCTGTCGTGTTCTGGTCACCTCAATAATCCACAGCGAAGACCCGTTGGATCTGGCCAGAGAAATCGACTCGCTCCTATCCCAAACATCAGGTAAACGTTTGATCGAGATCTGTGTTCCAATATATCGTGGGAGGCAGGAACAGCAAACCTTACGTTATGCAGTAAAGCCAACAGTCCAACATTGCCATCGTTCATACACTTTCGGACGAACTTGGGGGCGCTCTGTTCTCCTACATCAGCCTCTGTTAGACGCCTAAGTGTTTGTGACGAGCGGCTGACCATTGGTGCCGGGGCCGGAATTCAGGGCGTTGGCAGCCATAGCAAGTTTGAGAACATCCTTTCCGTGTCTGTGTGTTCGAAGGAAGAACCTTTTGAACCTCGCTAGGCGAGTATAGGCTGTGTCGATGCTAGAGTCCGCGTTCGTGTTCGTGCACACTGCATGGCGTGCGATACCGTGTTTTCCGTCCCCCGTCAATCCGAGGGAGGAGTGTTTTGAAACCTCTCTAGCCCTTTTGATGCTTGGCCGAAGCTTCAGCTTGAGCGGTGACATTTCATGGCCATGTGGGCGCGAGTGGAGTGTTCACCTTGAAGATTACCATGCTTCGATGATCAACCCAGCCTCGTTGGCGGCAGGTTCTTTTTGTAGTTCAGCAGCTGCCCCTGTTGCTCCGCCGTCATTGGAGAGCGTTGGATGCCGGGCTTCGGCAGAAGGAATGGCTTGCTGGAGCTATCGCTTTTGTCAAGCTAGGTAGTAGAGTCGCTGCTCCGGCTACTCTATGAATGGAGATTGTGTTGTAGTAGATTTCTCGACGACAGAGGACTGGTTCTGGTCAGGAGTTGAACGGGATCTGACGAAGAAGAATAACGATGGCATGAAATAGCTTCAAGATAGTCAGCAGCAGGTGTCTGAGCTCAATGCCTCCCTGCAGTTTCTCAGATACCAGTAAAGCACTGGGTTTGTCAGTCGTGGGGCAAACCAGCGTATGGTGGCAGACCTAAGTATAAGCCCGACTAACGCGACGATGCCCCTCCCCGACCACGTTACGAATTGTGTGGCGCTGTGCATTAATAGTCATAAGCTTGGGGTCCATGGACACTGGTTGCTGGCAAAATGGCCTGGACTGCGGTGTTCGCTCGTCAGAGTGGGTCTTCGCCGCATCTTATCTTGAACAGCGTGCACTCTCGACTGAGACTCGCCAATTCATGTATGATATTTGTTAGGTAATCGTCGACGTGTGGACAGATACGGAGCCGGGTAGCGCAGAGAAGTTTGAGGTCGACGTCAGATCTGGAGAAAACTCGGGGCCGATTCAAAAACTTGAGTACGTATATATACAGATGTCCCCCAAATTTGCTCCCACAACCGGCTCGAAAAGAGTCGAGCATTCCCCTTCAGGGGCACTTTGGCGGAGTGGTTAACGCGTAAGTTTCCGCGGTGTGATTCATCAACACCATTACTAACCCTCTACAGGCTGCCCTGCTATCATTCCCATGGGATGTAGTGGTTTAGGCAGTTCCTTCGGGAGCGCAGGTTCGAATCCTGCAGGTGTCGTTGTCTTTTTGGGACCATTTGGAAGTGTTTTGGAGGTTGTAGAAGTTGTTTTTGGTGTTGTGGAGGCTTGGGAAACGGT
The DNA here is from genome assembly GCF_000365145.1 of Cyphellophora europaea CBS 101466. Lineage (NCBI taxonomy): Eukaryota > Fungi > Ascomycota > Eurotiomycetes > Chaetothyriales > Cyphellophoraceae > Cyphellophora > Cyphellophora europaea. The sequence goes on along the minus strand of NW_008481808.1, from coordinate 341,042 downwards.
TTAGGAGGGGGGTTTAGGCAAGGGGTTTTGGGTTTGAAATCAGCTGCTCTGGGCAAAGTGCGCGGCTTGGCGACCTTTGGGAGCCTTGATTTATTGTGTCTGACTCTGGAGACGAATCTCTACTTCTTGTACAGTTGAGTCACTTGCAACGTTGCACAACCAAACTGATGAGGATGATCTGAATCTAGGTCCAATAGCAATTTTAGGACTGCTTCAGCCGCGGATTGTCAACGGCAGATCATGATGGTGATTCTGACACCTCGGTCAACTTCCGAACACCCTTGCGGACGGTACTCCATAACCGGGCATCCGGGCTGGCACTTTGGTGGTTAGCTAATGCCAAGCCTGATATCTGCCAAGGCTGTATATGGCTGCCTATACAGGCTAGGCTGAAAATGCAGACGCCCATTTGCCCGGAGATACAATGATCCGACACTCAAATGTCTAAAATAACTTGAGCAAAAGCCTCGCACATCTATTGGTCAGACAATTTTGCCAATGACCCAGCGGCATTGCTGGCACATCATGCGTTTGCACTCACTCGAAGCACCAATTCGATATGATTGCTGGTCCACCAGTGGTTGATAAAATTGACCGGGAGGCTCCCGAAATTCACAGCAGACTATCACCCAAAAGGCCTGATGTGAGTTCGAGGAGGGCATCGGGCAATTTTGTGAACTACCAAAGGCGATCTGCTTCGAGTCCAAGGAGCCCGCTCGTGAATACTGTCGATCCTGTATTGTGACACATTAGGCAATCCAGGAGCCTTCCCGTCAATTCTGTCGACCCCTGATGGTCATGAAACTACCTACTGCATTGGTACGTGGTTGGTACATCTTCGACGCATTGTTCTAGTGTTGGCTGTAACACGTCGAAAAGCTCAGCTGACCTTCAGGATAGGCCGCCACTCGTCAGTCTTCACGGTTGAGAAGTTCAAACCCTTCGCCAGCGCATACAAAAGCCGCACGTATGGTACCTTGTCAAGCACGCCGTATCTCTCAGCTATCCGTAGCGTGTTCCCCAGAATGGCTTCCACTTCTATGGCACGCGAGTTCTCGATGTCTACCAACATGCTCGGTTGTTTTCCACCGGACTTCATTCGTCCACGATGCCTTCCCATGACATCCTGGATGTAATCCTCGCTCACTTCATAGCCAGCGGCTTTGGCGACAATCCCGCACTGGCGCATGGTGTCTACAATGACATCGTCTGCAATGGACGAGCTGCGGAGGAAGTTGCCATCATCGCAGCGCGTCAAAGCCGTGACGGGATTGAACGCGAAGTTCAGCGCAAGTTTTGGCCACCTCTTAGTTTGAATGTCGTCGTAAACTGGACAAGTTGCGCCGCCGCTTTGATATAGCGCCGAGAGCTGTCGTGCGCGAGATTTGGCGACTTCTCCAGCATCAGCTGGGTAGGTGCCGATCTCAAAGGTCTCTAGCGGCCCCATTTCCACCACACCAGGGGACACCTGTGTTGCTGGTAGCCAGACAACTCCAGAGATGATAGGAGCTGAGGGATACGCTGTTGCATACTCATCCTCGATGCCGATACCATTCTGTGCTAAAACAATGCAAGTTTGACTGCTAACAGCATCTCGGAGAAGCTTTGCAGTTCCGGGAAATGCTTTGCTCGCTACAATGATGAAATCGAATGGCCCGTGGCGAACAGACTCAGAAACTCGGGCGACAGTCACCGGGCTGTATTGCTGATTGCCCCAGATAGCCGAACGGATCGTGATCCCGTTGGTTTTGACAGCTTCATAATTTGTGCGACAAACCACGGTTACCTCGGCGCCACCTTTGTGCACAATCCAACCCTATGACCATCGGAACACATGAATCAGCACCACTATTCAACGCCAATACATGGGGGAAACTGGGACAGACTGGGTGCAGGCCAGGTATGACGCCTCAGCAGGCACCTGCTTGCGCTGCTGAATACAGATCACTCGACATGTGGATAGGTGAAAGTCTCGTTCTAAGCAGTCTATGCTCTGATTTCGACACGATACCATGAGGCATGGATCAGAGGATCCCTTCAACAGTTGGAGAACTTACATATATGCATCCCACACCTCCGGTGCCGAAGACCAGCACTCTGGGCGCGTCGCCGTCCCTGTAACCAGCCATGACTTCGTAACTGTTCCCTTTACTAGTCTACGGTGCCCGATGCCTTCTGAAGGCACCTTACCGATCGGTGCGCCTTATCACAGCCTCGGACTTCTTGCGTGATTGGGGGTGATGGAGATCTGCGCATCTCCAACTCTCGTCCCTTGCGCGTGCGCCCCCTATAGGGTCGGACGAAACGTTTCACACTAATTATGCACGACACTACGGCAAAGGCATGCTTACAAGTCGCTTTGGACATTACTTCAACGATGTGCTCAACCGCGATGCTCGGAGGTGAAAGCTTCCAAGACTGGCGTGTCTAGGGGAGGGTAAAGGACTTGGACTATTCCCCATCGGACTTAGCGTTAGCATCCCCCTCTGAGCTCGACTCAGGTCTCCTCGTGTCTTTGTTCGCTCAATGTCGACGGTCAACGATGCGCTAAACGACGAGTGCGAAGCGCTGAACTCCATATACGGCGACGATACCATAACAATTACGGGCAGCTCTCCTGACACGGCCATATTGAAATTCCCAAACCAGCCGTTCTCCTTCCTCCTCGAGTTCCCTCAAGAATATCCCGATGTACCGCTGCATATCACCGGCACTCATTCAACGGGGAACACGGCAAGAGGCGCGGGTGAAGTCGCGGTGACAGCTCTGCATGGAATATTAGGCAACGTATATAGGCCTGGTGACGTTTGCCTATTCGACCTTGTTGAAGAAGGCGGGCCGGCGTTAGAAGCGCTAGCTGGTCAGCATGGCGAGGCTCAAGATACCACAAAAGATGCTACGGACAGGTCAGCTACAAGTGAACATGGCGAGGAGCTGGCGCTGACAAGCGATCCAGCTGCCAACCTGCCACCTCCGCAGTGGGCCATCACTGAGGCGACGACAGTGAACAAGTCTGTCTTCGTGGCTCGAGCGTGTCAGGTCTCGTCCATGACAGATGTCACAAACGCTGTATCACATTTGATATCGTCCAATAAGAAAGTTGCGGGAGCTACACACAATATCAAGGCCTGGCGGTTCAAAAACGAGTCTGCCGCTACCACGCAGGACTATGATGATGACGGTGAGTCAGCTGCCGGAGGCAGGATGTTGCATCTGATGCAGCTCATGGACGTGTGGAACGTGCTTGTGGTGGTGACTAGGTGGTATGGTGGAGTGAAGCTGGGCCCTGACAGGTTCAGGGTCATAAACAACGTTGCCCGCGAAGCTCTGCTGATCGGAGGCTACGTAAAGGAGGAGAAGACGAAGTCAAAGAAATGATCTTTGTCGGAGCTTCACCGGAATATTGAATACAATCCTTGGGATCAAACCTGGCCTCAAGCGAGCCTCGAGCTGAATATATGTGATTTTGGGTCCTAATTCAGCCGGACTGTAGCCCCTGTATGGTTGTGGTAGCGCTGTCCGTACGATCGCACTCACCCCTTTGCAATCTGTTGACAGTAACGAAAAGTCATCCTTTGCGGACGCGTGTGGAAACAAAATCCCACCAGCCGCGAATATGAAACTCAGGCAGTGAAAGTGAAGCTAGTCTCAAAAGGTGGCTTTATTCTTGCGTTACGAGTATTATCCCATGCCGATGCTGGTCACCTCACCCCAAGCTCAGACGCCTTCAGGGGCATTGCCCATGGAGCAAGTAGGGAGATGCTACTTCGAAGTGCGACGTTGACCTTTATGTATACCAGATCAAGCCGCAGAATCGCCTCTTCCGTTCGGCCTCGGCAAGAATTGCGTGCTCAGTGCTCATAGTCTCAAGAACTAATAGCAGCCACTGTACCTACTCTGCCTCTGCTACTCTTGCCAACTATACGTTTGAAGATCTCTGGACAGACCGGCCCGAGTGAAGCTACTGAGATGTCGATACCAACAATTGACCTTTCCCTTGCCGATTCACCTTCTACGAGACCCCAACTCGTCGCAACTCTTCGCAAAGCCCTCCTCGAAGTCGGATTTCTATACATCACAAATCATGGCATTCAGCCGTCGCTCATCGAGGATCTGGTCGCCGCACTCCCTACACTATTCTCCCTCCCAATAGAAGCCAAACTTACAGCTGCACTTCTCAATTCACCGCACTTCCTCGGCTACAGCAGGTTCGGCAGCGAAACGACGGCGAGCAAAGCCGACGAGCGGGAGCAATTCGAATTCGCCAATGAACTTCCCGACCTCTTCGCGCAGGGCGCACAGCCGCTGTACACATGCCTGCAAGGCCCCAACCAGTATCCTAGTCACCCATCGGTAGCACAACTCGCCTCACTGGTGCAACGCTACATCGTTGCGCTTCAAACCCTGGCCGCTCGTTTTCTGGACCTCGCTGCCCTGGCTTTGGATCTCGCTCCGTCAACGCTGCAACCTTTCACTGGCCCGCAAGACCGCCTGAAGCTTGTGCACTACCGACCCTCGCCCACTGTCACGGACGAGCTTTCCCAAGGCGTCGGCCCGCACAAGGACTCCTCCGGTTGGCTGACGTTTCTGTTGCAGGCATCGCCCGGCACCCGCGGGCTGCAGGTGCTTGACAAGTCGGGCGCGTGGCTGGACGTGCCGCCGCTGGAAGGCAGCCTGGTGGTGAACATGGGCCAGGCTTTCGAAGTGGCCACAAATGGCGTCTGCAAGGCAACGACTCATCGGGTGCTTCTGCCGCCGGGTGACTACAACCGGTACAGCGTGCCGTTCTTCCAGGGCGTGCGCCCGGAATTGACCAAGGAGGCGTTCAAGGCGCTATGGACCCATTTCGACCCCGAGAAATGGGAGACCGCCGAGAGTGTCGAGGGCAGTCGGATCGATAGTCCATTCCTGAGAGGCGGCTATGTGACATGGGGGGATGCACAGTTGCGGACCAAGATCAGGAGTCACCGGGATGTCGGAAAAAGGTGGTATGGTGAGATATTTGACAAGTATGTTAACGACGCATAATGCGTCATGCTGTTAAGCGCATCACTGAGGTGCGAGTACGGTTAAGTGAACACAGAATTGCTTGCAAGGCGTCATCCTGGGTGGTCTATAGGGCCGAGACTGGGGAAGGTGGAGTGTGGCGGGCCGTGGCGCGTGTCTGGAGTGCTCTCGAAGGGCCTAGGAGACTGCTGCGCTGCCGATGGAAGTTGATTGTCTCCAAGTCGGGAATCTGTCCTGCCATTTGGAAGAATGACCCTGGTAGAGGCGGCAGCGATGTTCTCGCTTGGTAAAATACGTGTAGATTTCGATTTCGAAAAAATGTCGCTAGTTTCAAGGTGTGGCTGACGCAGGAACATTTGCTTAGCATGATTTGGTTATGAGGCTTTGTTGGGCCAACCCCGCTGCCCTGAAGCGGAAACGGAGCTGCAGTGCTTGCAATAGACTGGAAGGAAAGCTTATGCGAGAGGGGTCATGAGCTGATTCACTCGGCATGGCTACTCATCAGCTATAACTCCGTCATCAATTCGCGAGCCGACGCTGATATAATCTCTCGACTCATTGAACTTGCGAGCGGTAGATAACCAGTCCCAGCTATCCTGACACTAGCCGCGTAGCTCTCCGCCAACAGTCCGCAAGCCAACCATGGTATACACGATTGTGGTTCATATGAAGGCGAAGTCCGACCCAGAATGTATTGCCAAGCTCAAATCCAAGCTAGTCGAGGCATCGCAGGTTTATTCGAAGGATAAGGAAACCGTGTCCTGGCTTGTCATGCAATCCGTCTTCGACAGCCGCGAATTCACCATCGTCGAACGCTACGAGAATGAGCAGTCGCAGCAGTATCACCTCAACAACCCATACTGGTTGACGTTCGATCCTTACGTCTTGCCTTTGTTGGAAGGGAACATGGACTTGCGACGTTTCGAGGAACTGGACACAAGTACAGAAGTCAAGATCGAGAGCAGCGAGACTCATCAGGCCACGACAGAATACCAGGTAACGAACAGGAATATGCTGCGAAAGATTGGGTCGCATGGAGGTGGAGATGTTTGATTGGTCGATCAGCAGATGATTCCCAGGAAGGTGAGACGGCAAAGCACAAGGATTCGCTGTTATTCCGATACCTGGTCAATTCATAGCTCGTCATCTTCACTGGCCGTTTCTTCATCCTCGACCGCAGTCTGTGTTTTGGAGGATGACCCTTTACTTTCCCCGGAGCGCGTTCCCTTACTCTGCTTCGTGAATGGCAGCTCACGACGCGCTGGAATAGATTGGGGGGCCTGTGCTCTAGTTTGGGGTTTTGATGCGCCTGCAGAGCCAGATTCAGTCTGTGACATGATCGGCTGATCGAGATCGTTGTCGTTCTCAGTGTCCGCGTCCTCTGTATCCGATGTTGCCTGTGAGCGCGCATCCTGGTCTCCATCCTGCCGAGCACCAACAGGTCTATCCAAGTCCATGTCATCGAAGCCGTCCGACTCATCAGATTCAGGCGCTTGGCTCGCTCGTCGAGCTCCACGTTTCTTGCCACGTTTGACAGCAGGTGACAATAAATTCTCGATCTCATCGACCTTTTCAGGGTCGACTTTGGTAGTCTCAAGCACCCGCTTCAGTTTGCGTATCTTGAGCTTCTTCTCATTGAGAAGAAGTGCGAACTTGCTGATTAGCTCATCTTCATGATCGGACTTTGCTTTAGTAAGCTCATCAAGTTGGTTTTGCAGAGTTTGAATCGTTTTAGCTTCAGCTCCTGCCAAATGCTCTTGTTTAGCAGCTCGATCTTCCAGCTCATCTCGTCTACTGGCAAGCTGACTGGCCCAGCCAAAGAGGTCGACATCTTCAGTGTCCTCAGTCTGTGGCAATTCAATGGAGCCCAAACGTTGAGTGATATCCTGGACTCTGGTGCGAAAGGAGATGGACAAAGTGGACTTGGGGTCTTTGCCTGTTATTGAACAAGCAATGTCTAAGTTATCTCTCACCGCACGGTCAAGATCGGACTGCCTTGATACCAAACCATATTTTAGGATGGAATGCCATTCTTCGCTGGACCCGTCGTAATTTTTTGCGCGGAACTTGTCAAGATGTCTGGTTCTCACTTCTCAAACATTAGCTGCATACATCAATTTCTCACCGCCAGGTATCTCACCCTTGCCCCTGAAAGCTGCATCGCCATCGGTAGCAAGCAAATCTAGGTCAAGACCGTTGCCACCTTTAGGGACGACGTGGAGGAGAATAGCGGCACCACTGGCATCGGCAACCGGGAACTTTAGCACGTAGCTTGAAGCCATGCTGATCCTAGGCTCACTAGCAGGTTTGTGCCATTCGGGAGCAAGATTCTTCGGATGTGATTGACGATGCATAAACCGCCCCCCAAACGGCGGTGCAGCGGGCAGAGCAAGGCAGCAAGCCGGACGAAGCGCTAGCGTGACAGATTGCGCATTACCGCGTCAGTCGGGGATTTTGCAAGCCACTCGAACCATCCTAGCGCAGACGCGCTTCGTTTCGACGTGTCTGTGTGGCTGGTCAATGAGAAAAGTGGAGTCGGATCAAGCTGTCCCCGCCAAGGAATTCTGAAGTGGCAGGAGAGACGCTTGCTGCACTCCGCAGGGTCCGTTCGAATTGGAAAGGCCCGGCCTTCTCCCAACCTCCCACGAGGCCGTCCGCACCTTCTCGACATCCTCCTCCACCAGAGCTACCAACGAAACTTCTTCGACAACACGTATCGCCGCGTGGAGGATTCGACAACAGGCCCCTTCATGGTGGCAGCTCCCCTATAGGGAGAGGAAAACACCATTTTCGCCATTCTTATGAAGTAACGATTCACGACTTTCGACAACTTGCGCCAACTTAATCGTGCATTTTTCGCAGTCAACCGTTTGTTTTTTCACGCTCATCTTATGACTGTACGACACTTTTGATTCTTTGCGCTACGATGGAGTCTTTGCAGTTGAAACAGAGGGATCCGGACGAGATGGAGATTGAGAATTGGGACGATGGCGACTTCGATAACCTGGACGACATTCCTTTCAGATCAGCCTCGACTGCGACATCAGTACAATCACACCCGCAAAGTACCGCGCATCGAGAGTCCGCATCCTCACGAATGTCGATACGTTCCGACTCAAATCAGGGCGATGAGAATTGGGATGTGCTGGTTGATGACCAGGCACCTATCAAGGATGCTATTGCGCTAGCTAAGAGCAAGGGAATACCACTACCTTCGAACGTTCCGCGTTCCGCACTCGAAGGTGGTACTATTCGTCGGCTAAATGGCAAAGCTATTAAAAAGGCGATTGCCGACGATTGGTCGGAAGATCTCGACCTACCTGGCACGGATGGACCTCTGAAGCTGGCGAAACATGAAGATCGGGATCTCAGCGATAGCTTACGGCAGATAAGTGCTGCCTTCCGCTCATCTCCAAAAACTCCGGATGCCGACTTGGAAAAGACAATCAAGTCGCCCAAATCCAGGATAACCGCCACTCCCATCAGCTTAGATGCTTTCCGAGACGATGACGATGATGATTTCGATAACATACCCACAATCAGGGTGTCCAAGCAACGATCTCCGAACAAACCTACATTGATCACACCAACCTCGCTTGGACCCACAGCCGTGCAGGAGACCATTGAAGAGGGTCTTGAGCTACCTTCTGACGGTCAACTACGCCTTTCAACGCGGAAACCAAATCCAAGGACGCCTCAGACCGCTGATGAATTCGACTTTGAATGGGGCGAAGGAAGTCTGGGCACGCGCAACGCTGGCCGTGGCAAAGGTGGCAGATCTGCTCGGAGCTCATCTGCTTCCGCTTTGAGTCCTAGTGTCTCAAGTGCATTCACCGCTGAAAGCGAAGACGAAGGTCTGGACGGCCTGGTTCTTCCAGATGGCCCAATCAAGTTCGAGGAGAAACTCAAGAAGCGCCAGGCTGAACAGGAATTGGAATCAGAGGAAGCTCCTAAGAAACAGCGACCGAAAAGTGTTCCTCAAGCACCTACCGATGACTTCTTCGAAGGGCTGGAAATTGGCGATGGTCAAGTCTTCAGCAATGCAAAATTGAGTCTGAACCGAAACGTGAAGCACAAGGCCCAGCGTCCAGCGAGCCCACCGAAACGAACAACTACTACCCTCAGCTTCACGAGCAGCAAAAAAGAAGGCCTCTCAAGACTCCCCAGATTTAACCAGCCGTCGCATGAGAGGACACGATCAAGCTTGGAACCTGTCTCGGAAAGCGGCGCCGCAGTAACGCGCTTTCAAAGGCCAGGCTCCCGCCTTGGACTGCACTCAGCACAGTCCTCTGTCTCCGCAATTCCAGCCCCCTCAACACCTACGCCTTCCACGCCTAGCAGGAGAGCTGTACGCACTGTCGATTCACGCCCTGAGATGCGTCACGATGGACCTACGACCACCAATGCGCAACTTCTCCGTGCCAAGCGATCCATGCCCGCCATGCGTACGGCCCCTTCGCCCACCAAGAGTGATCGGTACGTACGGCCACCGTCTCGTGCCGAAGCCGGCAGCCGTCTGCACATCAGCTACGATCGGCCAGATTCACGGGGAGAGAACCGGGCCAAACAGCCTGTCTTCCTGCCCGCCGGTGCCTCCAGCGGCCAGTCACAACACGCTAGTCTCAAGCACGCCAGCTCCAAGGGCCATTTTCGCCGTGCCGACTCAGACGGGTCCGGTGAAACCATGTCAGCAGCACAACGCTCCCTTTTCCGGATCGCAAATCTTGGTCGGCCGGAGACGCCACGCAGCCGTACAGGCTTTAGCGCCACTGAGCTTGCAGCACAAGCAAAAAAGCAAGTCACCAAACCTAGCCGTCGCCGCAACTATGGCGAAGGCAACGAGCTCGACATCTTCGACGATCTGCCGACATCAGCAACATTGGAGTCGAAATTCACCAAAGCCCCTGTTGGTCGCGGCGCGCCTCGAAGTCTACGCCTCAAACTAGGCTTAGGCATATCTCAGTCCAACGCTTCGACGTCGACAATCACCAGTCTACGCACAAACAACGAGACACCAGTCCCAATTACGCCCCTCTCACCACCTCGCCAAGATTTCCCTACCACTCAGACCACAATGGCTCACGTCAACGTACCTCGTTTCGCCCGCGATACGGCTGCATCCCGTAATGCCCGCGAGCAGCGCGCCATAAGTACAACGTTTCAGAACATGCACGGCGAACCGCTGAAACCGATCTCGGCCAACTATCAGCTGAATGCATACCCACATACCAGCGCTCAACGACCCCAGACCACTGGCACTGTCACTCACGGCTCCATTCGGAAGAAGAAAAATGCGCAGCAGAAACCACACCTGATCAAGCCCATGGGCCCAGATCAACATAGGGAGAAGTCTGAGAAAGGCATGAGATATAATCCTAGCCTGTACCGTTGGGAGGGCAACGAAAACGTTCTGGCGCCTTTCGACATACCGCCTCCCGACTTCTACGCACGCACTGGTTCGCCTGTGTCTGCATCTATGTCCGAGCGCGAACGCAAAGCGCATGGCAGTCCTGTCACAAATAACAGCAAGACCAATGTCGCGCTCATCTCGAATGTGGGCACCACTGCGGGCGTGCAAGTGGTCGGCGGCATGGTTTTCGATCCCAGTCAGATGCGCTGGCTGAAAGTCAAAGAGGACGGCCCGAGCGCCAACCACAGCCAGGACAATCTGGGCGGTGGCGTTGAGGTCGAAGAGGAAGAAGACGTTTTTGCTGGGCTTGATGATCTCAAGGAGGAAGGCTCCGAATGGGACCTTAAGAGTCAGAGTCACAGGGGTAGTGCGGCGGGTATGGCGCCCCAGGAGTATGGTGTGGGCATGGTCACAGCGGGCTCTGCCCCAATGGGGCTCAACCGAAAGGCCAGTGCCGAGAGCCAAGGCAGTGGTAGTGGAAGCGACGGCGAGTTTGGGTTTGGTGGCATGGCGCCGGTGGCAGAGGAATTCGACGTAGGCCCAGAATTTGTGAGAAGGCAGAGAGCGGAAGAAGATCGGTGGAGACGGAAGGTTGACAGATGGTTGCGGAGTGACGAGCAAGACGACGATGGGAGCACTGGCTGGAGATGGAACGTGAGGAGATTGGGATGGGCGGGTGGTGAGACTTGATACAGTCCAGCGGTAGTGCTTGAAGTTACGATTTTATGATTTCGCCTTAGATCCTGGTCCTGTTGTTGCTATGACAAAGAAAGTGACCTGGGTTTATCAGCTGCACGCCTATAACTCGCCTTCGCCCCGGAGACATGTTGCTACGAGCCTTGTATGTGCGGCGCTGTAGTCCAGGTCTGTTGGAGAAATCTGTCCGAGCTACTGGTTGTGAGGACGTGTATCCGGTCAGTACTTGGCTACGGCCCCAACAGGAGGGTCTGCCCGGACAACGAATGACGCACAGTATAGGAACACAGTGAGGCCTCGTTTCGTCGCAGAAACCTCGGTCGCCTTCGGAGCACATCGCGAAATATCTTTGCCTACCAGAAGTACTTCGACAGGGATAGTCGACCGCGCATGTGGCGTGAAGACGGAAGCTGCCTTGGGCATGAATACTTGTGCCTGCAGTTGCTTTTGGGCACTGCAGCGCCTCAGGGGCTTTGGCGGTACTACCATCGGGATAGGTAATAACGGAATCAGCAAGGATGATTCGGTTCAAGGTGAACAAGCGCTGGAAATCCCTGAAAGGTGTATCGGTATTCCATGTGGCCGCAAACCGGACAGCAGATTTCACATATGGTTGCAAATCTCGGCAGGGTGACTTTCCTCGAGCAGCTTTGGAAAGCGTCTGGCAGCATTTGCGGCCGTTGCACGTCAAACAGGGTCGGCTCCAGGCACTGCCGGCGTGACAACCGGCGTACATATGCATGAGAGGATGAATGTATGTGCACGTTGCTCTGTCAAGAATAGCCGTTTTCCCATGGGTCGGGTCTTGGCCACGTTGGCCTGAGCATTGAAGCCAGAAGCTAGATTCAGGCAGCCGAATCTGCCTTTTCGAACCCAGACCACTCCCAACAACTCTTCGCTTAGCCTTTTGGGCTCGGTTTGAAGCGGTGAGCCCTGAGACTGAGACTTGCAATGCGGGGGTCGCAAGGATATTCAGGAATGGCAAACCTGCGGAGTCAACATGCACGTTTGCTGTGAGGGTTTGCAAGCCTCGAACTGGTTTTGGTGGAGCCTGCAATGATAGTGTTTCACCCGTCCTAGACAGGCTGTCATATTGACAGCATGGGACTAACAACCCGGTGGTAGGTGTTGACAGCTTGACAGGAAAGTCGGCTGCTTGAATCGGGCGAATTTACGGCTACAAATGGGAATGTGCCCGTTCGTAGCCATCTCGATCGTAACGGAAGCGTCCTAGTCGCTGAGTAATGCGTGTCGCGGAATGGCAACACCGCTCTCGACACGCTGTTTGAGCCTTAACTGATCTGCAACCCAAAAACAACACTTCACGAAATGCAAGACTTGTGGACTAGAATGGTTGGGATGATTCTAGCACCAGCTGGCACGTCCAACATCACACCCGGACTTAATCCCCCGGGGATGATGGTGCCAGTCTCAAGTAAGACGACAGGCTTCCAAAAGCAACATAGGACACGAACCTTCTTTTGATGAGATAGACAGACTAGATGCAGACCTCAGCAAGGCTCGTGGTACGGACTCGGTCCACACCAAAGATTCCAGTTCGTTGCTGACGATAGACCGCGGTTCGCGTGGCGCAAAGTCCATCTGTGAAGAAGAGGAGTATAGGATGGATTGAGATATGTGCACGAGCAAGGAGAACGCCTTTGCTGGGAACTATGCATCAGCAGGCAATCGACATGGCGTCAAATCGGGGATAGCCGATGCGAATTCAGGCCAGATCTCACCGCCCCCTTCCACGGCTTTTGACAATCCTCGTGCTGTGTAACACCCACCTCCAAGGATGTCCGGGTCGACTGAAATGCTCTGGGGTCTGAAGGAGGATGATAGGGCGGTATACCCTGCAGGTTGTCTTCAAGTAAGACGCACAGATCCTGACTCTCAGCTTGAGCCGGACCACGTCGACCGCATGATCCACAGAGTTACAAGCTTACAATCTGTTGAGAGATCGTAAAGTACGGCTAGTACAGCTAGGCGTATGTGCTTTTCTGTTCCTGCTATCTTGAGGTTGGGGGAGAGATGCACAGCTTTGTTGCCAGCTCGGTGATTCGGAGGTTTCGGCAAGATCTCGACAGCACTTGATCATTGACTTTGGGGCGATCGCACAACATCATAGCACTCTGCTCCATGGGCCGCCATATGGACCTAGGTCTAACGGGAGGATGCCGATTCGAAGGATTGCCACGCTGCATCAGGCCCTGGGTACAAAGGACAGCTCACGAGATATGGCTTCCATAGAGATGATCAAGGATGAGATCCCTTGGACTTGTGGGCCAGGCGCAACGTGGCAGGCACTGAATGTGGGAAACAAGCTGTTCTGGTCGTCTTACTCCAATCCAGAAGGCCCATCCCAGCAAGAGTGGCGGAGCTCAGGACTTCGTTGGTCACAGAAAGTGCTGTGGTTGGTATCCGCCTGTCGAACGCTCAGACGTGCCTTATACGGGAAAGGACGTCCGTCTCAGCATGGGCCAGAGATGCAGATACTGCTCCCGCGAGCCATTGCTTCAATGCTGAGGCTTGCATTACAGTTCGTCGTATGCCTCTTGAAAGATGGTAATGGCAGTGAGAGCCCAGCAAAAAGCATATCTGAACCAATGTGGAGAGCCTTAACTTCAAGCCAAAGCTCTGCCTGGAACTACCAGGTGATGCAGTTGTCAAAAGCTCTTTGCTACACCCATGCCCGATGGCGCAGGAGCTCGAACGGACCCTTGTCCTAAATGAGAGGAGTTGCAGTACATCCGAACCACTTTTAGAACCAGGCATAGCCCTGACTATGACGTGTCCGAGACTCGGACATGCAGTAAGTTGGATCATTCCGTCGTCGATACGCGCGTGATGAGCACGTCGATAAGCGATATGGGCCAACAGTTCATAATGCTTTGAGCAGTGTTGTGCTGCTCAAGCATGAATCCGCCTTGCAGGACTGAAAAGTCAGAAAACGCCCAATGATGACGCAATGGAGATGTCCTGGAACAAGTGCTCACTGTTTGTTTTTGGAAATCAAGGCTTGAGGCGGGTTCGTGGGATGCTTTGACCATCATGCCCGCCTAGGATCACGGCTGTTGTCCGTGCAGCCTGGTACTTTGGTAACCATGTCAGACCTAACAATACCACGATAACCATCTAGTGGTACCTACATCACAATCACGCCAATGTCGCCCTCACATATACGGGCAAGAAATCGCGGCGGGGGAGTGTCCCGGATTCGTCTCTCGCGTGCTGAGAGGTCCTTGTTTCACAGCTGACTCGCTCTCAACACACATGTCATACCAAGCGGAAGAGCTCTCTATCTTTCCACGGAGTCTCCAGAAGACCTGTTATCCATGAGCAAAGCGCCCAGGAGAAGGCCAGCACAGAAGCCTGTGTCAATGTTCAATGTTTGCCTGCTCACGGCAATGCAGCTTAGCGAGTTTGCTACGTGCGCTAGTGCAAGGATCGATCCCTTGTCTGATATTCGCTTCAGCCTCCGAGAGACTTCACTCTAGATTCGTGCCGTTCCGGTAGCCGCTGCAATATGCGAGGAATAGTTCCCGTTTTTCTGTACAAAATACGCTTTGAATATAACCTGACCTGACCCTGAATCTCGGTCCCGGAAACAAACTCCGCAAAGCATCAGCTTACGGGTTTGTTGTTCTCAACGTCGATGTTGATATGGATCGTCTCCACTGCTACTTACCACGAGTCTGATTTTAGCAGGTGATAGACTAGGCATCATTTGCCTGGGGTGCGCCCCACGAGTCAAAGCCTCCTGCGCGAAAGGTGGACACAGCATGCTTTAGGCCGGTCTGAGGCCATGATGCTGTGCTCCAATGTCGAGGTGTCCAGAGCGTCCAATAAATCAAGCGTAGGGATTGTAAGCACGTCTGAGGGGCTCGCTGTCTGGGTCCATGCTATGCCTTCGTGCTCTGAGTAGCTCATATCTGACACGCACGGCCACAATCCTTTGTGCCTTTCGTCTCATTCAATCCATCCGTCATTTAGACGAGTGACGTTTGAGTACATCCAATCTCAACTTCAACTCTTTTTCCTTTATTCCTGATCTGTTACGATTGCTTCTGCTACTCACTAATCTTTTCCTGGCCAACAGTACTGGAGTACCCGCTATACATTTCCCGAAAACCTTCGCTGTATATTCTTGAGCGTGTGTGTACATCAAGAATGGTGACATATGAACATATTTCTGTCTAGTCATTCCAGCTACGGCTTGCCTCAAACGGCTGAGCGCTTTCTGAGGGTTTCGCAAGAACTGTTGAAGTTATAGCCATGACCGAGTACGCACCCGCCTCTGGTCAAGATCGAAATGGCTTCTACTCAAATCCGCATCTGGTCACGCCGCACTATGCGAATGGCAATGGTGTGAACTATTTCTATCCACAGGGTCAGATTCAGGGCCCCGCAGTTGGTGGTTCGTACTCGGCATACGCTCCGATGTACATGTCGAGCGGACTAGCAACTTCGAGCCCTCCGATGTACATGTCCAACGGTCAATCTTTGGCCATGCCCTACTCTCTCGCACCGCCGGCCAGACCATATCAAGCTCCAGCACGCACACTTTCATATCCTCCTTACCATGGCGGGACCGTTCCCACCCACAGATCTGCTGGCCACCCAATACGAAGCGCGTATGTGGCAGACCTAAGCTTGACTCATCCGAATGACATTGAGAGCCAAGAGTCAGTCAATGAAGCTACTATGCTGTCCGAGCCCGTGGTACCTGCTCTGGAGGGCTATCCTGTGGTGAAGGAGTTCGACGAAGTGTTGAACGAGTAAGCCATGCTCGCCATCCGACCTCCAAAGAACTCATATTAACCAGAGTAGATACGTGCGGGGTCTTTCGCCCAAAAAACAGGACAAAGCGTTGATCGGAGCTCGTCGAGCCAGGAATATCCGGACAGTTTTGATGGACAAGAAGACGACCACGGTCGAGTCGGCGCAGTTTCGGTCAGTCCACAGAACACGAACAGCAACACTAGCTAACAATGGCTAGATTTTGGGTCAAGAAGATGTTTTCCCTCAAACAAATCGGAAGTGGTGGACCAGTCTGCATACCCCCTTCTTTGTCCGGATGTTTGTTGACAAGCACACAGAAGAGCATTTGCCATGATCAAAAACCGGTTGCTGTCCGCGAAAAACTATTCAAGATCCTCACCCATGCTCACAAGTCCTGCCAACATGGCGGAAGAGACAAGACCTCTGCTAAGGTTCGCAGGATCTACTCATGGTAAGTACCGCTCTATTTATTGCAGCGTCATTCCTCATGTCCAGACAGGGTGCCCAAGGAGCTCATCTCTCGCTTCGTCAAGATGTGTCCAACCTGCAGGATTCGGCGTCCATCCAACCGCGAGCCGCACTCACCAGTGCACGAGAAGACTCCTCATTCGGATGATGGGCGCCATGGTGCTTCAGTCTCCCGTCGAGACTCAATGGTCATTGACAAAGAAGAAGCGACTAGCCCACACTCGTCTTTGCCGATGCAAGGCTTCAGCACCACTTTTGCCCAGCAGAATCGCTGGATGAGCGACCTTCCCAGCCTGAAGACAAAGTCAGAATACTATGATTCGATGAGTCCCAACACATATGTCTCGCATGAGAGCTCGACAGGGTTGTCTCCTAGCTACACAAATCGGCTCAGCGAGCAGATGAACTCAATGAGCTTCCCTTCCAGCAGCACGATGCCGCCTTCTGGATTTCCTTCTGGTAATGTACGATCAACTGGCAACTGGCAGACGGTCAATTCAGTGTGCAGTCCGGCGTATTCAATGAAGCGTGAGCATAGAGACCGGGTGAAGCGGGAGCGACCCTACTGATTTGTGCCACCATCTTACTATCACGACGTTGACGAAAAGCTACACCAGCCAGCGTAATGGGACACGATCAGACAACTAATGTCAATGTCTCAACAGAAGTGCTTATGAGGAGTTAAGTCAGGACGGGAGTTCACAGTCATTTGCAGGATCAGCTAAAGGGAAATTTCGGGGCCTCTTTATGGAGCACAGGAAGAAGATGGAGCTGAGGTATCAGGCGAACGCTTCAAGGAAACAAGTTAGCCTGGCGCAGAACATCTAGGAAGCGGCAAAAGCTCCATCTGACTTTATATCACCCATAGACATCACGCAGACAGTGACAACAGCGACTACACTCTGTACTTCAATAGTAGTGCCCAGCATGTCGTTGATGCTAGCTTTTCGACAGCGTGGAGCTTGTCCCTGCCAAGCCTTCAAAGCTCCTGATCCCAAAAAGGCAGTGGACCCGCTGGCGACAAGTGTTGTCTTCAACCAAAGGGCTCGCCTGAAGTATTCCATTGACTGATTCAACGTTGCACATTGCACCACGCAGGCACCTTCTCTTTTTCCACTTCAACTGAAGTGCAGTCTGTATAATATCATATTCGCGACTAGCCTTCAACAGGTCTCAAGGGCGAACAGTGACCCGTGCGAACAGTTCTCACTTTTTGAGCCCCGTCCGCTGCGCCCACTCTGCCCAACATGAATATCTTCAGGATCCTCGGTAGGTTGAGGCTGCACTGGCGATGGCAAGTCAAACCACTGACAGACGTTCTGTAGCTGACATATCTCACCTCGTCTCCATCCTCATCCTCCTCCACAAAATGCGCGCGAGCGGCGTACGTCCCTTCCCCATCCCTACGCTCAACCAGAACTCTCGCATGCTGACGTCGACCGCAGTCTTGCTCCGGCATCTCATTTAAGTCGCAGGCGCTCTACTTCTTTGTCTACGTAACCCGTTATCTCGGTGCGCAGTACTCCCGGCTCGAATCATTCAGACCAGAGCCTCCTTTCCGCTCACAGGCCCTAACGTCTAGACAGATATATTCTGGACCTTCACGGACTCCGCTTGGAACACCATCTTTAAGCTGCTATACCTCTCCTCAAGCGGATACACCCTGCACCTAATGCTCAATGATTATCGACCCACGCACGACCCTCAACTCGACACCTTCCGTGTCTCGTACCTCCTCGGAGGCAGCGGCGTCCTTGCGCTGCTGTTCCCCATCAAATATACCCTTACAGAAATACTCTGGGCTTTCAGCATCTGGCTCGAATCTGTGGCCATCCTACCCCAGCTCTTCATGCTGCAGCGAACCGGCGAGGCCGAGACAATCACAACGCACTACCTGTTCGCGCTCGGCGCGTACCGAGCGCTCTACATCCCAAACTGGATTTGGCGCTACGTAGCGGAGGGTTGGCTCGAACCCCGGGCCCTGATCGCCGGAATCGTGCAGACGGTGCTGTACAGCGATTTCTTCTGGGTGTACTATACAAAGTGAGTTCCTAGCTTTACCAGGCTCCGCTGCAACCCACAGTAATATTTATCCACTAACCACGCCAAATAGGGTCCTGCAAGGCAAGAGCTTCAAGCTGCCCGTGTAGGCGACGCGCGGCCCCTTCCGAGCGCGGATTTACGATCTTGCGCTCCTGCGCCTCGGCCTGGAAGAGCTGGATGAGGAACGGCACAAGCTGGCCTGCAAGAAGCGCGAGAAGAAACACCAGCAC
This sequence comes from Cyphellophora europaea CBS 101466, assembly GCF_000365145.1. Lineage (NCBI taxonomy): Eukaryota > Fungi > Ascomycota > Eurotiomycetes > Chaetothyriales > Cyphellophoraceae > Cyphellophora > Cyphellophora europaea. The sequence goes on along the minus strand of NW_008481808.1, from coordinate 322,403 downwards.
AGGCACGCTTCCGGCGCCCACCGCAAGCCCATGTTGAAGAGTGTGCCAGAAGAGGGAAATTCGGGTCACGATTCGGGACTCGTCAAATGATATCAGGCCTTGAAGCGGCCAGTCTCGTACCACGAGCGGCAACGTCGCCGTCTAACGAGCGTCACTGCATGACGAGTCCGCTGCGCACGATCAGACCGGCCTGAAGCTGGACACAGCGCAGCCGCAGTAGGAGGAGGAGCACGCATCTCGCCACGAGCGGAGGACGGCGGGCCACAGGACGAACGCGAACGACGGCTCGACCTAGGAAGTCCGCTGGTCGTGTAGGGGAGTACTGTAGAACGGAAAATCAATGAGCGCGAAGGCCTACAGCAGATCCATCTCCCGTAACCTCGCTTCCCCCCCACCCATAGCAAATGTATCCTTACCTAGCTACTATAGACTCCGTTTCCTCTGAATACATGTGGATGAATACCCAATAAGCACGTTCGCAATATCAGCGTTGAACAAGACTTTGCAAGAATGCGATCGAACCATCAGGGGGAGAAGAAAGATTTCCTTCTGGACCGTCTGATTTAAAAGAGAACCGACCTGATACGACCGAAATATGATGTGATCGGATTGATCGGATGGGTCTCGGTAGCAGGTAGGTTTATGTATGTACAAGCCCAGCATCCCATGCCGTCTCTGCGTCACTCCACCCACCAAAGCATGCTGCTTGGTCTTGCTTCCGTTCTTCCTTCTTCTTCATCTTCTTCTCGCTGAAAGCCCACGTTCTCCATCACATCAACCTTCATGCTGTACATCTCCTCACCTGCAACATGTCTCGCACACTCAGGCCGCAGCACCACCATACGACACTTGGCCGGGGTACTCACCCTGCTCACCGGGCGCCATGAAGTTGGTGTCCGGGTTGCCCGTCTCCTTGGCGGCGGCGCAGCGGGCCATTGTCGGTGAACTATTTCCGTTGTTAGCGTGTTTCTTTTTGTTTTCCTAGACTTTGTTGCAAACAACTTACCTCCTGCTAATGACGTCCGTAAAGTAAAAGTTCTTGATTGGCAGCTCTAGCTTCTGCCCGGTGGCCTTGGCTCCCTTGTTTGCGTCCACGAGTTGCACTTTGCTGAGGGCGCTGAGCGCCGTGGGCTCCACGATATCGTATCTCCGTAGTGCTGGTGAGATGTCGGCCATGCGGTCTCTCAGTGCCTCGACATCGTCGTAAGGCAGTGGCTGGCCGAGATATTCGGACACGGCGCGAATGATCTTCCAGTCGGTTCGCGACGCGCCGGGAAGAGAGACGGCGTTGCGGGTCAGTTGGGAGCGACCCTCAGTGTTGACGTAGGTGGCGGACTTCTCGGTGTAGGCGCCGCCAGGCAGGACGACGTCAGCGAGCTGTGCACCCTTGTCACCGTGATGGCCCTGGTAGATGACAAAGGCATCCTGAGGGATATCTGCTTCTTCGATCTCATCAGCGCCGAGCAGCCAGACGATCTTGGGCTTCGTGTTGGCAACCTTCTGGCTGGGCACAGTGAATCCAACTTCGTAAGCGCCTGCGCGGGAGGCGGCGCGTTGGAGCACATTGTAGCCCTGCCACTCAGGAGTGTTGAACACGGAGGCGTTCTTCTCGACAAAGCTGCCGACAGTCTCGTAAATAGCCTTGGCATCGGGATGCTCTGTCACACCTGAGCCGACGATGATCATAGGACGCTTGGCGGAGGAAAGAGCTTTGCCGAATTCACCGGAAAGAGCGGACTTGACTGCTGCAGCGTCGGCACCGAGATTCTCATACTTGAAGGTCGACTCGAAGTCCTCTCCGATGTAGCCGATGCGGAGTGGCGACCGCATCCATTGCTTACGGATGCGGGCGTTCAGAACTGCAGCCTCCCAGCGTGGGTTCGAGCCAATGATGAGCATGGCGTCGGATTCCTCAATGCCGTAAATCTTCGTGTTGAAGGCGTAGTTGGCCTTCAGATCAACGCCATGAGCCAGTGGAGATGAGCCGTTTGGTTGATCGAGAGCGAGGTTCTCAGAGTCAAGACGATTGGCGAGGTCCTTCATCGCAACGAGAGTCTCTGTGTCCATCAGATGGCCAGCAATGACTTTGAATTCGTTCTCTTTGGGAGCGAGCTTTTGATAGGCCGTGCCAATCTCGGTAAGAGCCTGTTCCCAAGTGGCGGGTTGGAATTTGTTATCTCGTCGGAGGAGAGGAGTGGTCAATCTCTGCGTTTTCAAGCCGTCCATGGCGAATCTCTGCTTGTCGTCAATCCACTCCTCATTGATGTCGTCGTTGAGTCTCGGGAGAATGCGCTTGACTTCCAGACCGCGAGCATCGACTCTGATATTGGCACCCATTGCGTTCAGAACATCAATCGACTCAAACTTGCTCAGTTCCCAGGGTCGATAGCTGAATGCGCCAGGTTTAGTCAAGAGCGCACCCACGGGACAGAGATCGACCACGTTAGCCGAGAGTTCGGTATCGAGGTTGCGCTCGAGGTATGTACCGATCTCCATATTGTTGCCACGTCCAGTTGAGCCCAGCTCGGGAGCGCCAGCAATCTCATTGGCGAATCTGATACATCTCGTGCAGTGAATGCATCTGTTCATGGAGGTTTTGATAAGTGGTCCGATGTTCTTGTCCTCTACTGCACGCTTGCCAGTAATTTCGTGAAATCGTCCTCGGTCGGCGCCGTACCTCATTGATTGATCTTGCAAATCACATTGGCCACCCTGATCGCAAATCGGGCAATCGAGGGGGTGGTTGGCGAGCAAGAACTCCATAACACCTTCTCTTGCTTTGTGTGCGAGGGGCGAGTTGGTCTTAACGACCATGCCAGGCTGGACGGGCCATGCGCAGGACGCAACAGGCTTCGGGGCTCGTTCGACCTCAACCAAGCACATTCTGCAATTACCGGCAATGAGGAGTTTCCTAGCCAACGTTTAGCTGCATCTCGCAGGGAGTGAAGGGGCTGCATACTCGTGGTAACAATATCTCGGTATCGTAACACCAGCCTTTTCACAAGCTTGAATTAGGGCAGAGCCAGCTTCTACCGACACTTTCTTTCCATCGATTGTAAGCTCGACTTCGGCGGATCGTCTCGCGGATGAGGTAAAGGATCTGTGGCGAGCGACACTGGTGGTCGCCTTCGAGCGCGCGGCGGCGCGAAGGAGCTGAGACCGCATCTTGACGGCCGTACAGGTCTCAGCTACGAGGTGGCGGGATTGAAGAGGGAGTGTAGCATCGACGCGGAGCTTCCAACACCAATTAATTCAGACTGCGTGAAGTTGAAGTCATGGAAACTCAGTGGCTTTTGATTGGTCGGATGTATGGGACTTGGTCTCGGCAGCCCTGCAAGTTTCCCCCAGCACATCTATGACCCGCTCTTGTCGCTCTGTGTGCGTCTGAACCAGCGTGTTGCCATGCAGCTGTTTAATATTGGGGGTATAGTAATACGTGCAGTCTATTAGCAGGTAGCTACATTGTGTTCGCTTCCGACCGCATGTGGAAGTGCGAGCCGGAAAACACAGCTCTGCCCCAATTCTAAAGTGCTGTCCGTCTCGTAACCTTTTAGCTCCCTTGACTTCTGCTCTTCGGATCTGCTTTCTCGATCTTACCAGCAGGCCAACAACGGTGACCGACGCCGATTGATGAGACAGTCTAAGCGCACGTGATAGGTACCGGACAGCTGCAATACCTCAGCTCCACGTTGTAAGATTCATTGGCTGGATCATCTGTCGGCCCCGAACTGACGAGCAGCCTCGCCGAAAGAGGAACCAGACCGCGAGGTGGTGCAACCATATATATACACACCACGCGCTCCACCCAGCTTCTAGTGTGGTAACCACCTTGGATTTTGGCGTCGACTTGTGGCTCCCACAACAACAGGACAATTAAAGCAAGGCTTCAATCCCTACAATGCTCACAACCTAGCCCATTCTCACCACCATCCCCCACTGTGAACCCGACATCCTCACCACCTGCACAACCATGCCCCCCACCATCGCCATCGTCGGCGCCGGCCCCGCCGGCCTGACCCTCGCGCGCCTGCTCCAGCTCGCCCCTGTCCCCATCCCCTTCACGCTCTACGAGCACGACGCCTCTGCCACCTCTCGCTTCCACCAAGGCGGCACACTGGATCTACACCCGAGCGGCGGCCTTGCCGCTCTGCGCGCCATGCACCTCGAAGACGCGGCCGCGCCATTTTTGCGCTACGAGGGCGAGGAACTGGTCATTGCCGATCTGAACGCCTGCGAGCTCGTACACATCAAGGAGGCGCCGAAGGTGGGGGGCAGTCGCAATGCGGCGCCGGAGATTGATCGCGAGCGGCTGAAGCACCTGTTGCTGGAGGCGTTGGGGGTGGCAAATGTGCGGTGGGGAAAGCATTTGAAGCGCGTGGACGCGGCGGCGGGAAAGCTGGAGTTTGCGGATGGGAGTGTCGAGGGGCCATTTGATTTAGTGGTAGGGGCGGATGGCGCGTGGAGCAAGGTGCGGCAGGCGGTGAGTGAGGTACGGCCCGTGTACAGTGGGATCTGTGGGTTTGAGGGACATATCGAGCGGCCGGGGGAGAGGTCTCCAGCGTTAGATGCTATGGTGGGAAGGGGAAGCTATTTCGCCTTCAGTGGGGGGAGGAGCGCCATGGCGCAGAGGATGGGGGATGATAGCATCAAGGTTGGGACGTGGTTGAGGCGCAACCAGGAGTTTGTGGATGAGCTGTCGCCTGGCACAGGAATTGACGACGAGGAGGATCTTACGGCAAAGCTGCTGCATGAATACCAGGACTGGGCGCCGGAGATCCGAGAGTGGCTCCACGTGTGCAGCTTCACCAGGAAGTGGGTGCTTTGGGAGCTTCCGGTAGGCACGACATGGGAACACCGCACGGGCTACACTCTGGTCGGCGACGCGGCACATCTGTGCACGCCATTCGCCGGGCTGGGCGTTAACGCTGCAATGGCCGACACGATGGAGCTTGCCGAGCGCATCATCAAGGCCGTACAGGAGGACACGAGTCTCGACGAAGCCGTGGAGCTGTACGAGAAGGGCATGTTTCCCCGGGCCAGAAAGGTGCAAGAGGACACGATGAGGAACAAGGTAGGCGGGTTTGCAGATGATGCGCCCCTCAACTTCATGGCAAGCATGCTGGGCGTGGTTGGGGAAGAGGTGGGTTGGCCTATCGACAAGGGCGTTTTGTACTGGATTCCCATTACTAAGATGGGCTATGCGATATTCTGGGTGAAAACTAGGATACATGTTGTGTGGAGATGGACCAAGCGCCTCTTTCGCGCGGAAAAGAGGATAGAGCTGAGATGACAGCATGGGAAATCAAAATGTTCAAAAATGGCGAAGGCGCTGGGAATCATAATCTAGATCATTGGACACATTATCTATACACTTTGGTGAATGTTGCTGTTCCAACTCATGACGAGCAGCTGCACTGTAGTGCTCGCTGGAAACGAGGCACGTCTCCGGTAAGCCTCTGCTCCTCGTCTGCACTCCAACCCCACTCATCCTTGAAAGGATCGTACACCATCTCCATGATACCTTTCAAAATATCTCGTTCACCCTTTTTCTCAACGCGGTCAATGAGCTCGTCCAAGAGCCAGCCTCTCGGCACAAAGTTAGGATTGACTGCTTTCATCGCCTTGACTCGGTCCGTGTCTGCTTCTGCACCATGGCCCCAATCCTCTTTGATTCTTGCGGACCACTTCTCTAGCCACCCTCCCACCTTCTCCTTGCCAGAACTCTCGTCCTCATTCAGGCCCGTGACGCCTTCTTTGTGGAAGAAACGAGCCGCCGTTTCCTTTCGTTTCTCTTCTGTGCTGACGTCTTCGAGTTTCACCGTTGATAGTCGGCGGAAGAAATGGTTGAAATCCAACTCAAGCGCCTCCATTGTATCCAGCAAGTTCGAATACAAGCTGTCAAAGTCTTCTTCTTTCTGGGTCTTGAGACCAAGCCTGGCACTCATGAGACGCTTGTACTCGCTCATGAAGACAGCCTTGTATTCCTCGCCAGTTTGATCGATGACGGCCTCGGCGCGCTTGATGAGAATGGGTGCGAAATCTTCTTCCACACCCTTCTCGACGAATACGTCTTGGTCCGTACGTTCTCCTGCTCCCAGGAGCTCGCCAAGACTCTCGCCTAGACGAACCAGATTCCACCAGATGATGCTTGGCTGCGCGCGGTAGCTATACCGCAGCATATGATCATCGTGGTTCGGTGTGTAGGCCGGATCGAAGTTGTCCATGAATGCAAACGGCCCGTAATCAATGGACAAACCGTAGATGGAGGTATTGTCGGTGTTGAGGACACCGTTCATAAACCCGTAGGCTTGCCAGTGTGCAACTGTCTTTGCGTTCCTGCGCGCAATCTCGCGGTAGAGACGAGCAAAGCGGTTTTGCTCTTCGCCATCCTTACCCTGAAGCTCGTCGTTGGGGACGCCTCTTGCGGGGTTGATGTGACTGTCCTTGTCGTCAGGATTGAGCGCGGCAGGCAACTTGTCCCAACCGCCGAAGACATCTTCGGCAACATAAGTCGCAGTCTTCCTGATTAAGTTGCGATCACCACGAGAGCGCATAAGGTCGAAGGTACCCAAGCGAATCCAGGACTGAGCAAAGCGGCAGACAATGGCACCCGGTTCAGCGCGTTCACGAATGACGCGAGACTCGGGACATAAAGTAAGGGAGAGGGCACGTGTAGTTGGGATGCCGAGCGCGTTCAGGTACTCTGAGACGACGAATTCTCGGATGCTGGAGCGGAGAACGGCTTTTCCATCGGCGAACCGGGAGTAAGGAGTCTTGCCAGCCCCCTTCAGCTGAAGTTCGTACCGAGTATTGGTTTCCGGGTTGACAGTCTCGAAGAGTGAGATGGCGCGACCGTCGCCCAACTGGCCGGCCCATGACCCGAATTGAAAACCTCCGTAGCATTGCGCCCAAGGATAGACCCCGCCTTTCTCTTCATCCCAAAAGAACTTGTTGCCGGCGACGACTTCTTTTAAGAGATCTGACTCCGCTTGATCCTCCGAAAGGCCAATGTCCCGTAGAGCCCTTTTGCTAACAGCAAGTAGCTCGGGCTTATCGGTAGGCACAGGCCTCACATATGTATACAGGGCGTCCCGCACCATGCGGGGGCCCAGCTTCTCCCGGGCAGCGGCATGTGAGTCGGCTGGGGTAGGGTACTGGGGGTCCGAGGGTAATTTCGAAGTGAAGTTGTTTGTCTTCTTGATATCTTCCAAGCGGACGCCGGCGGCGCTATGAATGCCATTGCTTTGACCATTCGTGTTGCCATTGGCGATGTGATTTGCCATTTGTGCTAGTCGCATGCGGTTCGGGGGCTTCGCGAGACGAGTAACGTGATGTGTGAACATGAACAGAGCGTAAGTAGAGAGGACGGAGAGGCAGTCAATTGTAAACGCCTCTCCATTTCTCCGCAGTCAGAGTTGCATGATGAGGCGAATGCTCGCGGCCGAGGCGATATTTCATCATCTGCAGAGTGATGTCAGTCGAGGAACCGTTGCGTCAACCGGTTCTTCGGTCAACCGTAGGCAATTACTTCCGTCCCCCAACCTCGAAGGCTACGAGTCGCTACGCTCTTCCGTTCCAATGGGAAAGCCACCGGTCTTCGCGCGTGTCTCCTGACTGAACACTGCGGGCTCGGATTTACCATCTTCTTCCTCGATCTACAACCATACTTCTCGCAAAGGCATCGCCAGAAAATGCGCTAACACACCTTCATCATCAATGCCAGAGAAGAGCCAAGCACAGCTCAAGCTGCATAGCTTCACTTCTGGGATAACACTCCAAGTATTTGTGCGCACTATTCCACCTTTCGTATACGATGGAGTCGGAAGCCTTCTCTGCACTCTGTTACTACCGTTAACTCCGCACCAGCCCATTATGCCAGACCCCTTTATAGAGTACTGTACCAGATCATGGATGCTCGCAGGTAGGTAGATTCACTCGAAAATCCAGCGGACAAATCCCAACAGGAGTTCTCGCCCGATGCAATGGCCCAAACAACCGCACTTACCGCACTCACTCCACGCGAGGCCGTCGCGGATGCCCTCCACCGCTGCGTCCTTGGCCTCGATACTAACGATCGGGATCTCTTTGAATCCGCATGCCTAAAGGATGAGACCGCCACAGTTCTTGCCGGTCCGGACACCATTTACGGCTGGGATGCGATCAACGCGTTGATGTCCAGAGTCTTCCTCGTGGTCACCACACATTTCATTACCAACATCCGCGTTGAGCTGAAAGATACTACCACCGCGTTCATGACCGCGCACGCCATCGCGTACCATGTTCGGCCGGATGATGTGTACAAGCCGGCGGATACTTCGTACACGGCTGCGTGCTTGTACTTTATGGATCTTGTGAAGGATGACACTGATGGTCTATGGAAGATCAAAAGGTGGGAGATCAAAATCCAGTGGACTTCTGGCGACAGAGCGGTTCTTCATGGATGAACTCTATTCTTGGCCACATGTCGTTGCTATCATGCCGGAATGGGTTCTCGGGGGCTAGACTTCAAGATCTCAATACCTTCGGGATGGTCCTGAATACGGCCCTCTTCGTCCCACAGCGCCGCTAATACAGTCCGCTTACCGGTCCATGGTTTCCGTGAATGCATCACAGCTGTGTTCTGCTTCTGATCAGCTCGATATTTATGACGATTGGGGCCGCTCACATCAATCAGCACAATATCTCCTGGTTGCCACTGGACATCGACCTGCAATGACTCGGCAATCGACAGGGCTTGGTCCAGGTATTCGACCTCGATAGGCTCGCCATCCCCGTACTCGGGCAATGGGTGGTATCCTCCATCATCGCCTAGAAACGGAGGCCTGGTTGCGCCATGATGTCTGCTCCGACCCCATGCGCTTGTCAAATTTCCGAACCACGTCGTGAGACCGGTGTCCCGATGTACACGAATGACTATGATTTTGTCAGTACCAGCTCGCATCCCCTCAAATTGTCATGACATGATCAGAACACTCACTCGGCACCACATGCGTGACACTCAAGCTCCCGTCTTCATGCCACTCAAAGCGGTCACTATGCCTCCTCACCTCCCTCTCCACCTTCCGTCGCAGCGTCTCCTCATCATCCCCTTCCTTCACCTCCTTCCCATACGCGGCCAACACCGTAGCCCCCACCGTACTGACCGTCTCTTGCCTCCCATAGCGATATAGATACCTCACACCCTTCTCTCGCAACTTCTTCACAAAATCTGGCGCTCTCTCCTCCAGAACCCGCGCCAGCCCAACACTCGAGATGATCGGCGTCTCTCCGCCCTTTTCCGGCACATCCAAAGCGCAGAACGTCAGCCACGAGGGATGGATCGTGCTCCACCCATACTCGTTGTGCGGCCATATCGGCAGCTCGGGCGGTCCCTCATTCGCCGTCTTGACGTTTTTGGCCAGCACCGTGCGCACCGGTGGCCGTCCGACTTCTTCGTGTGCGGCGAAGCCAAACGCGTGCGCCACCTCGCTGTACTCTGCAGGAGTGCGGATGGGGATGCCGCGGAGGAGCAGCGCCCCGCCGTGCAGGTTCAGGAGAGTCGACAGTTGGCCAGAAGTGCTCATGGCGGTGATGGCAGTGATGGCATGCGGGATGGTCACTGGCGAAGTGGCACGCAGGGCTAATGGGAATGGCTGCGGGGATGGGTAGCCGAAAGTCGAGGTGGACTGCGCATGAGGGACGGGAAAGGCCTCGAAGGGGCCGTATGGCGGTGACATGAGTAAGGAATCTGCGTTGCTGGTATCGGGCCTGCACAGGAATGTGTAGCAAGAGTCGAGCGCACGGCGCCCAACTCGACAAAAGAAGGCTATGATGCTATTTCACTGCTTGGTGAGGGGGCTTGGCAACCCGGCACCGGGACACCACGACACCCACGATATCCCGCGCCTCCCGCCGAGAGAAGTCGGACACATTCAATGAGGCATTACTCCAACTCATACTCTGGATTACTATGGCTTGGGAACGTCTTTCGGAGAAGAAGTCGAACGCAATATCACCGCCATATGTCGTGATCGAGGAATGGGGTAGTGAAGACCCACATGGTCGCCTTGTCGCCCGAGCACGCGAGGCCATAGTCTCCTGAAGCCAAGATATTCGTCCGATTCTTATTCGACAGCAGACCATTGATCGTTCATGATTGCCCGACAGCGGTGACTGGCTGTGGTGCACGTATGCTATGCTGACGCCGAGCTCCACCGCTGCTGTCGAGCCGTGGGTGGTGTCAAAAGGCCGATGACGAGACGGACACCGGCTAGATGCCCCAAACATGTCCTTCCTTGCCATTCTTGAAAGTCGGTAGCGCGCTACACGCTCCTCCAAGCCACACGGGATCGGCCCACGTCCACGACTATTACCGAACCGAGATCATGGTACCAAGCGATGCAGCTGCGTGGCAAGGAAACGCTAAAGCCAGCACGCCATTTGAGGTTTTCGTGTCTCCGGTCTAGACACGGGTACTGTATGCATTGAACATCCAACAGACTCCACATGGGCGGCTGCTCCGAGTGCTTCAGAGTGCAATATATCTCGCATCCACGTCGGCCCCCTCGCAGGAAGCATCCTCCACGCACTCTTCGCTACGGGCTCCATCTTCTCGGCATGACCGCTTCTACTTCGCCCAAAGGCCCTTGGGCCGCCACGACCGACCTGCCACGCAACACTGACAGCGGTCCCCATGAGTCCCTGGCCGTCACTGCAGACGACCACCCCGTCGCCGCCCCACCCAAACCACACTGGTTCCGCTCCGTCTTCTTCCAGGCCACCGTCGTCGGTCTCCTCGCCTTTGCGGCCCCCGGCCTCTGGAACGCGCTCCAATCCGTCGGGGCGGGCGGCCAGCAGACACCCTTCCTCGTCATGGCCGGCAACGCACTGCTCTTCTCGCTCATGACCATCACCTGCCTGTCCTCCAGCCTGGTGATCAACCGCATCGGCCTGCGCTGGACCCTCGTCCTCGGCACCACGGGCTACGCGCTGTACTCGGCCGCACTGTACCAGAACAACCGCTACGGGACCGTGTGGTTCATCTACGTGGGCAGCGCGGCGTGCGGCATCACTGCGGGCCTGTTCTGGGCCGCCGAAGGGGCCGTCATGCTGCGCTACCCGGAGCCCGAGCGCAGGGGTCGATACCTGGCGTACTGGCTGGCTTACAGAAACTCGGGAGCCATACTTGGAGGTGCGATCAATCTGGGCTTCAACGCGACGGGCACCCGGTTGGGGAAGCTGGATTGGAGAACGTACATTGTCTTCGTGGTGTTGCGTGAGTGTGCTCCCGGCGGGAGGCAAAGAGATTGGGTACTCGTGTGCTGACGTGATGCAGAGTGTCTGGGTCCCGCGATTGGCATGCTGCTGAGCCCCCCTGGGAAGGTGCAGCGGGCAAATGGGACGAAGGTCGCAGTGGTGCAGCGATTGCCGGACAGAGTCGAATTCAAGGAGACACTGCGGCTGGCGGCGAGGAAAGAGTTTCTCTTGATGTGAGTTCCCCCGGCTTTTCCTTCACGTTCTCCCTGGACGTCGAAGGCTGACCTGCTGAAGAATCCCGTACCTGTGCTACGTGACATGGTCGCTTCCATATATCGGAAGTTACATGACGACTTACTTCAGCGTGCGATCCCGAGCTCTCGCCTCGCTTGTCACCGCGCTAGCTCAGGTCGTCGCGACCGGTCTCATGGGCACGTTCCTCGACCTCAAGCGCCTGTCCATCAGCCAGCGGGCCAAGTTCGGCTTTATTGGCATGATGGCCATGAGCGGCGCGACGTGGGTATGGGCGGTGATCATCCAGCACAAGTATCAGCACAACCCGCCTGCTCTCGACTGGGTCGACGACGGTTTCGGCGAGGGCTGGGCGCTCTACGTCTTTCAGCAGGTCGAGTTTGCCCTGACGTACAACTACGGCTACTGGTTGATCGGCTGGCTGGCCAAGCGGCCGGCGGAGGTGGTGCGGTACGCGGCTGTTGCTCGAGGAGTCGAAGCGGCCGGGCAGTGTATTGCGAGCGGGATCAGCTCAACGCGGACGCCTGTAAGTGATGTGGTCTGGAAGACTCGACTTTGGGGAGATGTGACTGACACTTGGCGCAGTTGCTCGTCTCTGCTGGCATCATCCTGGCGCTTTGGGGCTTCGCTTTGGGTACGGCATATTTCGTGGTTCGCGATGTGGGATCTGTGCATGTTGGTGCGGAGGGTTATCTGCCCGAACTGAAGCCGTCAGCGAGAGAGGCAGCAGATGAAGAAGTGGCCGGCGGAGCAAAGGTATAGGGGCGGCATTCGAGCGTGATACGAAGCATATGCGTGCACGAACGTTGACGCCAACATTGCTAGCTTCCAAATTTCCAACGTGTTGCCGATGAAGACCAGACTCTTTTCATGGCTTTGACTCGCACTAATCCCAGGCAATCATTGCATTTAGTGGGTGTTCGCGACTTGCAGAGACGTTCCCTCCTCGACCCGTGTTGAGTCCGTGCCCTCTTCATCGTTCAACGACGGCCCGCGCTCTACATGTGAGGCATCGTCGTGGCCAGGCAGACTCTGGTACGAGGTCTAGCTCGACGGAAAGATACCGTCTGTGACATGTTTTCGCTCTACTCAGCCCTCGCAGACGTTGGCCGTCCGATCGTCACCTTTGGCGGACGAAAGCCGCCGCACGACCGCCTGAAGGTGCCCCCGGACTCCCCGGAGCAGAACGTAGTCTGTGCCCAGGACATGCTGGAGAATGGTAGCCAATCTTTTGCACTTGGGCACTGAGCACGCGTACTGGGCGCTGTATATTTCACACTGCGAGGCTGGATCTGGGTGAGTGAAAACGTAGGAGCCCGATTGATTCTGACTCCCTACAGAGGGAACGGCAGCCCCGAGATACAGTTTACTGGCCTGCCGAAGTTGATCTTTCTGCTCCTAGTGAATGCAAAAGGGAAGTCATACCTGGATAGTGGCGTGAGAGTGGCACTCCGGCGGTGATTTGGAATGACAGGCGGAGTGACTCAAATGACGACAGAATATAAATCCTCCGACCTCGCAGATAAGCGCGCGTCTGTCCTTGCTCCCCACCCTTAACTATTCTAGATACCAGGAAAGGTCCGTGCTTGATATGGGCCTGTGGCCGAGATAGTCTCGCACATCCGAGCTTAGCAGCCATGGGTTCATATACGCCGGCAATCCGGCGGATAGGCATAATTGGTGCCGGACCAGTGGGAGTGGCCTTCGCCAAGTAGGTCTCTGCGAACAGAACGATGCTCTAAATTTGCCTCGATTGCTGATGGGCGCGATAGGCACATGCTGGCCGAGAATGCGTTTGATCGGATTGAGATATGGGAGCAGAGGGATCGAGTTGGCGGAATCTGGAACTTATCGCCACCAGACAGAAGCAAACGGATACCTATACCTCAAACGGATCCCCGGTACGGACAGAAGGCAAGGGTGAATTCTGGTGGCGGTAACGCACTTGATGATTCCCTCGAGTTCGAATCGCCCCTCTATGATTATCTGGAGACCAACATTCCCAAGGAGCTCATGGCCTACGCTGAGAAGCCGTTCGCTGCGGACGACCCGTTGTTTCCGCCACATGACAGAGTTCTGGAGTATCTAGAAGAGTACTCCAACGACGTCAAGCAGCTCATCACGTTTAACCACCAAGTGCAGGATCTGAAACTTGATGAGACATCTGCCCCGGGACAGGACGTGTGGCGCATGGAGACGGTGAGCCTGCAAACGAGGCAGATCTCGGTCCATCACTACGACGCTGTGGTCGTGGCAAATGGCCACTATACAGTACCCAGTGTCCCCGAGATTGACGGGCTAGAGGCATGGAACAAAGACTACCCTGGCGCTGTCATTCACTCCAAAGCGTACCGTAAACCAGAGGAATACACGGGCAAGAAAGTTCTGGTCATAGGTAATGCTGCATCGGGACTCGATATCGCCTACCAGGTCTCGGAGTATTCACAACAACCAGTGGTATTGTCCTCTCGTTCGGCGTCAATATTCGCGACTGGCAAGCCCCCGCCGTGGCGGAAGGATGTGCTGCAGTCGGTTGAGTTTCTTCCGTCCTCGAGCTATGACCGAGCAGTAAAGTTCGAAGACGGCCACATCGAAGAAGGCATCGACCAAGTCATCTTCTGCACCGGATATTACTACTCAATACCGTTCGTGCGGGACTTCAAACCTCTACTGATCACCGATGGCTTGCGGATACAGGATGTTTACCGCGATCTGTTCTACATCCATCATCCCTCGTTGGTTTTACCGGTTATCAATCTGAGAGTGATACCGTTCCCATTGGCCGAGAATCAAGCTGCAGTCGTTGCACGAATCTGGTCAGGTCGGTTGAGTCTCCCATCGCAAGAGGATATGCGAAAATGGGAGAAGGACAAGATTGCGTCAAATGGCAATGGGAAACACTTTCACTTGAAGAAATTCCCCGAGGATTGTGCCCAGATCAATGAATTACACAGGTGGGCGCTCGCAGCTTGCACGGATCACAGGCTGGAGAACGACGGCCAAGGGAAGCTCGGGAGAGGATATGATGAAAAGGCGGTTTGGCTAAGGTCCCAGTTTCCCGCCGTCAAAGCAGCATACCTGAGCAAAGGCAAAGACAGGCGGAAGATCAAACGGGTCGAGGATCTAGGCTTTGACTTTGTCCGCAGGGACGAGGATCGGGAGATGTATGCTGCTGCAGAGTGTTAGACAAGACTAACTGGATAGCATATACAGAGACAGATGATGTATCACTGAAGTTGAGAACAGAACAGAACAGTGAGCCTTGGTTTTAGCTACTAGAGGTGGGCCCCTTCCCTAGCGCATCGGCTATCGGCTGCGGCTGCTCCCTTACAAGTTCAGCCCCGATGCTCTCGCTTAACCTGCCTCCTACGTGATCTCTGGCCGCCTCCCCGCGGCGCCTGTCACGCAAACAAATCATCACCTGAACTCACATTGTGCTTATTTGCCCCAACTTCTGTAATCTGCCAGTCTACTGTGATCCTCCCTTGCTTGACCATGCGCCCATTCGACCTGCAGTCCGCTCACATCGAGCATTATGACCAGAACTCCTAAACGCGCCCTCCTCGGAATCGACTATAGAGCTAGATCACCCAAGCGACGGAAGTTTAGTACGGCTGCTACCGTTGATATAGACTCGCCCCCAGCCACACAAGCAAATATACAATCCCCCAACTCCCAGCACACAAAGGCAGAAAAGTTAAGATTGATTGAAGAAGAAGGCGTTTACCCTGCACGCGCTATATTGCAAGAGAAGAGGGTTGGCACTCAGAAGCAATATCTAGTTGATTGGGAGGCCCATCCAGAAACAGGTGAAGTCTGGGAGCCAAGTTGGGTACGCTACATTGACATCATCCTGCATCACCAAAGAGCGCGTTGTTGACCATTGCAGGAACCAAAGAAGAACGTAACAGAACCGCTGCTCCGAGACTGGAGATCCAGGAATCCGAAGAAATCCAAGGACTTGCCATACGAACCATCTCAAGCGCTCCCCAGCAACGTCACTGCGTCTTCCTCGACAAACGGACTTGGCAAGACTCTGCTCAAGACCCGTCTGAAGCGCTCGCGACCTATCGTCACTGATTCATCCAGTGATATCGCTTCCACCCACGAAGCTGATGCCGCTCAAACGTCCATCACTCCTAGTCTAGCGTCTACTACAGACTCCTCAGCAGACGACGACTACGGTCCAATATCGCCTTCCTTTGAGATTTCCGAGTCTCAACATCAGTCGTCTCTGTCAAACCCTGCCGCAACACCAGCACCGTATACCGTCCAAATACCCCCAATAGGCTTTGACAAGTCCGAGTACGAGTCACTCAAAGGCAGCAGCCAAATAAATCCTGGTCTCAGTTCACCTCTCCAGCAATCGGCAACGCCAAACTCCGCGCCACGCAGCACGCGATCACAACATCTCTCTATTCAGAATAGCCCTATTCTCTTGAGCTCACAATCACTCTCGAGCCACAAAAGCACCCGTGTCTCAGCTGCACACCTGAGGTTGGGAGAGGCACTTAGCAACTCAACCGCACAACCTGCCCAGGTCGAGATCCCTGCCTCAGCCGAGAGAGACCAGGCTCAGATCAAATCCGGCCCGAATCAGTCTCCTACATTCGTCATTCAAGAGTCTAGCTCTGAATCAAGGCCGCAGGTCATCAAATTACGCTTCAAGAAGTCGCGAGATCTTGATTCTGTCCAGCCGGTTTCTCCGCAACCTCCGCCTAACTCTGCAATAGTCGAGGACGACTTCCAGCCAATTCTTTCTAGCGCCCAGCCTCACTCTCTTATTGCGACATCGACGCGCGACGCGCTCTCACAGCGATTGCAGCCTATCCAGTCTATCGGAAAGTCGTCTTCGGAGTCGTCTTCGCTGTGGAACTTCGAGTCTCAGCTCCCTGAAGTACGTCGCTTGCTAGCATCTCCGACAACGCGGTCACGTGGTCAATCTATCCCACCGAAGAACTCTTCACCACTCAGCAAATCAGCTCCCGAGCCAGCGTCTTCACGCCAAGGCAACTCGAGCGGCTTGAGAATGGATACTCCTGCTATTCGGCAGTCGCCGCGTTTGCAATCGGCCACGCCAGTCTCACGTGCTCGTTCTCCACGGGCTTCACAGCAATCTAAGAGGGCTCGGACCCCACAGGCCTTGGACGAATTCAATTCGAGTACTATGAGTGCGAATGTCGTAACGAGTCCTTTGGCTACTAATCCTCCTCACATTGCTGATTGCAGCTCGCATTCAATCGACCCCACATACCTATCCGCGCAACCATACCAAGGCGACTCTGTCATGGGTATTGCTCCCCATGCTACCGTCTACGATCCTGTCCATGGTGTTAGCGCCCTGCCAATCCAACAGTCGATCGAAGAGGAACCCCAATCTTCTGCAGATTCAATAGAGTCGAAAGCTAGTTCAAGCCAAGTGTCCTTGCAAAACGAGCGCATCGTCCCTCAAGTTGACGGTGTCAGCCTCCCGGTGCAGCCAGTCATTGGTCCTGGGGAATACCTAATTGGTTTACCCGCTGAAGGCAAGATTCAGTCCATCTATAATGATCTCATCCATGCAAAGAGGAAGTTGATGTTGAAATTCATCTATCGCCGCGACTCGGTCGGCTCTGCAAACGGATCTACTAGCCGAACGATCGAGCGCAATGAGATGATTGAGCTAATGGAGCGCCTGCAAGATACCTCAACGCACATGGACCTTGGTCTCCCTGGTTTTGCTACACAGTATTCGATTCAATCGCAGGAAGCTACAGCCTATGCGCAGTACGCTGGCTCCAAGTTCGTGTTCCTTGGCGAGCTTATCTCCATGATGCAGTACGTCGACTGCGGACTGGTCATTGCTTCTAAGCCCGGTCCCGTACAGGATCTGCTGGCGGACTTTATCAAGATGAAACACGTGCAAGTTCGACGGCATGATCGACCCAATTCTGCGAGAGCTGTCACACCCGAAGCTTTGCGCGATACGCTCAAAGTTGATCTCATCACCACCACTTCTGATGCGGAAGTCAAACTCTCAGCTACCCCAGCACTTATGATTGCGTTCGATGCGTCGTTCGATAATCAAAGCTCTCATGTACGTCGCATTCGCGAGTTGTACTCACAGGGCCGGGACCAGCCACTTCCGGTAGTGCACCTGCTCGTCACTAATTCATCAGAACATGTGGACCGCTGCCTGCGGAAGGCCATGCCTTCGCCACAGCGCTTGAAACTCCTGGTCCGTGGCACCTATCTTGCCCGCGCCAACCTGGGAGGGTCACCGACATATGTTCCCCATGAGTCTGATGGGCCGGAAGGTGTCCCGATGGACATGCACGACCTGCAGAGAGCAGTCAGGAAGAGCCCGAACCGCAAGCTTAAGATGATCGCAGCGATCGTGGCTAGGGCTGCGTTATCGGCCGACTTTGAGGAAAATTGGAGTATCAATACCTTACCGGAAGTGCAGTATGATGAACTGGAAGAGACGCCTCCTGGGATGAGTGGGAACACAACTACTGCTGGCACCGCCGCTCCGACTCCACGAGATGGTCGCATGAGAACCAGATCTCCCGTCTCACGATCAGCTACCCCTTCGGGCAAGAAGCGAATGCTGGACGTCGATGCGGCGACGTCTCTCCTCCACAAGCGACAACGCTTGACTCCCATGAGAGATCTCACACCACTTGCTGAACCATCTCGTGATTCCGCAAAGATTGAGCACTTGCAGGAACAATTGAAAGCCATGGCAATCGAACTCGCTACAGAAAAGGAATCTCGTTTGAAAGCTGAGGAAGCCCGTGATGCCACGCTTGTGAAGCTCGAAGAGACCGAGAAGAAGCTACAAGAATGGCAGAATGATCATTCTGGGCTACTCCGTCGCTATGAGAAGCAGCGTGACCACAACCGCACCATCTTCAAGGAAAACAAACGCGTGACTGCAGCGAACGAGAACATCAAGATCCAGGCCGACAAGGTCCGCGAAATAAACACCAAGCTGCGCGGCGAGAACACACAGCTCAAGGCTGACCTGGCCTCCGCCCGTGACGACCTAAAAGCTGAAGGCGGCGACATTGCGGCCCTCGAGGAAGCCCGTTCGACAGCCCGCACAGCCACCGAGAAGGCTGCCATGCTTGAAAAGTCGCTAGAGAACACCAAGCGTGACTTCGAGTTCACCCGTCAACAATACCAGCAAGCGTCGAATCGTGCCGCAGAGCTCGGTTCGCAGACTACGGATCTTGAAGCGCAAATCGAGGTGCTGACACAAAAAGCTTCGGGAGAGCAGCGCCGCCTCAAGGAGATCAACAATACCGAGCGCACGAAGCGCGACCGTGACGAAGTCAAGAAGCTGACGCAGGAGAATCGGGGTTTGGTGGTCATGGCTAAGAAGTTGGACGAAGAGAACAAGGTATTGAAGAAGAATCGTGGCGTCCAGACGAGAGGCAGTAGCGCGCAGCCGCCAGGAAGTCCCGGTATTGGCGGTGGTTTTGGGCGGCGAAGTCGCCAGAACAGTCCCGCCGTCGGTGCCAGAGATGATCGCTTGACTGTTCCTGGATCCAGTGCGAGTGCGAGGGATCGTGTCAGTGCAGTCCGGAACGATCCTTGAGTGTGATGGGGGGGCCAGGCGGCTGGCGATATCTGTTTTTGCGAGCGGGTTCGGAAAGAGTGTAGCGGAAACGAGTGGAGCTTCGGTCAAGAGATGTTTAGAGCGAGCATGATTCTCATGAACTGCATCGAGCACATCAACGAAGGCCAAGAGGTCGCGTCGCTGCCTTTCTCCAGAGACTATCGTAGGGCGGAGTCGGTGACGCAGAAATCAATGACATGCATCCTTTGCCACGAACTATTTCTATTTTGCAAGCCCATCGCACCGTTGCAGAACCACAATATTCCTGTCTCCCCCGGCTGGCTCCTGTGCTCTTCTTGAGAATGTGATTTAATGTGCATACATACATACATACATACATTACCAAAATGCTGCTTCGACGCGGTCAAATTTCATGCTCATGTTGACTATCCTATTCGATGCCGGTTGGTGGACGGGATTCGGGCGTGGAAGTGGAAGTGGAAGTGGGAAGCTCCACCCCCTGGTTGTCGTGTGCTGAGAGCAGCAACACACAGGGTACACTGCCGAAGAAGCCGTCCGTCGAAGTAGTGGCAGCAGTGGGAGTAGCGTATCAAGGACGCAGCAAGACCAACCGGAGCAAGAACGACGCATCGGACGGGGAATTGGTCAAAGGAGAGGAGAGGAGAGGAGAGGGCTGAGGCGAATAGACCAGACCAGAGCGGAAGCGGAAGCGGTGCACCATGAAACAGTCATGTATATTCCATATAGCCTGGACGAAGAACCTTGCAATACTTGCATACTTGCGTAAGGAGGCTATGGTTTGCACTTGGGCACTGATAGCTATCACCACTACTCCGCCTTTTTCCCCTTTCCCCTTTCCCCTTTCTCGTCTGACCGAGTGAGCAGAACTCGAGTTTCCCAACTCTGCTTTTCCTGAAACCTTTGTTGTTGTTGTTGTTGTTGCGGTTGCTGCTGCTGCTGCCGCTGCCGCGGTGTTACCACCACCCACTTATTGAAATACAGAGTAGTATGCCGACCCTCCCGCCGGGGCTCGAACCGTCATCACCCCTTTACATAGCAGGCCTCCCTCCCATCATGAAACTGCTCTCGCATGGCTCATGCCTGCGGAAAGAACTTCGCAAGCCTCCTTTCCCTTCCCCTCAGTCTCCCTCCAAGCCCTTGTTCCTAAATTGGAAGCTCAGTACAGACACTCGGACCCTCCGTCCCTGTTCCCTCGCCTCCTCCCGCGGCGGCGGCGAGCTCCATCACGTATAGCTGGTGCCCTTGGCGATCAGATTCTCAAAGAGAGTCTTGTCGTGGCCCGGCACGACGACGCCGCGGGTGGTGCGCTCGAGCTGCTTGAGGCGCTGTGTGGAGCGGAACCAGGCCGGGTGGTCGCGCGCCAGCCAGCCTTGGGGGATGCCGTCTCGCCACTGTTTTGTAGAAAGAAGATGGTTCGTCAGTTTCCTGTGTTTGTGTGTGTGTGTCGTTGAGAGGGGTAGGGAGGGGTAAGTGGCAACGGAAGAGCATATTGGAGCGAGACAGGTGCAGCAGGGTATGCAGGGCATGGTGGCACTGCATGGCCGGACCGGACTTACGTTTTCAATGACGTGGCAGTGGTCACTGATAAAGAGGAACGTGCCGGAGTCGGGCATGTTGATTTGCATACCAATCAAACCTATGTCAGAAGTTGTCAGCACATGACTGTGACACGCGAGGGTCGGTGGAGCAGAAGGTGCAGTGATTTACCATCCGTGTGTCCGGGCAAGTGGTGTAGCGTGAGGCCCTGGCAGAAGTCGAAGGTCTGGTCGTCAAAGGTCTTCCAGTTCAGGCCCAGCTTGAGGTAGTGCTCAAGATAGACGCCCTTGTCGGCACCCGTGGCGACGGACCAAAAGGCACTCCGCAATTCGCGGTCGTGCACCCAGATCTCCACGTCAGGCCTGTCGAGGAACTCGTCCAGCCCGCCGGCGTGGTCAAGATGAAGATGGCCGATGATGATCTTCTTAATGTCCTCGATCTTGTTGCCTGTAGCCTCGACCGCCGCCCGCAGCTCATGTCTCGGCTCATACCTGACTCTGGCAAAGACGTCGGCCAACGCGGGGCCCCATACTTCAGGATAGTCTTTCCCACAGCCGGTCTCCCATAGAATGAGGCCCTCATGAGGGTGCTCGATGAGAATGCAGTAGCAGGGGAGCTCGCGGCGTTTGTTGACAAAGGCCTTGTTCTCGGTAGATTTGGTCGAGGTGTTGCCGCCGCGGACCACGAAGGCCTCGTCGCACTCGAGCCAACCGACCTCAAGCACGTGAAACTTGGTGCCAACCGGGCATACGTTCGAGATGTGATTGGGGACGGCGCCGCGTTCGAGCTGGGATTGTATGCCTGCCATGGTATCACAGGTACTTTGTTCGTGGGCGTTGGAGCAGTTGATATAGAGACGAGTCCAGATCTGGGATAAGACCAGGCGATGATGAGACGAGTACAACAGCAGATTAGCGAACCGAGGGCAAGCAGGGAAGAGGGGCTTCAAGTATCAGCTTTCCCAGAGCGACGAGGTACCTTTCCGGTCCTGATCCATTGAGGGGTTCGCGAACTACACGCTCTGTGGTACATTTCATTTCCCCGCATTCTCGGATACGGAGGGGAAAAGGATAGTAAGCGAATCACCTTTGCTCCGGGTCACCGCAGGCTGAGCTAAGATCGGCTTCGAGACTGCCTTGAGTTTTGACGTAGTCTCGAGTCAGAGGGGTTGACGCAATGATGTGGAATCTCCAAATGTTCGGAGCGTGCACCTGAAGTTGTCGAGATTGTAGCGGCCTGCTGGGGTCAGGAGCTGGTTTGCACGAGTTTGCTCCACGAGCTGCAACATAACCAGCAGGTCTGTAGCTTTTCTGTGTAAAGCAGGCACTACGGTAGTAGCTGCGGCGAGTGTAAAGCTCGTGCGCGGAACAGAGCCGGAAGCCGGCTATCAACCTTGGTATATTCCACAATTACAATTACTGTGGAGATGACTACAGTAGGGTGTTTTGGGTGGGTGCCGAAGGAGGAAGTTGCTACTTGCAGCTCCTAGGAGTGGCTGGCTGCCTTGTGCTGTCGATCAGCGTCTCGAAAGAGTGAAACACAGCTACGCAACATGGAACAATCGAGTAACGTTCATCATGCGGAGCATATGCCTCTTGGGATTCTGCCCGTACCCTTTCCCGTGTCCGGTCTACTGTTGCTCATGGTCTGCCTTGCCATGAATTGCCGAACACACTCAGGCTTCTGGTGTCCCGACGATCTTGACAGAGTGCTAACGTTCTCCTGAAAACTCCTTGACGATATGCCATTGTCCCTGGTAGCCACAACTAATGGCGCTGGTCCCTGCCCTCATCACTCAAGCCGCCTCGGCGACGGCCCCGACCACTGCTATCAGTGCTTCTCTCTCGTGCAATATTGGCTCTCACCCGTGCTTCCTCGACACTCACGGGCTCCATGTCGCCGAATTGAAGAGCCTCGCCGCTGATCTTGCGTGCGTGGGCTCGTACGACTGCCTCATCGATTGAGATGCTCTCAAATGCACTCAAATCTGGCTCGATAGGCGCAATGTTCGCCCACTGTCCAACCTGCCCAAACTCCAGGTTCTGTCTGCCCCGTCCTCGCTGCTGATCACCGTACAATACTGGATCTGATAAGTTGAATCCGTACGTTCCCGGAGCATCCACGCCCAATAAATAAGGATCCGAGAGCGCCCGATGGGGAGCCGAGCCTGCAACGTTGTACCCTTGGCCATGACCATTGTAGCCCATGTCGGCAGTTGGAAGTGCCGTGCCGGAATCACGGGATATGTCTCGGGACATTGGCACAGAGGTATAACCACTGGGTAAGTACCTGACTACGGGCACTTCGGTATTGGTCACCGTCTTTGAATAGCTCGAGATCGGTGGAGGTCGTTCTGCTCGGCCCGGAGCGTATGCCACATTGATGTTTTCAGTTTGCAGAGGTGGTAATTGATATCGCGCACGTGTACTTGCTTGGCTGTTCAGAAGCGCCTGAACTAAGCGTGGCGACGAAGAGGGATTGCGTGAATGGGCACTTGTCACATTGGCTGTCTTGGCAAGTCCTGCCGCATCATTAGACTGAAACTCAGCAGCCAGCGGTGAAAGAGGTGCATTAGTTGATCGTGCTGCCAGCACTGGCCTCTCACTGCTTCCACGACTAGTGGATCGGAGACGGGCTCCACCTCTGCTTGCCGGTGGGCTTGATCGGTGCATTGCTGCAAGCGCTGCTTCGGCCTCAGAGCTTGAGGAAGGCCGTGAGCTTCGATGCTCCGAGCTGGTCCGTGATGACGAATGGCTCAGGTGGACGCTCGCCTGGCTCACGCTGGGAGGCACAGGCAACGCTTTCCATTCACCCAAGTCCTTGTGTGGCTTTATCCGCGGTCTGCCCTCCAGAACAGCGTGGAGTACAGAACTCCGCCGTGATCGAGGCGAAAGCGCATGACCAGGGGTTTCTGTGGCATTGGATACCCATGAGCCGTCATCAGAGAGGATAGCACTTTCAGAAAGAGCACTCATAGGGTCCACTTCGGACGAGGTGTGCATCTGAGAATGCATTTGGGTGGGTGATTCCGACGGTGCTCGCTCCGAATCCAAGCCCCATGTCGATGCTCGACTCGGGGAGCTCAGGTCGATCGATTGAGTCTCCTCTGATGTGCTGGAAGACCTCTCGAATATCGAACTCTGATACAGCCTACGGCTGCTGTCAGACGC
This sequence comes from Cyphellophora europaea CBS 101466, assembly GCF_000365145.1. Classification (NCBI taxonomy): domain Eukaryota; kingdom Fungi; phylum Ascomycota; class Eurotiomycetes; order Chaetothyriales; family Cyphellophoraceae; genus Cyphellophora; species Cyphellophora europaea. The sequence goes on along the minus strand of NW_008481808.1, from coordinate 298,625 downwards.
CTGTGACGGTGACTGATTCTGTATCTCGCGCTTCACCATCGCGAGCACTGCGCGGACCTCCCGTCGCGCTGTGCGCAATTCTTTGGTAGCATTGAGCGAAGTCTTCGGGAAGAACGAAAATAGGCGGGCAGCTTGTGCTTCGTACTCCCGGTAATCACGGATGAGGCCGGCTCCGGATGATTTGTGCATCTTATCGCTGGCGACATCATACGAGTACTTGAGCAGACGAACAGAGGCTCCTAGCCACCACCAGTAATCGTGCTCACCCGCCAGCGGCCTCTCTTTGAGGTCATCGCGAATCACATTTTGGACAACAGTGTGTATGCGGAGAGTGTCGATTACAGATTGCGTGGAGGCCACTGACATTCGAGTGCCCCTAGATTCGAATCGCGTGACCACAAGATCTTCCAGCCCGCTTGACTCTTCGGTGATTTGTGCAGGAGGCGTGTTTTCCAAGGTTCTAATGGTGATGGATCGGGTTTGTCGGCTGTTACCCTGGGTTGGGGGTCCGGTAACACCTTTGATTGACCTCGACTCTTCAGGCGAGGAGCTGCCCGATGAGCGCGACCATGTTTGCAACGTTCTCTCCAGGAGACCACTGCGCAGAAGGATAGAGATGGAGCTATCAAGGTCGGTCCTGGTGCTATTGGCATATTTGGGTGATAGCACATCTATGTTGTATGGAGATTCTGTCAATCCTTTGTAGCCGTAACGAATGAGAGCCACCGGTACATGATGAGTGAAGAAACTCAAGAGATTGACAAGGTTGACAGCTTCGTCACGTCCTTGTGCGCGAAGGCCAGAAATAATGTCGAGAAAGGGGGTGATCAGACGAAGATCGGTGGACGCGTGGGTGTATCTGTCGAGGGATTTGCCGCGCTCAATGAGCGCGTGGGCAGCGGCATGGACACCTAGTGGCAGGTAGTCATTGTCTTTGACGAGCTCGAGCGCTTTTTGCGTCTGAAGTTGCGACGGATGTCGTATGCCTAGGTTCCGGTACAGCAGATCTGTGGCGTCACTAACGGAGAGCTTGCCGACCTTCAATGCGGAGGGGTTGAGAAGGCGGTGTCGATGAGCTAGAGTCCTGTCGACAGATGTGAAGATCTGTTGAATGAGTCAGTGGTTCCCCCTGGAACAGGTCTTGCCGGCATCTTGCTAAGCAAGAGAGAAGGAAGTGGTTAGGGGCCAGGCTTACGATGCAGTTACCGCTCTGGTCGGGGATATACTTGCGGAAAGCGTCAAGCGACTCTTCCGTCTCGAACAACACACCGTCGAAGACCAACAACCACCCCTGCATAGATTCCAGACGTTGTCGTACAACGTCTGCAAAATCATCTGGGCCAGGCGGGACGGTTCGTCGATCACGCTCCTGCTCTAGCGCCCCAATGCTGACGCCGATATCCCACAACCCTTTCGTGATCGTTTCGGTCGTTTTACAGTCGATCCAAAAGGAGCCCTCAGGATAATCGAGGCGGTGCTTGTAGAAGTATTGCCGGGTGAGGTGAGTCTTGCCGCATCCCACTTCACCCCATACCAGCACGGCGCAAGAGCCCATATCTCGGCGAGCCTCATGCTGAAGCCGCTTATGTAATTTTCGAAGTTCATCTTGAAAGCCGACGAAATGCGCATTGGGTCTAAAGCCAAGAGGTGTGACCACTCGAGGACCTTCAGCTGAGTCTGAGATTCGGTGGTCGGCTGACGGCAAATCGTGGACTGAAGATACTACGCGTTTATAAGTCAGCGGACACGCCAAGACACGAGGCCACTGACCGTGATACAGCGCAGCCGAGTACGAGAAGGGAAAGTCATTCAGAGGTTGTTAATCAACTCGATCGAGAGGATCATGACATGACTCAGATGATGCGAGGAAGCCCGGACCGCCGATGAATGATGAAAAATGGCTGTGATGAACACAGCGGCTTTCATCGTCGAAGTGGTAGAGCCACATCATCGTCGACCTCCTCAACCTCGTACTCGGCTTGATGTTGCTGTGCTGGGAGTGATTTGGGGGGAGGCGCACCCATTGAGTTTCCCACTGAGTTACCCGTCGAGTTGGCGTGGCTCATCTGACCCGAAGTTGTTTGGGAAGTCGGTTGAAGCGCATCGAAGCCAGATGTGCTATCGCGTAGGATCTCGCGAGCAGCATCTTGTCTCTCTAGCTCACGTATACGGCGCTCTTCCTCCCAACGAGTTCGGATGAGGCTTGGAGCATCGTCAGCGTATCGTTGCAGGGCCTCCGCAACCACCTCGTAGCCGGGAGAGTTATCGTTCTCGAATTTGCACATGTGACTGTGGTCGCGCTCGATTCCCATACGCTCAACGCCCTCGATGACAGGGGCGGCGGAGTCCTCCTCTACCACAAGCATCCTGGTGCCTTTGAAGTCCATAGGCTTCGACTCGTGGAAGAAATAGACGTGGAACCGGCCAATGATCTCAATGAACAACCTGTTGATGTTTTGAAGGGTTTCGTTGTTGGATTTGAGAGCCTGGACTAGCTGTGGCGATGAGTCCATAAACTTCTTGGGGAGTACTGCATGACTGATGCGTTCGAGTAATGATCCCCATTTGGCGATGTCACTACCGTTGTGCGGCGTCCCCAAAAACAGAATGCCATATGTAGAGACGAAAATGCTTCGCTGCCTCTCGATGTGCCCATGACGGACATTTTTCGAGTGAATCAAACATCTCTTCACTACCAACCCCCCCAGCGAGTGACAGACGAATACGATAGGTCTTTCAATCGCTTTCTTCAACTGTTGAGGCTCGTCAGCATGGTGCACATGTTAGACTAAAATCGCTGGTAACGAGCTTGGGCGAATGAGCAAGATGGTAAGGGGACACAGAGAGTATCGCCGAGACACACAATCAAGCCGACGACAGCCTGCATCCTTCTGTGAATCATTGACTTGTGGAACGTACCGATCGGTTAGCCACCAGCCGACTGGCTAGATGCTCAGCATGGTTGTGAATCTTGTCTTTCGAAGCTCCGTCGGAGAAGGCAGTGACTTGGGCATCGTAGCCGTAGGTAAGGATTCGACACCGCTGGTCTTGGACTGCCTCGGGCAGGAGGTCGGTGGGCCAAAAGACCTCGGGATTGTGAGTTGCCCAAGTGTTATACGCGTGCCCGTTCAGGCCATGGACAAAGACAATGTCGACCAGGGGTTCGGGCGAGGTGTATACCTCAGAAAGGCCAAATTGGTTAATCCGGTCTGCAAGAGGTACAGCACTCATGGCGCCCAAGCTCACAGGACTGTTGTGTTGCAGTGGAAAGTATATCGATGAGGACGCCCATGCTACAGAAGGGCGCTGACAGAGGGTCTTATACACGGTACAGGCAAATAGTCAGATGATGGTGACCAGTCACCAGGTCACCTGGTGAGCAATGCTCTGGTGCTTTCTACTAAGGCTGCCGCTTTGTGCAGGCGCAGTTGAGTGTAGGCGAGATCTGGGCCAAGGCAAGGCCCCGGGATCATCGCATCGATGTGCGGCCCGCAGTGCCTTAGCCCGGGGGCCAAACCCATTTTAGGCGTCGCTTCTGAGACGTTTTTGTGGCGATGCGGGGGACCAAAGCACCAATTAGTCATGGAATTCATGCCTAGAAACGCTTTTGGCATGCCTTCTTTGGCCCTGGTGCTTGTCTGCTTCGCCTACAAGGTTCTGGAGACTTCAATACTCCGTATGTAGCTCAATGCACAAAGGTTCGTCTGGAGGGAACTTTGGGCCTGCAGACGTCGAGGCGGAAGCCTGCGACTGGTCAAGCGGATCGGCAGTCATCTGCACCCTGTTGTGTGCGTCACCAAGTGCCTGATGACCCCCTTTCAAGCACCAGAGGTACTTCCAATCAGCCACCAGGCGTCACGGAACAGGAGGCGTGCTCTTCCGTACCCTGCACATGTCACTTCCCCGGACAAGCTAGGGATCGGCAATGTTGGGCGTCGTCTATCGACCCTTGAATGCAGGTTTGCGCTTCTCTGCAAAGGCCCGCAGAGCCTCAACGCGGTCCTCTGTCTGCAGAATCATGTCATAGGCAGCATTCTCCGAGGCTTCGCCCTTTGGCCAGCCTTCGATGGCCTGCATTGCCGCCTTCAACGCCACCGGTCCACCCTCGCAGATGTCTCTCGCCAACTGCAGGCTGGCATCAAGGACCTTCTCACGCGCCACTCCCTCCTTCTTCGCTTCTTCGGACGTTACTTCAACAAGACGGTCGCACAGCCCAAGGAAGTATGCCTCAGCACCTGTGACTCTTCGACCTGTTAAGATGAGATCTCTTGCTCGGTTGACTCCAATCAAGGGTGGAAGACGGTAGGTGCCACCTGCGCCCGGGATGATTGCCAATCTTGTTTCTGGAAGACCCACAAGGGCCGTTGAGCCAAAGACACGGAGGGTGGTACAAAGTCCAAGCTCGAGACCGCCTCCCAACGCGGTCGAGGATATGGCCGAGATGGTAGGTACTGGGAGATTCGCAAGCTCGGTGAACGTGGATCGCAGGTGAGTCAAAAAGGCACCGACGCTAGATCTTATCAGTACATCCTTGCGGTACGAGTTGGAGGATTGCCTACTCCGCCTGGGACATGCCTCTCCTCTCCTTGAGATCAGCACCTGCGCAAAACGCTTTGTCGACGTTGCTGGCCACAATCAGAGCTCTTGTTCCTCCTGTACCACCTTCGGCTTTAATTTCGTCCACATGACGCCTCAAGTCTGTAACCAACTGCTTTGAAAGGGCGTTGCGTGATTCTGGCCTGTCGAGCAGCAACACGCGGATTGTTCCAGAATGAGGGGCTGGATGATTTTGTAGCTGTATGGTAGATCCTTGGGCGGCGGCGGCATAGTGTCGTGTCTGTCCTACCCGAGGAGAACGCACGAGCGTCCTCAATCTGGACGTGTGCCGCATGATGTATACTGCGCTGGTGGGCAAAAGGGAGCAAGAGCTCGAGATTGAGTATGGTGTGCGGAGAGGAACGCGCCGCAAGTAGCCGAGGCTCGCGTCAAGGATCCCCGAGCAAATCAAGACTTGGCAGTTGACGTCACATCTCAATACTGAAGTCGAAGCCAGGCTCAGTCTCACCAGGAAACCTGACACGACGCTCCACCAGCACGAGACCGTGAAGCGAAATAATCTATAAGTCCAAGCCAAGCCACCACACGAGCCAAAAGTTAGACCATTGAACAAAAAACGGACAGTCAGATCAGGGACACGACACTGCTCTGAAGAACGCCTTGCATCCAACTATCATTGGATCTACTGAAGAGACCTCCTCAATTCATCCTGTCATTGAACTCGGACTAGAAAAATGGCCGCTACAACAGATCCCCTTCACGACACGATCCTGGATCTCGAAGATCAGACTTGGAAAGCACTGCAACGCACTGGCGCTGCCCTGATCCCATTCTTGTCAAAAGACTGCCAGATGCTCTTCCCGATGGGAGTTCGAGTCACTGCCACATCGACCCCGAACCTCAAAGAAGTGATGACAAGCGAAGCTTTCGTGCCATGGGTGTCGTATGATATGCATGAGGTCCTAGTCACGGAACTGGGTCCCGATACGGCTCTCATCACTTACAAGGTGCAAGCTCTGCGACCGCAAGTGGGTGCTCCTGATGATGGACAACCATTCAAGGCCCTGATAGCCAGCGTCTGGAGGAGGAGCCCCGGGGCTGACTGGTTGATGGTACTTCATCAGCAGACGCCTTATTCGGAGCTCGTGGAGGAATAGGCAGGTCCCAGCAGGTGTTTCGAACATTATGTGTTTTGGAGTGCAGCGGCATTACAATTTGTACTTGTATGACAGTTCTCCGTGGCCCAGGATGCCGTTGCAATCACTGAGGCAAACGACTTCAGTCCGTGAAAATGCCGAGCTCTGGGGGCGGCCGCCAAGGGGATATTGTCCTACATCGATCCTCGTTCAACCGTAGCAGCAACAGGGGCTCCTACGGGCGAATCTTCGTAGCTAATCGTCTAATCACTCCCTTGAATGTGTAGCTGCAGAGGCAAGCATGTGAAAGAGCCCCAAAGTCGCCTAATGCAAGATGACGAAATGATCCATGGGAAGCGACCGTTTGCGCGAAATGCGGAGAAGCCTCCGGTCCTGACGTTGGTTTGGCAACGTCAGGTGCCACTGACGCAGTGGACAGAGCAGCTGGAACCCCAGCTTCCCAGCATTGCACAAAATCTGCCATTTGTACCTCTTTCGAAGCTCTTTCCATCACTGCACTCAGTCCAATCATCTCGTTCAGTAAACCTCTACCTCAAACCAAGACAGCATACCACGAAGCATTGCAAGATGTCGTTTCTCTACCGCAGCACACCCCTCCTCCGCACCTCCGCCACCACCCTGACCTCACAATCAACTCGCTGCTTCTCGACATCCCTCGCTCAACGTAATGTCGTGAAAGACGCAGCCAAGAAGGTCGACCGCACCGTATCAGACCAGCTCGTCAAGGGCATTGACAAGGGCAGTACGTAACACACCTCTCTAACCCCCAACAAGAATACACACCCTCTAACCAGTCCTCCCAACAGTTGAAGCCAAGGATGCCGTTGCCGAGGTCGCCGGTGTCGACACCCAGAAGGCCAAGGCCAAGGCTGAGGAGCTCAAGGGCGACGCAAAGGCAAAGGGCGAGCAAATGAAGGGCCAGGCCAACGCCGCCAAAGAGGAGGCCAAGGCTAAGATCTGAAGTGGCCGCCCGTGCTACCGATGATTTTCCATGAGCTTTGCATGTTCTGCGGGTAGACTGGCGAAGCTGATAAAAGCGGTGTCCCATTCATCATGAGTTGAGCTGGATTGATTTCAATCCCCCGCAGAAGGAGTCCTTTTTTGAGCGGGGTTTCGGCCCATGACAACATGTATCAACATAATACATTCATCCCCAATCAAGCAAGAATGAAAGAGATGTGCGGAGGGTTGTACAGTGCTGGCTAGGTAGCATCGTTGAAGCCGCGATAGCTAATAGCAAAGTTCCGCATAGACTCACCTTCTGGTCTTCTAACCTGCCGTACCGCCCTCGTCTTTCTTGTCTTCCCTTGGCGGTAGCTGCACCAAATACTCCCTTTCACTGTGACCAAACTTTACTACATCTCCATTCCTCACCTCATAGTATTTGGCCTTCCCAATATCAACCCCATTGACCGTGGTACCATTGACGCTCTCCAAATCCAGCACATAGCCTTTGACCCTGCCCTTCTTCTCCCCCCACTCCCCCCTCTCCTCCCGCCACCGCCACTGCCACACCGCATGCTGCTTACTCGAGCTCCCATGCTCAAGCATCACGTCGCACACCGCCGGCTCCCGGCCGAACAGCCAGCAACTCTGGCTCCCCAGCTCGATCGTCTCCAGGATCTCGTCCCCCTTGAAGACGTACATCCGCCAGGGCTGCGACGCGGGCGGCTTCCGTGCCTCGGGCGGCTCATGGAACTTGAGCACGATGGACCGATTGGCGGTGCGGATGGTGTTGGCGGCGGCAGCTAACCGTCCCGTGGGCGCCCAGTTGGGCTTTTCCTTTTTCTGCACGTTGCCATCTTTGTCCTTGTAGGTGTCGCTGTCGACGCCGGTGAAGGCATCGTTTTGTGACGGAAGAGGGCCGCGTGAGCGCTCGAGCGGCTTCGGCGAGTGGGACCGTGAGTGTGGTCGACGGCGGTGGTGGTGGTCGTCTTTACGTCTGTCCCCTCCTCGATGGTGGCCGTTGCGGGCGTCTCTGCTTCTTGATTGGGGTCTCGGCGACGCGCGAGCGCCGTTCCTGTACTCTGGGCTTCTCGATTCATTTCTTCGCGGCTTATAGATTGGGCTTGATGATCTATGTCTGCTGTACCTCTGCTCTGGTGTCACTGATCTTCTTTTCCGAGGACGTTCCTGGCTGCGCGACCGACTGCGCTTGTGGCGTCGGTCATGCTGACTGTCCTTACTCCGGGGGTCTCTAGCGTAATGTTCAGGGCTATCGCGCCCACTAGGTGATCTCGGTCTCGCCCTCGGTCGCCCATTGTCACGCTGGTAGTGGGAGTCCGACATATTTCGGTGTGGGGCAGGCTCTAGTTTGCGGTCATGCCCGCGTTCCTTGACTTTTTGAGTTGGGACCAAGTCCGTTTGTCAGCAAGTGGTGTGGGTGGTCGTAGTTAGCACTGCATTTGTGTCTGGACCGGAACAACTTTCGACGCGATTTTGTGGCGGGAGGAGATAACGGCAACAATCTCCTAGCCTACTAAGTTCTAAGCGGTTTAACGCAACAACCCCGGACCAACTTCATTTCAAAGGACGGGGGCAGTGATCAATCAACTCAGCCATCTCACGCGGTCAAGGCCTATCGCGGTCAAACTATAACGGATGATGCCGAGTATCCGGTATCGAGTCCTATGGACACTCTGAACCGTACGGTAGACATTCCTCATGCTGCACTGCAAGATGAATGCTATAAAAGAGGCTGTAGACCTTCCTCCTTGTGAGTTCGTAATTCATATCACACTGGCAGTGAACACAGCGTCACGAAACGCATTGCTCAACCATCACATCGTCAATTAGTACAATACATATTTGCTATCTAATAGTTGCACTCATCGCGAGTTCTACCTCTCGAAGCCAACGACTACAAGCATGCTCTGGCTCGTCACTGGCTGCTCTTCCGGCTTAGGCCTCAGCCTAGCCAACGCGATACTCGATGCCGGCCACCAATGCATCGCATCTTCGCGCAACCCATCCAAGACTCCCGAGATTGTTTCCAACTTTGAAAAAAAGGGTGGAAAGTGGATTACCTTGGACATTTCCAAACCTGATGTCGAAGAAGTGATCGCAAAGGCTGTCGCAGATCATGGTGCCATTGATGTTCTAGTGAACAATGCCGGCTATCCAGTCGTTGGGCCGCTTGAGAATCAACCGCTCAAAGACGCTCGCGACCTCTTCGAGACCAATTTCTTTGGATACATCCGCACCATCCAGGCCGTCGCACCCTCCATGCGTGAGCGCAAGTCTGGTACTGTTGTCAACATCGGTTCCTCCGAAGCCTGGCAAACGAACCCGCTGTTAAGCATCTACAGCGCTTCAAAATGGGCGCTAGAGGGCCTCACCGAGACCATGGCTGCGGAGCTCGGGGTGTTTGGCATCCGCACCTTGATCGTCGAACCCGACGCCATCCGCACCGAGTTTGCCAACTTGGAGTCGCAGGACGTGCCAGGCTTTCTCACGCGTATGGAGGCCTACAAGGGAACCTTTATCGAGCACGTGTCCCAGTTCTTGATGACCATGCACGGCACCCAAGCCATCGATGCAGCGAAGGCGGCCAAGGCCATTGTTGCAGAGGTTACGACGCCTAGCTCTGACCCTCCCTTGCTGAGGTTGCCCCTTGGGAAGGAAAGCACCAAGAAGTTGAAGGCTAAGGCAGAGATGTACGCTTCGATTGCAACTGCTACGGAGGGTGTTGCAGCTTCTGTGGACTTTGATGCCTAGACTCTTCCTGGCAGAAGTCATTGGACAGCCACCATGCCCAATACAGAAACCATTCTTTATCCTGTAGAAAATATTTCAATATGGATTTTGGTCCCCTTCTCCCAGGCTTTCGCTTTACAAGATTCGCAGGGCAAAATTAGCCTTGCTTCCTAACTCGACATCTGCTATGTGGACATAGTGAGCTGCCTCTTAGAAAAGTTTTAACGGTCCGCTTGCTGAGTCAGAGCGCCATATTGCAAGACATGCAGTATATGGTATTGTCATGGCGACAAGGAGACCGAGAACAGGCGCTTGACTTCGTAAAGGTGGAATGCCTCGCGGATCGACACCAGCCTAGAGTAGCCCATACATCAAAGGAGATATACGCAGCGCACATGCTGAAGCAAATCACTCCAGGCCGGGATTCCAGTCCGCTGCCGGGACCAAAATTCACTGCCTGAAAGTCTTGGCGTTCGGGCCTGTTGAGTGTTGGACGGACGGGAGCGGGGGCACCCAAGTTCCGAAAGTACGGTCACATGTTGGCCTACCATGAGCTTTCAAGCGTCAGCATCGACCATATCAACGGCAAGTACCTTCAAGCTGTTTCTCGCATCTCAGACGTCGTGTTGAAGTGGCCGGACGATTCCGGCGGAATTACGGGTGGACAGGGCAAGGTCTTGGCGTCGGCCGCCGCTCAGCAACACGGTGTAATGCGGCCGTCCGGGCGAGGACCGAGCCTACCCTCAGATTCTGGTGGTAGAGGACCATGCAGCGCTGGGCAAGGACTTCGGACCACGCATCAAGGCGTCTTGATAGCACTATGCTCAAAGAAGCTATCATACATGTACTTGTTCTGTCTCGTACACAAATGGCGCTGGTCACGGTACTCCCCAAATTCGTCCGTATCCCGTGCCGGAGTAATGCGGCCGATGCAGCATCCCCGCATCCTGCTACCTACACCCCTGATGATCCTGGGATTGCATTTCGAAGCCAACCCAGGAGCGATCCAGGGACATTGAGGCAAAATTGCAATTGTTTGGAGCAGCACCGCGTCATGACCTGACGAAAGGTGTCTCCGCCCTCATGTAGATTTGGCGGAGATAATGGCGATATCGAAGCTTCTCGGCCAATTGAAGGATCGGAAGTATCTCCCAATGACGATAGTCTAGATTTCATCAGAAGGCTTCTGTGGTGAATGTATAAGAACCGCGTGTCGCCAGCCGTTCCATAGACCTTGCCACCATCAGCATTTACTACCCACAGCTCGTCGAGCAGTAACACTCCTCGACCGGAAACCACTAAGCGCGCAAATAGTTCCCCAACATGTCGCTATTCGAACCGGCCCCCGACCCACCCACCGAGCTGGGACGGGTCCGCGTGCTCGCCGCCAGAGCTGGCGTGCGTGTTTCGCCGCTGCAGCTGGGCGCCATGTCCATCGGAGAGGCGTGGAAAGCCGGTATGGGCAGCATGAACAAGGAGCAGTCGTTCAAGCTCCTGGACGCCTTTTACGAGGCGGGCGGCAACTTCATCGACACCGCCAACAACTACCAAGACGAAGAGTCGGAAACGTGGATTGGCGAGTGGATGAAGGAGCGCAAGAACCGTGACCACCTCATCATCGCGACCAAATATACGACACCTTACCGCAGCTATGAACTGGGTAAGAACAGCCACAGTGTCAACTACTTTGGCAACCATAAGCGGAGTATGCATGTCAGCGTGCGGGATAGCTTGAAGAAGCTAGGAACCGACTGGATTGATCTGTAAGCCTCATCGTCCGGACTGCCTGCAGCATAGCTAATGTTCGAAGTTTGTACCTGCATTGGTGGGACCACTCATCCAGCATCCCGGAGATCATGGACTCGTTACATATACTCGTCGAACAAGGCAAGGTGATGTACCTTGGCATCAGCGACACGCCCGCTTGGATTGTCTCTGCCGCCAACGAGTACGCCATGGCCCACGGGAAGACCCCTTTCTCCGTCTACCAAGGTCGTTGGAATTTGATGATCCGGGACTTTGAGCGCGACATCATCCCCATGGCACGACACTACGGCATGGCACTGGCGCCCTGGGACGTTCTGGGAGGCGGCAAGTTTCAAACCAAGAAGGCCATCGAAGAACGCAAGAAGGCCGGAGAAGGCCTGCGTACCATGATGGGAGCATCTGAGCAGACAGAGCAAGAGCGAAAGATCAGTGATGCGCTTGAGGATGTTGCCAAAGAGGTGAGTCCTCCCAGAACATGCCCTCCATCTGATGTGTTGCTGACCTTTCCCAGCACGGCATCGAATCCGTCACGGCAGTGGCACTGGCCTACGTGATGGCCAAGACCCCTCGCGTCTTCCCCATTGTTGGCGGTCGCAAAGTCGAGCATCTCAAAGACAACATCCAGGCGCTCTCGATCAAGCTCAGTAACGAGCAGATTGAGAGGCTCGAGAAGGCGTCCCCCTTCGCTCCAGGATTTCCTCAGAACGTAAGTCTTCCAGCCCCATCAATGCCAGGATTCCAAGCTAATCAATCACAGTTCGTTGGCGAGGATCCAGGAATAGTTGGCACAGCGCAAGGTGGTCCCTTATTGAAGAATGCTGCACCACAGGCGTATGTGCAGAGAGAAAGGGCGATTGGCCGCGAGTAGGTAGGCAAAGCATGCGAATAGTTGGGTAGCACTCATTCAAAAGTCGTCCTACAAAGAATAGTGTACGTTCACTGCCTCTTGGACGCCTGGCCAGAATGCTTTGCTAAATCTGCATCCGATGCGGAGATGGTGCCGCTCTGGTTTCATTATTCAGCGCTCGTAGCGATGTCGGTCTAGTCTCCGTAGCCAATCATATCATTTTCCTATTCGTCGTCGATGGCGTCATGCGTATAAGACGTTTTGGTGTCCCAGATCAAAAGAGGAAGCATACCCTCCATCATCAATTACTAAAGGATCTCCGGACTTCTCACGTCGTCGCATCAACTTGAGCGAATTTACACGGCTGTCGGTATATAATCGCAGGGTTCTCTGTAAGTCAACTACACACACACCCACGAAACCCACGAAACCCACAATCGCCACACAGTCCCCATCCTGATACCACCGAGGCAAATCCAGCACTCATGCCAAACACAGCACTCTTCCAACAGTCCCTCCGCCCACTAACACGCTCCAAGCCCACAACCTCATTCACCGCACTCACACTCAGCCAAAGCCAGCGTCACATATCCACCGACCTCTCCTACACCAGCCCCTCCCCATCACCAACCATGACAACCTCCACATTCAAGTATCTCAACCGCTCCTCCATCCAACCCACCACCAAACCCTGGGCCAAAGTCGACGGCCCGGGCACCTCCTTCACCCTCTCAGACCACACCAAGCCCGTAACCGACCTCCGCTCCGTCCCCAACCCCAACACCTTCACAACCGACACCTCCGGCTTCTCCGTCCACCACGCCCCCTCCACGGAAACGCTCTTCACCGACGACACCGCCATCCGCACCGGCTACTACGACGAAGTAACCAACCTCCTCAAAACCTCCCTTCCAGGCGTCAGCAAAGTCGTCATCTTCGACCACACCATCCGGCGCCACGACCCCACCTCCCCGCGCCAGCCCGTGCAGCAGGTGCACGTGGACCAGACCCCGCGCGCCGCCGAGGCGCGCGTGCGTCGCCACCTCCCGCCCCAAGAGGCCGACGACCTGCTCAAGCGCCGCTACCAGATCATCAACGTCTGGCGGCCCATCGGCCACCCGGCTAGCGACTACCCGCTCGCGCTCGTCGACTGGCGCAGCACGCAACCGCGGGACTTCGTCAAGGTGGACCTGATGTACCCGAAACGCGACGCCGCCGCCGACGACGCCGCCGCCGCTGCAGCGACAAATGGCGTAAACGGCACAGCTTCGGCCGATGACAGTGACGACCGCGGCAAAGAAGTCCTCCCCTCCCCCTCCAGCAAGGACAGCACGGTCGGCTACGAAGTCAAAGGTGAGACTCTGGTCGTCGCGCCCAACGATTCCCACCAGTTCTACTACGTCAAGGACATGACGCCCGAGGAGGCCATGTTCATCAAGTGCTTCGACAGCCGCAGCGTGTGGATGAATGACGAGGGGTACGTCAGTGGAGAGGAGGGAGAGGCAAAGGTGCAGGAAGGAACGGTGCAGGGAAAGGGAGAGGGGAGGGACGGCGTGGCGATGGGGACGGCGCATACGGCTTTCATTGACCCGAAGACGCCGAAGGGGAGCAAGGGGAGGGAGAGCATCGAGGTGAGGTGTTTGGTGTTTTACGAGGAGGGGGCTTGAGGTTCCCGCAAAGGCAGGCGAGAGGCATTGCTCGAGTGACGGTAACGATCTAATGATGATGGTGGTAGTAGTAGTAGTAGGATACTGCAAAGGGGCATGGAGTTTTTTGGGCGAACTTTGGGAGCGGCATGGAATGGAATTAACACGGCAGGAGTAGCAGGACGCAGGATATATACGTGGCGTAGCGTGGCACAGCACAGCACAGCACAGCACAGCACAGCATGTATACATAATAAGGAGCGACAGTATATTTCCATCTTTGAGACGGGCTATCAAAGAGAGTTGCTGCCCGTGCTCGATTGCAGGACCCGTTAGACGTATACACGGTCATCCGTACTTCTCTTACTCCTTGCACTCCTCGTGTCTCTGCTCCCACACCTTCAGAGCCTCCTCCGCGGCCTTGACACCGCTCAGCACCATGGCGCCAAACGTGGGGCCCATGCGGTTGCTGCCGTCCAGCTCACTGAGCTCCATGCCACCAAAGATCAGGCCGGGCACCACCTCGCGGGTGCCCTTGACGATGGCGTCCTCGGCGGTATTCATGTCCAAAGGCCGCATGCCACCGAGCGTGATAGCGCCCATGCTCGCGAGGCGCTTGGCGCAGAAGGCGCCAAAGGGTCCATCGTGGCCCGTTGTGCTGATGACGAGCGGCGCGTTGATGGTGTTGGGGTCCATGCACGAGTGCTCGTCGTGGTGCTGCGTCACGAGCGTCCAGTTGGTGACGACGCCCACGACGCGCACGCCGGTGGGGCCGTCGCGCGTGACGAGGTCCTCGACGCACGTGGCGTTGAAGAGCTTCACGTTGGGCATCTCGAGCACGCGGGATAGCAGAGTGCCCATGAAGTACGAGGCGTGCTTGACCACGACGTAGTTGCCCTCGTCCTCGTAGGCGACTCCGAGGTCGTCTGTTAGGCTTGCGTTAGTGTACTGCACGGCAGGTTGACAGGAGGGAAGGTCACGAACCGAGGAACTTGTCAGCGGGCTTGCGCAAAACCATGGCGCTGAAGAGCTGGCCGCCCAACCAGCAACCGCCACCAGGAGAGACGGAGGCCTCGATAATGGCGATCTTCAGGTCCGGGCGTGCCTTGGCCAGGACGTAGGCCGTGGACAGGCCGCAAGAGCCAGCGCCGACGATGACGACGTCGCTCTCAGCATAGACGTCAAGATCCTTGAAGTAACGGCGAGTCATGGCACGCGAGACCTGCGACTCGCGGATGGGATTGAACGCGAAGGTCTCCCACTTATCGGCAAAGCCGTCTAGCAGCTTGGTGTCGGCTTTGTTGCCGTCGGCCTGCAGGGTGACTTTGCCATCCTGGACAGGAAGGTCCTTCACGTGCTTGGTGGTACCAGTGTAGCCGTCGAATTCGGCGGGATACACAGCAGAAGGAGGAGACATGGTGGCGGTAGTCGTTGACTAGGTAGATTTGCAGATTTCCTAGGTCATGTTAGGACCACAAGATGGGTCAAGGGGAAGGAGGGGGAAAGAGAAGAGCATGTTTCTTTCGCAGGTATAATCCTGATCAAGTTCAGACCGTATAATCTCAGGACGTTACGCTTGCCGACATTCCCACCTCGTCTCCATCCTGCAAGAAACTGGATGGGTGGACGAGGAGAAAGACAGCTTGCCATACGAACACCGGCCATGCTCATCTAGCGTCCAGACCCAAAAAGGATCGTAGAGGCTTGATGTGTTTGAGGTTACCTTGACCATGACAGAAGCCCACGCTATGGTGGGCGGGACGGAGCGAAAGACAAGACATGGCTCTCCATCTTGGGTAGATGGGGAGATGTACTTGCTGGAGAAGCGCTGGTCTGATTGTGTTAGCAAGATCTTGATGGGGGTTGGTACATACTGCTTGTGTTGTTCGAGCTTGATAAATGTAGGAAAGAAAGATCCGGGCAAGGTCGGAAATGGCGAACGATCTTTTATGTTTTGGTGCAGGAGGGGTAGTCGCCCGTTGTCGGACAAGACGCGGGGCATCGATGGGTTATCTCTGACCACTTGGGATATCACAAGCCTCGTTGGTAGTGGCCTCTAGGCATACCCATCCAGTCAGCAAGCAACTAGGGAGGTTGGATATACTATCCGAGCCCCTACATTGGATGGCGGAAGTGGATGCCGAATACCAGGATGAAAGCACACTGGTCTGCTACTGCAAGCGAAAAAGTCCCCACTTGTTGACGTGCTTGAAATATTGATATCTACAAACGATGCAGAACGATTGACAGATACATAGATGCGTGCTATGCTGCTTGGGGTATCATGACACACAACCCCTAATATGCCGTGCGCTGACATAAACGCCTGATGACGGTGGCTTCGTGCGGATATGTACTGTCCGTATATCCTCATCCTCATCCTCATATATCGACGCCTGTAAGTCTTCTTCTCCTTGAGCCCTGGGCCCTTTCGTCGTAAATGGTCCATCTTCTTCACTATGTCCTGCTGCCATCTCCTAGATCAGGCGAGCACCCATTCGGCTCCTCTCTTCAAGAACTTGTCAACCAGTATGTTGATATCGGCCATCACGAAACGAATCATGAAAAAGGCAAAGAATTCAGCTGCGCTCCTGACACTGAGCTCGAGGCCGACATGGGTTTTGTTGGAGGCTTTCAGACCAGGATCCTCCACTTGCCTGGCGATGGCATCAAGAATCTGTGCCGCATCAAACAATCGGGCCAAGCTCGACATATACGTTGCGTGCATGACCGGGATATTGGTGAGCTGACTCGGCGTTGGTGGCGCGATCTTGTGCCGGTGCCCATTGCCCCTCGACGAGGTTTTGACTGAATTCGACGACGTCATTGGTAATGACGGCATTGTCAGTGCTGCTGCAAGTGCTGGGTCTTTTGATACACCTCCCCCACCGTTGGGCATGGCGGGAGTGCTGGATTTGGACCTGAGCTTCCTCCACCCAGACGCAAACGACTTCGCTGCAGAGCTGGATGTTGGTGTCTTTACCGACATCGGATCCGTCTCATCTGTGGGTGATTTGAACACGTTGGTCGAGTGCGAAAGTCCCACTTCATTACCCATCTTCTTCTGTAGCACGACACGCACTCTCTCAAGCTCATTCTCAAACGATTGCATCGCGATGAGCATCGCATCCGCGTCGTAGTTGTCCACCTTCGCTAGGCCAAGAAGGGCAGCGGTCAAAATATCGCACTGCGAGATTTTGTCCTCCAAGAATCTTAATTTGACATTCTTAACGCGCCAGATGTCTCGTGGGAGGAAGAGATTGGTCGTCAAATATCCGCCACGAGGATGAGCAACAACTTGATACAGACATCGCATCAGCCACCACGGCCGTAAGAGGAAGGATTCGGGACAGGGCTCCAGTGGAACGGGCGGGTCTGCCTGTGGTGCGTCGTCCGGCGAACGTGGCGTTCGTGGAGATGCTGCAGTCCCGATGTGGTCGTCGAAGAGGTGCCAACCACCGGAGAATGAAGCTTGGTGGGTGAATGTTGCGGTGGTCGGTGTGGGAAGAGGGGGCACATTGTTCTTCCTGTCACCGAACATTCCCGAGGCTGAACCCATCGCACTGCTAGGCGTCAACGGAGACGGGTCGTCGTTGATACCGCTAACAGACAGATTCTTCTGCCTGAGGCTTGTCGAAGACACATTCTTCCTCATGACCGTGGAAGGAGGAGGCATCATCTTGCTGAGTTTAGCTGGTGATGAAGGTGCCGCACTTGTTTCGTCCATACTGTTTCTTGAACCACCTTGGGTCAATGCGGGAGTTGCTGGCGATTCGCTTGCCTGAGACTCGTTCGAATGAACGGATGTGAGCGGTGTGACTGGTACAGTCCCGGTTGAGGGAGGACCAGGAGGAGGCAGTGGCTTCTGAACATCTGGCCCTATGGGTATCTCAATCTTGGGCGGAGCTTTAGGGTGAGATTGAGCTGTACCGCGAGCAGGAGCATAAGTCTCTATCTTCAATGCATTCTGCCCCGACAGTCTCCGATCTCGCAAGTTGATTGCGCTCAGGCGTTCTGGCTTGTGAGGCGGGGATGAGAGTCCGACAGCCTTTGGAGGCGACATGGACTCAGCAACTGTAGGCGGTGGTGGAAGCGGTGTATCCTTCGACGGTACAGGCTTTGTTGGCTCAATGGCTTCGGCTAGCGTACTCAGATTTGTAGCTGTCGTCATTGTCGTGGATTGGTTTGAGCTCGAAAGTGTTCTACCGGAGAAAGTGCTGGAGTCGGATTGTCTAGGTAAGGCAGATTTCGACTTGTGATCAAAGCCAAAGTCATCCAGCACAAATCCTTGTGTCATCTCATCCAGCAGGCGCTCCTCCTCTTCTGTTGTATCCTCGTCTAGAAAGTCTGTTGACTCGAGGTCCGAATCGGCCCGGGGTCGCTCGGTCTGAGCAGGCTTCTGCTGGTTGCTCAATTGTAGAGGGAGTCTTGATCCAAATAAAGTGCTCTTTTGCTCCACTCGAGGGGTGTCTTCCGTCCCGAGTGCATCTTCACTTTCGTAGGCTGCATCAACTGCAGCGTTCAAAGCAGCATCAAACTCAGCCTCAATCTCATTTGCAAGGCTATTGTTGGTGAGCTGGAGGCCCATGGCAGAAAGCCTGGACAACCGAGACTTATACGAAGATGAGTGCAGCGACTCGCCATCGTCAATGGTGTCAAGCCAAGAAGTCGACTCACTGCTACCTCGTCGAAGAGGTCTGGGGTGTGATGCAATGGCCTCCTCGGGAGTCGGTTCAGAGGATGTCTCGGCGGGAGTTGGAGGGTTCAATCTTCGAGGCGATAAAGGTGGCGGCATGTACTTTGACTCCATCGGGACATTCAGATTAGAAGCCCTCGGTAGTGGCAATGGTTTCTGTCGTGCTCTCCCGACATTGCTATCGTCAAGATATTTCTCTCCTCCATAGATCTGTGGCAATAACGATTCCTGTCGAGGTGGAATGTGAACTTGTTCCAACGCCTCCACGGTCGATGGTCCACCGGCTGACTGAAAAAAGCTGTCGTTGCCTTCGTCTGAAGGAGGATCGTCCGGCAAATCCTTGTCGATTAGATTGGCAAAAGGGTCATCAAGATCATGAAGCTCAGCAATGCGATACGAATAGGTTTTGCGGATAGCAGACAACTTCTTGCGATCGTCCATGTCTGAACTTCGAACCATGACTTCTTGGAGCAGGTCGCAGGCCTCAGCGTATGCTGCAATCGCTCCATCTATCTTGGACGAGTTGTCGAGGAGGACGGCACTGTTGGCTTTTGCCAGGGCTTTGGACAGCATTGATTTCTGAGTAGGACTGCGGTGTCCTCGACTTCGCTTCGGTTCGGCAGGGATAGCAGTCGCGACCGAGGCATCATCCAATGACCGCAAATCCGACTTGGAGGCCGATTTCGATGGCGGTAGTGGTGAGGTGCGATCTTCGTTCACATCATCGATGCGACGAGGCTTCTGGGCACCAGTCGTGACGTACTGAATCGACATGGCCGTGACAGGCTCCCCGAGCTTAGTGTTAGCTTTGCGACTTTGCCACGTCTCACCGAAGTAGTCGCCAGTAGTTGTGTTGTAAACGGATGTCGGGGTCAATGTTGGACCAGGTCCATTTGGACTTCGATTGGAGCGAGGGGAGCCACCGATTGGAGCGAGAAATGCGGTATGCAACCCATCCGTGGAGCTTTTCTTGGGCCGGTGTTGGACCTTCTGTGGGCTGGCGGCCATTCTCTTGCCCAGATTACTCTGGTCTTGTGTGGTGCTCATGCCGCGGTGTCCAGCTTGAAGGCCTTTTCGCGCCGCATCGGTGTCAACCGCGGACACACTAGACGAGGTTGACTGCGACCAGCGATTTATATTTCTGTTGTTCGGGGTTTTATTGTCATCGGCGCTTCCGCGGCGAGCGGTGTAGGGATAGGGTGGAACGAGATAGTCGGTGGGAGACGTGGCTCGGTCGGGAGGGTTGGTTTGAGCAGCGCGAAGTTGAGTGGCTCGTGGGTTCTGGGTAGAGGAGAGCGAGAGGGACTTTCGAATGGTGACCACGGACGATGAGGTCGAGTTTGAGCGCCGATTTCCCCTGGTTTGCACGGCAGGCGTCATCATGCTGCTGCTGGTGGCTGGCGCGCAAGTAGAAGGTGACACAATGTCAACCAGGTTATTGCCAGTCGAGCAGTGGACACATGGGTACCGGCATCAGGATGTATGCGTTACAAAGTTATGAAGTGAGCCACTGGTTTGTGTCGGGGTACACGGCTAGGTCCGAGCCCTGCTAAGGTGCATGCAGGTACTTGTCAGGATCCGCCCACAGTGCAGGAATGTCGAGATCCAACAGACAACCGATATCTGATGCTGCAATGCAATTGTGAGCACGTATACGAACCTTGCCGCTACTGTGGCATGCTGTGTCCTCCTCTTTCAATGGAACCAGTGCTGTATATATTGGGCGCGCGTGGCGTGGGCTCGACAACAGTCTTTTGATATCAGGGACTAGAGCGTTGCGCAAAATCTCATGCTATCGTTCGTGATGTTGCGCTCGAGTGAAGACCGACGCGATCGGCGCTATGATACCTCAGGAATGTGGCGTGTCAAGCGAAGTTCGTGTAGAGCGTCTGGGTTCACGTTTTCGGGTTCGTGGGGGGGTCCTGATCAGCAGGCACACACTGAAATACCCAGGGTACGACAGTTCTTGACGAGTAAGTTATAGACGCCGGCTGGATGATGAAAACGAGGCAGCAGTGGCGACGAGGAGGACGGCGTGACTGCGACCGAGTGCCTGTATCGCAGGCAGGGGGTGCGGTGCCAGGGTTTCAGAAGGGGGGTGTCGGTCGTAAGTCGTTGTTCCGGGCGAGACGATCTACTCGGCCCGGTTTCGCGTGAAGATCTGGAGGATGATGCAAGCAACCAGTGCTGAATAAGAGACTGGAACTGCTATGTGTAGAATAGAATCGTGGACGATCACAACACTTTGAGATATGATTGAGGAGGTGTGCTGCGAAAAGCACCCAGAGCGAGGACCCGGGCGAGGGAGGAGTCTCTTTGGCGGAGGCGCAGGACGAGACCTCGTGCAGCCATTGGATTACGGGCTAGCTAATCCTGATCCTATCTAGGCTGGGGTGTTAGTGGCGAGGCCAAAGCGCTCATCATGCCTAAAAGGGCTCTTAGCCAGAAGTTCGCTCCGGCGACCCCTGAGCGCCCCCGACATCCACCATCTCGTCTTATCACGTTGTTGACCAGCGCTTGTCAGTGCGATGCGACCGTACGAACGCGTCTGTGTGCTCAATCATGCTCCTCGCCGGCGTCTGGTGCGTCCCACACCTCATCTGTGCCCTGAGGCGTTTTTCTTGTGAGCTAGGAGATGGGTCGCTTGGGACCGAGCTTGCACCCTTAGCTGCTTGCTGCAGGGGAAAACGCTGGGCTTGCAGCTCCTCCCCTTGCCGGCTGCATCTACAGCTGCATGCGGTACAGTAGCTTCCTACCCATCACGATCTCGACCATCGACGACATCTACTGGTAAGCATGTATCTCAGCGATGACGGCTGCTTCTACTCCGTGAATTTATATTCAGACTGGCAGACAGTCCCGTGGCTTCGGGTCCCCTGAAAAGTCACCCGAGCCCCTGGCACTTGCTGACTTAGCAATTCTCCGACGATAATAGCTGCATGCGAAACATTTCCCTCACCCACTGTACTTTCACGCCACATTGGCTCAGTGGTACACCCTTTCTAATGTAGATATATCACAGTTCGCAAACAGTCCTTTTGAAGCTGACTGGGAACCTTTTGGGAGCCGGTTTTGCCTCCCACCCTCAACTTTGCGTGCGCTCACCCTTCTTTCAATCCCTTGCCTGGGAGAAACGCAATCGGAGAAGCGAAGGAAGTTTACGTCAACCACGGTGCCAGCCGTGAGCCGCACTCTGCAGTTCGAAAAGCTCTTGACTCCGGTCCGCACCGTCTCTCTAGTCCTTGCGCAATCAGCTTGCGGTAGCCCTCGGCGCTGTTCAATTGGTGTTGCGATCGCAGGCCATGAGCCCTCCGAAATCAGACGCACGTTTGAGGAGCTGGTCTCCGTTTCCGAGCAGGCACTGCTAACTAGCTTCGAGTCTTGGTAATTGCCTCGGTCCAATCATCTGTAACAACTACATCCGACGTCGACATTGAGCGCTCCTGCGGAAAGCTAATACTTGTGACAACTCTGCCTTGTCGCTGCTTGAATGCCGGCACCACTTAAAGTCAGAGAGCGTCGAACCCGCTTTTGGGTCGGGGGGCTTGTCCCAATACTTGACGTACTTCCTTCGCGCCTCCTCGTTCCTGGCTTGGCGTAGATGTACACTCGTCCGAATTGTGTCATCCGTTTCATCCGAAAGCGAAGAAGACATCGAGCATGCTATGCCAGTCGTATGCATAATCCCGGTGCCTCTTTTGACTCCTTGGAAAGCGTGCCGACCAATGTCGTTCGTTGATGTTGCTTTCTTCATCATTGATGCTCAGAATCGCCTCTATTGTGTTTCTGGCGTCGGAAGATGGGCAAATAGGTTTTCGGCGAGGAAGCCACCTGGAGGGTCTCAACCCTGGAGTGGCTCTGCAAGCAACACATGCTCATAGGGTGCGACAGATATTTGGCCATGGTGAATAGTGTACTGAGCTGCTGCAAACAGCATTACACAGCTAAATGCCCAGAATCAAGGACGAGCCTGGCTCTTCGGTGGCCTTGTCACTTTGGAATCGAATATCATTGAGCGGCGGGGTCCCACCGGCGGCGAATACCCCAAACGACTGCGGACCAACCTGCAATCACAGTCAGGATACACAGTGGCAAGGCTGCACCAGAAGATTGACAGTTGTCTAAATGTCCACAGCTCAGAGTCGTGAATCTATAGTTCGATATTTAAGAATAGACCTTGAGTAGTTTGCTGTTCGAGGCGGAACTTGAGAATCCGGTTGCCCTTCCGCCATGGTCAACATCTCGAAAACAGGAACGATTGATTTGTCCACTCAACTCTGCTTCACACTATACCGCTGAGTACTACCACTACGTCGACGTCACCGGAAACAAAGAGCAAACATCGTATTCGTTCGGGATAGTCATGATTCTGCTCAGCCTCTTTCAGGCCTGGTTGCGGCCAGCAGCTCGCCCACGTACTCGAAGTCTTCTGCTTCCGCTGCACGCGGCATCACGTCGCACAGCTGGCTCTCCAGCCTTAACACTCCAAGGGAGCTGATACAATCCACCATGGCTTGCCTTGCCGCATCCGTTCCAGATGCCTCTGGCAATCGAGTTCGGCATTGGCCAGTTTACGTAGGAGCAAGAGCATCACTTCTTTCGGTAAGCGTCACCAAGAGAGTAAGCACAACTGATACGGATAGCTACGCAAGCATACAGCCCTGCATGTGGGTGGGTGGCGTCAACGCGCCAGGAAGCTTCCATCCACCCGTGCGGGCAGGCAGTGAACGGTAATTTACGCCGTATTTACAGTTACGACATCCACTGCTCCACGTAGATTGCCTCTTCGCCGCGCATCAAAGTGGCAATAGACAGTCGGATCCTATACTTGCTGCACACACTTCACAGTGGCCTAGCCTCTATATCTCAGCAGTCCTGAAGTCTGCACAACTGGCTTTCGTTGTATTCTGCTGTGTTCGAACCTTACATCGTCCGCGAAGGCCGGTATCTCCACCGTGTTATATCAGTAATTCAACGTTGGACTTTACGCACACAACATCCTCAGTCGCTAGTCATGTCACTGGAAAACGTTCTGGCTCTCATCTTCGGCACGATCATGATTCTCCTAGCCCTTTACCAAGCCTGGCCGACGCGACAATCCAACATCAGACTTGCCAAGCGCCGTCTGTCCCTTCCCCCAGACTCTCCTCATGCAGTCGATATGACGTCCCTGCAACGCTACAACACTGAAAGCTCCTTGTCCGGGACATCGACCTATGTGGAAGAGTCGCCGTTCATAGCAGAGCTTGACGTATGCTCCTAGCTTCGCAAACTCGGCAGTATAGCCACTAAGAGCAGGTGTAGTGATCAGTCCCGGGCGGAAAGCAAATGCTTGATTGGTCTCTTGTCGCAAATAGCGGGGTAAGAGAGCACTTGGCCGACAATGATAGAAGGCCGTTCAAGACATTTTGTGAACAGACACGACATGCTTCGTACCGAATTGCCGGTCGTTAAACCTGGTCAGCCATAAGTTGCGTCTTCGGCCCTGCGCCAGTGGCCAGCTCCTTCGAGCAGTAATGTTCAGGCTTTAGCACTTTTTGTCTCGCTCACCTTCCGATCCCCGCCACCGACTGCAGAACCGTTGGTTTCGGCGCTCTGACGTTCTTTGTCCCGCTTCTCCTTTTCTCTTTCTCTCCGCTGCAGTCTCCGGACGTTGACGGGCTTGTATACCTCATTGAAGTTCATAACAACGCCAAGGAAGCGCAGATCGGCGTCAGGCTGATGAGCCAGGTCGTAGAGCATGATATTGACACGAGATCTGAATTCTGCCGATATTTGAAGCATCCTTGCGCGAAGTGACTCGAGCAATGTCTGATCGTCAGCCACGCTCAGACCTCCCAAAGGCTTCAACAGCGGCGAGTCTGTAGAATCACCCAAGTCTGTAAGCTTGCCGGACTTGCTGGGAGGGATGAGGCTTGGGGTGCTCGCTCTGGAATTGCCGGCAAGGTCTTTCTCCGTGATACCCCACTTCCCTTGAGCAGTCCTCTGCTCGATCTTCGCCGAAAACTGCTGTCGTTTCGTAAACTCAGCAACACTGAAAGAATATAAGCTGTCAACTACATCTCGATACGAGAGCATGGCTTTGAGAATGTAATGCAGCTGAGCAAGGAAGCTGTCCTCGCGTTGACCGGTCGAAGAGTGGTATGGTTGTCCAAGAAGGCCTTTCCGCGTGATGCTGTTGAGGTATCTGGTATGGGCTTCGATCATGTCATCGAGTGTTGCATGTGGCTTTCGTAGCTCGGACAGCAATGTAGCCCAGCTGGCTTCAACAACTTCGTACAGGATGTAGTAAAGCAGCTGGTTGACAAAATGGACCATCTCTGCCACTACACATCTTGCTCGCTTCCAATCGCGGCCCAACTTGTCATCAACTGCCGCAAGCACGCTCCTGGCTCCGGTGATGCATCGTCGTGCGGTCGTGTTGAGCGAAAATTCGACACGCTTGATTCTCCAGAGCAGATTGAAGACTTTCAAATATTGCGTGTTTGCCCACTGGGTGATGACAACATCGCATGGAGCACTGATCTTATATTCAAGGGTGAAGCAGTCCCAGCCAATTTCGCCTGAAGACAGTTCCAGCATGCGTGCATCCAGGCGCCGCAGAACCTCAGGATCGTCGTACTGAGCATTGGAGTGTCGGATGGCGTGCTCAAGTTGCGAAGTCAGTGTGTGACGATACTGTGAGTTGGCCGGTCGATCAAGATTGGGCGCCAAAGACTC
The DNA here is from genome assembly GCF_000365145.1 of Cyphellophora europaea CBS 101466. Taxonomy (NCBI): domain Eukaryota; kingdom Fungi; phylum Ascomycota; class Eurotiomycetes; order Chaetothyriales; family Cyphellophoraceae; genus Cyphellophora; species Cyphellophora europaea. The sequence continues at coordinate 273,539 of NW_008481808.1, read as the reverse complement.
CATTAATAGCTCGATGAAGTCGCCTTGTGCCAGCAAGAGGTACTTCTTGATTGCCAGAAGATGAGTGAACAGGCCAAATTTGTTGGACATTAGGTGCGTAAGTCGTGACATCGTCGAGGCATAAGCGGCATCGATAGAAGAAAAAAGACTGGTCGTGTTGGCGTAGTCGAGAGATTTGGAGTTCGATTTCGAATATTCGATGACCCAATCAGAGTCACCACAATTGTTGCGGACGAAGTTGAGTGACTTGCCAATCAGGAACACTTTCTTCGCGAACTCGGCCGAGACTATTGACGGCACCATAGCCGAATCAAGCTTGTACTTATCTTCCCAGATCGAGGTGGCCACTCGGCGAGGATCAACGTCGGGCTTGGTATGAGGATCCGGTTCAGTGACGAAAAATTCGTGGAAAGGATCAACCAGTTCACCATCGTAGATCCAGTGTCGGAGCATCTCGTAAAATGGTCGAGCAACTTGAGCCAGTAGTCTCTGAGCGAATGAGCCGACGAATGGGTCGCCATGTGTGGATGACATATCATGAATCAGAGATATAACTTGACCCCCCTTCTTTCGCTTAGCTTCTTCGACAAAGAGACTCATCAATCGGAGGCCCATCGTAGCGTCTCTGGTCCATATGACGCATCGTTTGAGAGTGACGCCCGTAGAACGAACACTCTTTGGATCATCGCCCTTCTCGAGCGCCGTCAAAGCACGCCGAATTTCTCCTTCCAGAGAAGCGACAAGACTAAGATAAGAACGTAGCTCCTGACTTATTACTGCTCGAAGGCTCTGGTTGATGAGACTCCCACCTTGTCCGGCAGCAAAGTCGGCCATATCCTTGTACAGGAGACAGGGCTCTGCCAGGGTGTGAAGCAGGGAAAGGATCGGTATGGGGAGTGTCTTAGGAAGTTTGATCGTGGCAGGTGATGTGAAAGCCAAACTAGCTGAAGAGAGACCCTGTAAGTTGAAGGGTAGGTCTCTGAGCAGTTCAATCTCCGGAGGTCCATGAGGTATGCGTGGATTTGGTGGAGCGACAGAGTCTTTGCCCGGACTGCGAGGCATTTCAGAGCGGTGTCCGCTGCTCTTGGGTCGCGGAGGAGTTGAGAGCGCGGGTTCTTCCTGAGCGACTGCCGCTTGTTCCTCGTTTGTGACACTGCTTCCTGTTGTGGGTCTGGCCTGTGTATACTGTTGAGGGGTGCTGACGTGCTGGCGTCCCGCTGATGGTGACTGAGGTGCCTCATACTCAACATAATGCTGGTCAGCATCCGATATCTGGAGAAGCAGATAAAGAATGGCCCATTTCTGGTTGAGTACGGGAAGCGCAAGCAGCCTCGAATAAAGATTGTTGAACTTGGCAGCTTTCTCCGGCGACTCGTTCTCGCGTAGCAACTTCCTCTTTATCAAGTTGGGCGCATGGTTGACTTCGGGGGGAAGGGGCCCTTGACCTGCCTGCACGATCTCCCGTGCGGCTTGTATTGAGTTTTCGATTCGGTACTCGGCATCTGAGTCAGGCTCTCCTGGCAAAGGAGGAGTGACCAGACTCTCGAACAGGTTTTGGAGTGTATCATCGACACGGCTTGGACGCGGGTCGCCCATTGCGGGGGTTCTGTTGGCAGGGGCCAAGTCCGCCGGATGACATTACGGTGCTCCGACGGAAATGATCTAAAGGTGATAGCGGTTTCAGAGACGCTGAAGACGCGTATCAGGACGAGCGCAAGGCATGTATGCGGTGAAAAGCGTGGGAAGTTGACATTCACCGCACAACGACGCGTCGTGCATGGATTCGTGGATTTGTCTCGCGATGAGTCCACTTTCCGCTCCTAAGGGCGGGGCTAGCTTGGTCTACGGTGGGTCATAGGGACCATGTCATACAGTCATTGTTCTATGCGCGCAGGTCGGTGGCCTCTATTTTAACCTCCCATACGCCTATCTGAACCTGCTCAGATCTCGCTAAACGCTTTGACTCTGGATCTCAGCCCCAGGGTCAAGATAAATGTCCACTAAACTGCAACGTTGTCCAATTTGCGCACCTTCACCTTCTCCACCATCGGCGGCAGGAGCGTGGATCCCACCCACTTACGAGATGGCCGCGCCGAGTCACTTTCGATCTCGTAGTTATCAAACATATATGCCAGCAGCAGCTTGAGCTCGTTTGAGGCGAAGAATCTGCCTGGACAGGCATGTCTGCCGTAACCGAATGGATGATATTGAGGAGAGAGAGACACGAATGAGAGATTGGCGTTCTTGACGAGATGAGTAGTGTTCTTTTCTAATGGTGATTCCGCTTCTTGGTCGTCCGGTGTAGGCGCCGACTCTCGTAGGTCAGCGAAACGGAAAGGTTTGTACTCTGCGGCGTCATCGTAGATGCCAGCGTCATTGTGGATGCCGTTGGTAGGCACGGCAATGGTCGAGCCACGGGGACAGTGCGTGCCGTTGGGAGCCTTGAGGCCGTCTGGCGCGATGACTTTGCGTGACAAGCCAAAACTCAAAAATGAGCCGAGCCGAGAGGACTCACGCATGCTGGAGTCAAGCTTAACGAGCCGCTGAAGGACGCCCTTATCCCACTTTCCGCTATTAGCAGCGAGAGCTTCGTGCACTTCCTCCCGGATCTGCAACTGATACGAAGAGTCAGAACTGACGAGGTCGAAAATAGCATGCGTGACGCTAAAAGTAGATGTGTGGATGGCTGCAAAGTTGATCACTAGCAGGCGCAAAGCAATCGTCTCGGGATCGCGTTCGGACACAAGAGCTGAACTCTCTGCTAGGTCGATGGTCCACTGTAATAGATCGTTTGGCTTGTCGGCTTTCTGGCTCTGGGCCAGCTGTTGTCGCCGTATAACCTCTGGCTTAACGATCTTGATGAACTTTCGAGCGTACCAGTGGTTGAAGAAAGTGATCAACGGAGCCAGAAAGGGACGCGAAAATAGCGGTAACTGTCTTAGGATTGAGGCAGACATGGGCATCAGCTGAGCCCACTTGACAGCGATGTCGAGCAACTCCGGGTCGCGACAAAGCGACTTCCCCACAAAGACCCGATTGCTACCTCGTGCAACGATCCGCAGCATTGACTCGTACGGGCAGATTTCCTTCCACTCGGATGTGTCAGTGCCCCACAAGTCGTCGAAAGCGCTCGCCACTTCGTCGAAGATATCGGGTACGAGTCCAGCAAGGTTGCGAGTCAATGGGCCGCGGATAGTCTGGTGATGGGTGGGGTTGTGAACGATGTCTGGGCGAAGTAGCGTATAATGTGGCAGGAGTACGTCCTTGATAGCGTCTAGATTCGACACCAGCGAATCAGGCTGCGCGATGAGCCAGTCGATACATTGTGCTGGGAGCAGTATGACTTCGTCTGCAAGAGACGGGACAATGCATGATTGTGCGGCTTTCGAGTACTGTCGATTGTTAGTTCCTGGTGATTCTTTGCAGGCAGGTTCGTTTCATTTACCTTGGTATAGGCGGAGTGTATTGAGTCGCGAAAGTTGCCAACGGTGCGAAACCGCGCTCGCGTTCTACCGAACCACTCGCCTTCATGGTGATTCAGCCACGGAAGATCTGGGGGTTTCCCAGGCTTGTGCCTGCTAATAACGCCCACCAGTACAGTAACGAGGAGCAGACATGGGATCAAGTACGGACCAAGAGGCAAATTGGCCAACATATTATCGGTTTGATCCAGAGTGAGATATGAAACGGACTGAGAAAGAGAGCAACAAATTGCAGGCTACACAGAGTTGCCAAAGAGGATGTTGCCGAAAGTCGTGGTTCTGTGGTTACTTCGGGAACAAAGTGTTCCGGTTGATGGCAACGCAGATCGAGGGCGGACCTGGAGACGTTAGAGAGAGCAGAGCCTATCAGCGTACAGGTTGCATTGGGGTCAAACGACAAGGAGGATTAGTTTACGAGCTGCACCAACTCGTGAGTGACGGACTGCCAATCAATGCTCCTAATCACCGATGCAAACAATGGCACCTACGGACGCAGGCTACAAGTCAGCCAGTCACTCAGAGTGGCGACTCATTCCCATTTAAGTGCGGGCTGGAGTAGCGAGATGTACTTGCATGCTAACACGGGAAAGCAGCAGGCCTTCTGCTCGAGGTTGAGATCGTACATTATGCCGAAAGATGATCGCCGCACGCATGGAACTTGCCGAAGCTGGCTGCTCCGTGTTCCCTAACCGGAGGAAGGGCGCCAGGTTCCATCAATACCACTCCTCAAGAGTGGCGCTCGAATCGCAAACACTTCTACAACCGCAGAGATCTCTGACTCCGCATTGAATAATGCATCCTGTTGGACATGTGCTGCTGCTGCTGATGTAGCAACATTGGCTAGCTTCGACGTTGGTGACCTGGACAACAGCCCTTGAGAGACGAAAGCGACTCAAGCGGCCAAGACAAGCTCTGGAGATAGGCAGCTTCTAACTCCGGGTGACGTCGCTCGTTCTTTCCTGCCCCTCAACTGCTCGCTTTTCCCCCACGCGTCAACAAAATTTCCCTTGCTTTCTCAACAGCTATTTCCGTTTCGTGTCTGCTTCGATTAGACTAAAGAGACCTCGAGATCTCATAGAGCAACCTCGAAGTTTACTAGACAACTCGTCAGCATGGTCAAAATCGACCAAAAAGCCGTCCTCATCGTCATTGACGGCTGGGGAGTCCCCTCCGAGTCCTCCCGCCCCGATGGCGATGCTATCGCTGCAGCTGAGACCCCGGTGATGGATGGCTTTGCAAAGGACGGCTCGGAGACCGCTCAAGGCTACACCGAGCTCGAAGCCTCCTCTCTGGCTGTAGGTCTCCCCGAGGGTCTCATGGGCAACTCAGAGGTCGGTCACTTGAACATTGGTGCTGGGCGCGTAGTCTGGCAAGATGTTGTCCGCATAGACCAGACAGTGAAAAAAGGTGAGATGAACAAGAACGAGATCATCAAGAAGGCCTTCCAGCGTGCTATTGATGGTAATGGGCGCTTGCACCTCCTTGGCCTCATCAGTGATGGTGGTGTCCACAGCAAGAACGAGCATCTGTATGCCCTGCTGCAAGTCGCCGCAGAGATGAAGGTCCCGCAGGTCTTCATCCATTTCTTCGGTGACGGTCGCGATACCGACCCCAAGAGCGCCGCCAAATACATGGAGCAGCTGCTTGCAAAGACAACGGAAATCGGCAAAGGCGAGATTGCTACCGTGGTTGGACGTTACTATATCATGGATCGCGATAAGCGATGGGAGCGTGTGACAGTTGGTATGGACGGTGTCGTTCACGGCAAGGGCGAGGACAGCGATGACCCACTCGCCACTATCAAGCAGCGCTACGAGAAGGGAGAGACCGACGAGTTCCTAAAGCCCATCATCGTTGGTGGCAAGGACCGTCGCGTGCAGGATGGAGATACGCTCTTCTTCTTCAACTACCGTTCCGACCGCGTCCGCGAAATCACCCAATTGCTTGGCGACTACGATCGCTCCCCAACCCCAGACTATGCGTATCCCAAGGACATCGAGATCTTCACCATGACCAAATACAAAACCGACTACCCCTTCGAGATAGCCTTCGAGCCGCAGCGAATGAATGACGTTCTAGCCGAGTGGCTAGCGAAGCAGGGTGTCAAGCAATGTCACATTGCCGAGACCGAGAAGTACGCCCACGTTACCTTTTTCTTCAACGGTGGTGTCGAGAAGCAATTTGAGAACGAAGACCGCGAACTCATACCCTCGCCAAAAGTCGCAACCTACGATCTCGAACCCCCAATGTCGGCGCAGCTGGTAGCTGACAAGCTGTCCGAGCGCATCGCAGACAACAAGCACGAGTTCCTGATGAACAATTTCGCACCACCGGACATGGTTGGACACACTGGCGTGTATAAGGCCGCTATTCAGGGTGTGGCCGCTACTGACAAAGCCATTGGTTCTGTGTATGAGACATGCAAAAAGGAGGGCTACGTGCTGTTCGTGACTGCGGATCATGGCAACGCGGAGGAGATGCTAGACGAGAAGGGCGACCCCAAGACGAGCCACACGACCAACAAGGTGCCTTTCGTAATGGCAAACGCGCCCGAGGGCTGGAGCCTGAAGAAGACGGACGGCGTGCTGGGAGATGTGGCGCCCACGGTACTGGACTGCATGGGCATCGAGAAACCAAAAGACATGGGAGGGCATTCGCTGCTAGTGCGGAAGTAAGTTCGGCCTTTGCGTTGTTGTGTTGACTTACGTTCGTGTGTTGTATGACTGAGTTGAGTTACTTGAGCGACGGTGTTTGGGGAGTGTGTGGTATGACCCGACACGACAGAGACCGCGTCAAGTACTTAAGCATGCGCAACAGGCTCGACGAGCTGGGCGTGTGTAGTTGCTTGCATTAATCCCAAGACGATGGCATGAATCATGGCTGATGATCGAAACACGAATAGACGCAAAGCAGATGAACAGGGGCAGCGACCCTAAAATGCACACAAGCAATATCTTCTAGGAGCCAGGAGAGCTGTCAACCAGCCTGCAGCCTGGGTGTCAGTATTCATAGATGAACAGCGGTGGCATACCTTGCTCGTTGTGGCTCTGTGGCCTTCCTCTAGTCGGACCAAAGTGTCTAGTCCCGTCATCAATCACTGTCGAGGGACACAATATAGAAGAACATTCAAGACCGGGTTTGACTGAGCCCGCCGTTCATAGTCACATGTGATCTTTTCTTCAAGTGTATTATGAACGGTCCCAAACAACTAAACATTCTCATCTCCCCCTCTATCCCTCTGCTCTACCATCTCGTACTCCCCTCCCCGGCTGCCACCACCACCACCACTACCATCGCCCGCAGCCCCACTGGCAGGCGGTTTCCGCTTCCCAAACCCTTGTATCATTTTCACCTCGCGGTACCGCACGACCCAGACGCCCAGCAGCACCATCAGGCCCGCGCTCGACGCCTGCAGGCACCACCATAGAAAATTCGTCGGCAGGCGCCGCGTGTAGAACGAGGTGGTGAGGAGGTGCAGGAAGTGGATCGTGAGGGCGAAGTCGGGGACGAGGGAAGCGGAGAGGCGTGTCGTCAGTATTAGCATGGGTATCACACTAGAGGTCATGAGTTAGCAACGGGGGGAGAGACAGGGTGATTGGTGCCGGAGCAGGTTGGGGAGGAGGGGGCGTACGTGATGAAGCCGGTTAGTAGCCAGCAGATGCCGACGACCCAGCCCAGGGTGTTGTCGCCGCGCACGGCGCGCCAGTCGAGGATCAGAGATGGCGTGAAGCCTTGTCCCAGCACGAGGGTTGTGAAGAGGATGAGGATCAGTGAGGTGCTGTAGTAGGAGGCTTGAAGGAGGAGGATCGCGCGCAGGATGCGCAGCGGTGGGAGATCGGAGAGCGCGCCTGGACGGGGGGGCCGTCGGCGGCGAGGCGGCATCGTGTTGCTGGAGGGGGTGGCGTGCTACCGTTGAGGCATGGGGAAGGTTTGTGTAGTTGGGGCCGCGGTCGAGTTGCGTTGAGTTGCACTGAGGTGACTAGGTCCGAGGTTGTATGCCCGCGCAGTAGTAGTGCCCTGAGGCTGGCGGTATTGTTCAGTGAAGAGCGCAGCGAGTCTTAGGTCGAAGCTCAGTGAAGGCTTCGATACTGCGTGAAATATGAGCAAGGTATGAGTGGGACGAGGACAAAGTTGCCTGGAGTTTTGATATTCGGTCCGCTTGACGTCCCGGATGACGCCTAGCGAGAATTGGTTAACAGCCTGATGGGCGCCTAATGGGTGGTGGTCCCGCCGGCAACTTGGTCTTTTAGGCGCGGTCTAGCGCGCGGCAAATTTTGGAGAGGTGAGATCATGGAGATCTTTGGATGTCGAGGAGTTCAATACAGCTTTGATGAACGCAGCGACTACAACTCTCTCCGCGCTTGGACAATCCTGCCCGCGAAATATTTGACACTCTCGCTACTGTCGTTCCGTCCCGGGTCAGCAACTACAATCGCAGCGAAGAGATCAACGCAATGGTCTGGGGCCTCGATTGGTTAACGGGTTCTGGCTCGCCCTCAAAGCCGGCCGCGAATGCCCCTCCACGCTCAAACGACGGCGGGTACGTCGCGCCGGACAGAAATAAACGGGAGATATGCTACGAGTCAAGAGATCTGTTCTTTGAGTGCTTAGATCGCAACAACATCCTAGATGCGATCAAGGACGACGAGCAGGCCAGGAAAGTCTGTTCACAGGAAGTCATGGCTTATGAACGAGACTGCGCAAGGAGTTGGGTGAGCTTTCCCAGTGTTTGTCTGTGATCAAGAGTGCATGTGTGCTAATGGTTCAATGCAGATCAAATACTTCAAAGAGAAGCGGGTGATGGAGTGGAAGCGCGACCAAACAATAGCGAAGATTCAAGAAGACGATGCAAAGATGGCGGCGAAGGCGAAGCAGAAGAGGGGTGGTGGTTGGTTCTCGTGAGAGTCATAGTATGTGTTGGCATAAAAAATGGCATGTATGTGCATAGCGCAACGAGTGGTGGCCTTGAGTCGGCGGGTCATCTGTTCAGTGTACCATATCAGAATTGAGGCACGACGATATAATAGATATTCTCCGCTTGTTCGATTCAACGCACGATCTAAGGTCTCTTGAAATCGGCTAACGACCCAGAACACCGACGACCGCTCCTATCATGACGGCAGCTTCTCGTTCCCAATTGCCTACGATCTCCTCTTTGCCAGCAGCGCTGCCAGAAATGCTGGCCGGCATCTTGGATCCGCGGAGAACACACTCTCGAATCTCGGTCCGCACGCCCTCCTTCTGACTTCGCAGTGTTCGGGCTGAGATGCCGCCTCTGTGCAGGATCTCCTGCACTCTCGTTGCCAAGGACGCTGCCAGAGAGCGCCAAAAGTATGAAGGTAGAGAGGCTGTGTCGAGCGCTTGCAGAAGCGGATCTAGGAGATTACCCTTCTCCTCTTCGATGGCCAGGAAATCGTCATCGTTGCTTGCATTTCTATTCACCTCGCCTTCGGGTGCCGCATCGTGCAGTAACGGATGGTTTGGTGCTTGTATGCCCCGGAGCAGCGCTTCAAGAGCAACAATGTTCTGACACCGCGCACTGATGTCAATCATGGTCTTCTCAAGGGAGGGAAGCTGCGCTAAAGCTCTACCCATGGCTGCAGAACTCGACGTGATGGCCGACTGCAGATAGCTCTGTAGGGCTCGGAGCAGGTACTCTGGTTCGAAGTCGGACTTGTTCATACTCTTGCCGTCTATTCTAGGCGCAGGACTGAGCAGATAGAGGATATAGGTCGCACTGGTGAAACGCGAGCGATTGTCTTCTGCATCGCGAAACGTGGCACTAGCAGCTGCTGGACCGGCTAAGCTGCTCATAGAGAACTCTCGGACAACCCTTCTAGCATAATCAAGGATTCGTGCTTCCCCGTCTTCAAAGATGCGGCCACGCAAAGTCCGGACAAGGTTTACCCGACCGAGCTCAGGCCCTTCAGCGCCAGCCATCAGCTCTCGAAACGATAAGAGAATGTAGGAAGCCCGTAGTAATGCGCGGTGGTCCTCCTTCCCAGTTCGACTGCTGCCCAAACCTGAATCTGAGATCGCTGTCTCAAACTGACGCGCGACGTTCAACACCCTCTGGACGCTACGACCTAACCTCAGAACTTCCCAGCTCCGCGAAGCACTGGTCTTAGCCTCGATCGCTCGATCGTAGCGGCCAGCAACTTCCTTCTCGAGACGCGCATAGCTTGCGTTCAGCTTTGTGCGTTCTTCATCGACACGTTCCAGTATCCGTTGCGCCGCATGGTTTTGCGTCTTGGTATACTCGAGAATATCGATGGCGGAGCGAGAAGTTAGTGTGTGGATATGGGAGTCGATTTCCTGGAGATCGAATAGTGCTCGTGATAATGGCGTGTTGAGATCGACTGACTCGGAAGGGTTATTTGTGCGTTGGATTAGCGTCGCTGCGTGCTCATAGGGTGAGAAGTCGGGCGAGGTGAGAGAGTCAAAATCAATATATGTTGAGGTTGAACCTGTTTGATCAAGTGGTTCGTTCGCCGCCATCGACGCTATCGCCGCAAAGATAGCGCTTATTCAATGCGCAAATTCTTGGTTGGCCTTGATGGAAGCTCAAGCTGACACACTCGTTTCCCGAGTCATATGATGTGCCTTTGACGTATTGCAGGCGTCGAGAACTTGATTCCGATGCCCAGGCAGGCCGATCAATCTGCATGAGATGATCCAATAACGACGGTTTGCCTTGCAAAAACTCATAGAGCTACCCAGCGAGCGGACGTTGGCTGAATGACGCTGTTGCACTATTGGCTTTGATGAGCGGTAACGTGTCAATTTACAGGGAGGATCGAAGGGTGTGGTGTTGGCGAGGCTGCCACCTAGGCCACAAGGCTTCACCATGGGCACCAGGGCGCTCCACATGTCGTTTAAGCCACAGATGGCGCAAGCCCGGGGCGTGGTGGGCGAACCCGTTTTAATCAGCGATCGAGCTAAAAAGCCGGCTGCAGGTACGGAGTACAGGAGCACTGCTGATCAGTTGAGCTGGTGGGGAAATCCAGCCGAGAGCGCCTACGAGGAGGGGTGACGCAGGTCCAAGACACCGCAAGAAACCCCAGTGGCAAAGCGGCGGAACAATGTCATTCAAGGGACAGCTCACAATCTGCCTACAAGCCGCTTACAACGTAAAGGGACCAAGTCGAGCAGGCCGAGACACCTCGTTACGCAAGCCCACGCACGCCGGATGTTTAGCTTATGGTACGCTACCATCGATCTCGCCAGACAATCTCGCGTATGCCAGCGAAACCTTCATCCTTCCATGCTTTTTGCTCCGGTTGGCAGCTCGGGAACAGTGTGTGTCGATGATTAACACATGTTGCTTCAGACCGCTTGTATGCCGGAGTAGCCAGACGATGTGCCACGGATTCTGATGTCGTCCACATCTCTGCAGAAGACGTGGGCCTCACAGACACGCCTGTTAGCCTGAAACCAAAGACATCCTCGCGCTCGGGATTTGACGGATATCAGCTGTATGCGCAGCAAAAGCAGTGGCCTAAAGTCGACCGATGGGGTCCGGCAGCAGGTGCATGTGATCAACCACCTGTATTGGCATCTGCAGGTTCGTGGCATGACGGCAGAATCCCGTCGCTGGCAACCCGGCTTTGTCACGTTACAGATCATGCTCTTTCTTGCAACAAGCGGTGAGTGATAGTCCAAGCAAGGGGTTCAGCAACCACATCAGAGACACAATGTCCAGACCACGGCGCTGTCACTTCAAGGTGGGGTGTAGAGGCAGCCGTGCGGCATGGGCTATACGTACGCTCGTAATCATCGGCCAGGAACACCGCCGGCAGTAGTGGGGTAACAGGCGCTCCAAGGCACGCTGGAGCGCATTAGACCTCAAAAGTGCGTCAAGTCTTGTTCCTGCGACGGCTCGGTGGCTTCTGGCTCGCCCAGAAAGGGACACACCGCGCAGGCGAATGTCGACTAGCTTTGGGGTGGGATGTCATGCTCTTCGCCTTACCTTTTCCGGGCCGCACTGGCCTAAGACCCCTGTAAAGAGTGGCGGATAGCTCGAGCCTTTCTGGTTGCCCTGCCCCTCCAGCGCAGGCTTACTGTGCTAACCCACTAGGCGTGCATCATGATTTGAATCGGCTCTGTTTTCTGCTTCGTCCGCCAGGTCCGTTCTCCTCTATCGCCCATCACCACTCGATGCCATCAGCTGTATGATTCACATATTCGTGCATCTCGTCTAGATCTCGCGTGGAATCAACGCCAAAGAAATCTGCGACAGCGACAGCACCATATCACCATTCTTCTCCTCGTGTCCCCTACCTAGATAGTGCTGATCTTAGCGCTCCAAGGCCAGTGCCAGGCGTAAATCGCCGTCGATCTGCCCGTATCCTGCCACCCCCATCGCCATCCCTCCTCCAACTCGGCCCTCTTCTCTCATCCTCGCCATTCACTGTCTTCGCCACTGCTTACATCTTCTTCGCATCTCCGTTGGACGCTGAGAGTGAGAATCACAGCGCCTTCGATGGCCCGCAACGAGTCTTACCGCCCGTAACCCCCCCAAGCCCGTTATCTCCAAGTCCGAATCACCTCTCGCACGCCCCACGTCGCAGACGCCCGCCACATACGTTCACCCTCTGCCTCGAATCCGTTCAAGGCACCCATCTCACTTGAGTTAGTCATTGGTCTTGGGGCTTATCGGCGCTGTGATATCCAGCATCACATCGTCGCGCCACTCTGGCGCGGTCTATGCTTTAGACGTTGCCACGTTCTAACATGCCTTCGATCAACAGCCTGGTGGACCATGATCCACATGCGGATGTCGATACCCCAACAACACCAAGAGCTGGTCACTTTCAAAACAACACCGCAGCACAGGAAGTAGTAGATCAAACACCGTCCTCACAGAACGTGTCGACATCTCCTTCCGGTCATCCGCAAGATGCTGCCCCGCCAACCCCCGATATCCACGACGAGGCTGTTCATGACGACAACGATGATGCCATGGACGTTGACGAGGCTCATGATGGGAAAGAGTCGGACGATGAGGTAGAGCAAGATGACGGTGACTCCAGTTCTCGGAAGAAGAAAGGCCAACGTTTCTTCTGCACTGGTTTCCCACCCTGCAATCTCAGTTTCACGAGGAGTGAGCACCTTGCTCGTCACATTCGCAAGCACACTGGCGAGCGTCCGTTTCAGTGTCATTGCAACAGGCGCTTTTCTCGCCTCGACAACCTTCGTCAACATGCGCAGACAGTCCATGTAAATGAAGAGATCCCAGGAGACTCCCTTGCGGCAACAGGAACCCGATTCCAGAGGCAGGTCCGCACCGAACGTGTTCGACCAGTACCGAGGCCTCGCAGTGGAACTATGGGCAGCAATGGAGGGCATAGCAGAGGCCATTCACGCAATCTCTCGGCTTCTAGTATCGGCTCAACATCGTCCAATTACAGTACCGTCACGGAGGCGAAAAGACGTCCACCTCCCCTCCTCATGGCTAATGAGGCCACTCGACCGAAGCTAGGCTTGGATTCGCCACGTACGCCTCCTCCTCCTGGCCACTACATGGTACCGCATTCCCCTGGCGGCCTCAGCACCCCAACGTCGGCTACTTTTTCTGCTGCACCGGGTAGTCCGGGCTATCCTCCTGCGTTCGGTTCGCCTGCCATGGGCCACTCTAGATCCTCCAGCTATGACTCACGCCCTCGTCGTCTTTCTGTCCCGTCGGGGCCGAACCCGTTTCAGAACTCATACAGTAATCCGTATGGAGGTTCTCCATCCTCAGGCTCTTCGGTTCACACCAGCGTCTTTGCCAGCCCGACGTCCTCTACTTTCAACAACGGGTCAACCTCCCAATACGCACCCGCTGACGATCCCAGGAGACGGACATGGCACCCATCGACGTACAATGGAGCCAACTACAACTACGGCAGACCTGCGACAAGTGGACTTCTCTACTCGCAGACGCCTGATGCACCACAGCCAGCGTTTGCTCAACATGCCACTGCAGCTGCTGGGCAGGCTCCTCGACTGCCCGGTATAGAAACACTTTATGATGCTCAGGACCGTCGCGACCGTGGCCTGTCCCCTCCCCGGCGTCAGCCAAGTCCTATGCGTATGGAATATACCACGCCCACATTCCAACGACCGAGCGAATATCCTCCTCTAGACGACAACGGACAGCCAGCCGCACGCCCCGTTTCCTGGGGTCAGCAGACGATCGAGGAGATTGGGCGAGTTGGTGGACCCCAGACCTACCACTTCAAGGCTCGCGAGATGGGTCCACCTCCCCAGCAACCTCAACAGATGGTGCAGGAGGCGATGCAGGTGTCTTCCGGTAAGCAAAACAAACGCCAGGCTTGGTTCAGTGGACCTCCTCACGGCACGAGAACCTCGCCAGAGGACTCGAGCAGTAGCGAAGGCATTCCAACACCTGGCACCTCCACGGTCGAGGTGCATCCAGTGATAATGCCCAGCAGCGGCTTCATCGAACCCCAACACCAGATGATGCCTTCCGATGCACATCAACAGGTAATTTCCGCCCACAAACGAGTGACCCAAAACTAACGGCAGCTAGGGCTGTCTCGGTCCAGCAGCACGAGTAGCTTCACCATATGCTGACCGTCGCCGCGAGCGAACGACGTCTTTTGGTGAGCGGAGCTCAAACGGCGGCGAAATGAATAGGTTGGAGGCCCTGGTGGCGGTAGCAACCAGCGGTGAAGCCGTCGTCAGTGCTGCCCGCTGAATGCGGCACATCAGAGTCCCACGAGCGCGACGCTAGAGTTACGATGGAGGCTTTCACAGACGGCATACTCGCGCACATGCTTTTATTCCTTACGGCCTGCCCACACTTCGAGAGATACCCCGACATTTTTTTAGTTGCGATTACGAACATTTTCTGCGTTTGATGGTACGCGTATTACGACTGGACGATTCTTACTGACGGTTCGACAAGAATGGGTTGGCGCATTGCAGCTCTCAGCGTTCTGTTCACGATGCATTGATTACGGACACGACCGGTTAACCATCTGTTTAGCGTTTTATTACGACACTTGAGGCCACGGGCCTACGTTACTCGAATTCGGCTTCAACTCCTTTCATGGTTTGACGAGGTTTATGACATTGGTTGCCCGTACAGCTTTTAGTCTTAATACATACTCCTCTGCTTCCCAGACTTCCTACTTCTTCGACCAGTCACGTATTGATTTGGACGGCAATTCGCCATCACGTGCTGCTGCCAAGACGGTAAGCCGAACTGTCAAGATGTGGTGGACGCTCGGCACGTCGTTCTCAACTTGCTCATGATCAGAGCAAACATTTGGATTCAGGCTGCGTAGGCCTCGATGAGATACCAAGCCGGTGATTCAGTTCAGCCGCGGGGGTCGCGTCTTGAAGTAAGACGATAAATTCCCCCTTTCCTTCCCAGGGTTCCCGAAGCAGGTACCCGAGCGATTTGAAAGCTCGCTCAGTGCGTGGGTCTTCTTCAGTGTGGCTCCTTGGTGCTCGCGGATGTTTGCAGCCACCACAGCCTCTACGAAGTGGGTTGGGGAGGATGAGTTGGACTTCTGTATGGCAGAAGCTGCGGAAAGTGGCGGGTCAAGATGTTTGCGAGTCGGAAGGCGGCGCCCCTAACAGGATCGAAGGGTATCAAGCGAAGAAAAAGGCTGCGATCACAGTGACACAGTGATGCAGCTGACAGCTTAAGCTGCGCCTACCACGTGTGTTTCGCTGTAAACCACATCCGCCCTGGGCAGTTATCGCAAATTGAAGGGACACGACCACGATGGCCCAATGCTCGATGCCTTTGTTGAGGCGTGCTCTTGTGCTCCTGTGAGATGGCAAAGTGCAAAGCGCCTCTGCACATGCCTAGATCTGGAACGGGACTCTGACCGGGCGAGAGATAGAACGGTACAATTTGCTATGCAACTGGCCTTTTCGCACGTGAATCCGTGCGTTGCGCAACCTCAGGAAAACGCGTCTGCGCATGCGCGTGCGCGGTTTCGATTTTCCGATCCGTGCATCAACTCTTGAAGTTTTCTAGTTCTGTTCTGATGCCATAAGCGAGTATCCTCTGCCCATGCCGTCTTTTTAAGTACTGACCACAGTCGTCCCTTCCTTATTGTCTCACGCAGGTGTCCCGACTTCACAACCAGACGTCCAGAACACTCCTTTATCGACAAACACCGTCACACTCACTACCAGGCAAAGTCGCCTCTCCTGCACTTCTGTCCTCTCGTTACAAGATGCTTTTTCTGACCATAGTGGCTGCTCTTTCGAGTCTGCTTTCGTTGACGTCTGCCGCCGCAGTTTCCACTATAACTCAGACTTCTGAGGCCGAACCTGGACCAATCTGCACATTGGTGGACGGCGGTGAAACAGGTGGCACCTTCTGCAATGTCTGGGACGGGACTGGCACGGTGACCAATACCAACTGGGTGACCACTGGTAAGTAAGTCAAGTCTATGTCTAGCAGGACTGACGCATGCCAGTCACGCCATGGCTCACCTCAAGTTCGACTTCTATCTCAAATCAAGAGCTGGGACCCACTGTTACAACTGAGCCCACAAGTGCTTCAGCATCTCCGACTTCGACCGGTTGCGGTGAAGTTGGAACCTTCGAAATTGATGTATGTTGAGAGTCCGCAGAGTTCGGTGTCAAGACTGACAAGCCGAGTTCGACGATCTACCTGTTGCCGGAATCCCAAGCAATGCGTCTGTCGGGCCTCCCATCTTTAGCCCTTCCGACCACTTCTTCTGGGGCGCCAGCTGGACCTATGGTCCTCCTCCAACCGAACTCTACCGTCCTCAGTCAGGCGATCGCCTCGGTCATTCAGTTTCAGGCGCTATCAGCACAGTTGAGGGCTCTCCTCAAGCTGGTACCGTTCCAGGAAAGGGATTCGGGGCCGGCCCCCGTAACTTCAACGACTTCTACTGGTTCCATATGAATTCGGCGTATGTTCAATGTGACTTCTCCTCGGCCGGAGATGCGCAGCAATGCGACTTCACTGCCACTGCCTACCAGTATAATCCTGATTTGAAAGAAGATCGAGTCGTTTCTACTCAGCACTGGGCCCAAGTCCGCTGCAACGAACCGGTCTGTCGGCTCAACCAGATTGTCTTTGCCGAACCCTTCAGAAACTTATCAGCTGTCAGCTTCTACGGCGTGATCAATGGCAACATCGTCGACTTCTACATGGATTCTGTCCAGCTAGACTGGTACAACAATAGTTGTGAGGCAGGCCTGGCGCGGATCTCGAGCCGCAAGTGATCGCCGGCGGTGTGAATCAGACATGGCACTTGGGAAGACCAAAAACAAAGTAGACCAGTAATGAAGCCTCGGCCTACATATCATAAACAATAACATTTCAAGCTAGATTCAGGTTGGCCCGTTTCCTTCATGACGCACCGACAGCTAACCAGCAGCAGCAAATGCTCGCAGGCGCAAGTAAGCCCCCAAAAGTACGCCGGCCTCCCCGCGGAGATGACCTTGGCAAGAGGTTTGACGAAGCTTTCGCCGCGACAAGCCAAGACCAATGGCATTGCTTAATGACAGCTTCTGTTACCTCACAACAACTTGTTCAGCTTGAATTCGATATCAAACTCGGGTCACTTGTACAGTACGTTTAGACACCGAGCATGTCGCCTGCGTGTGTCCTTTCAAGCCATACTCGAGGACATCGGTGCTGACCCGTGTTTGCCGTAGCCGATGATTGCCGTTCAGGATGGGACATTCGAGCCCCCCCACCGGAACTCCAAGGTAGCCCAGTACCCCAGACCAATCGCCCCAGACCCCAGATGCGCCCATGTCCCCGCCTCGAAGGCTGGACGTTGCCGCTACGACTCTACCGGCGTCTTTCCACGAACCAGCATGACTGTACGACTGGATGGAGTTCCCAACCCTTCCGACGAACGTGCTATATCCTAGGTTACGTGCCGGGCGATCGGATGCCATTGGTGAGCTGGACACGTGCGCTTCCGACCTACTGCAGCGGCTGGGTGTTCCCTCGCTCTTCCTGCACTAATGATCGGAAGCGAAGGCGAGCGTCTTTCCCCGGCTCATCCAGCTGCTCTTAGTGCGCCGCGCTGTACACTGAGCCATGGACCTACTTAGTCCCCCAAGGCCGCTCACATTCACCGGCTTACCAACATGTTTCTTCTCTGACTCAGTCCTCTAACCATTTCGTCAACATGTCAGACCACTCGTCTCCCATCATCGCTGAAAAGCACGTCGAACACCAGCATGTCGACAAGCACTTGCATCACCGGAAGTGGAGCCTTCAAGACACCGAAGCCGAGGCGCTCGGCGGCCTGCGGACGGTGGAAGTCGGCCTGGCCGCCGATCAAGTCGCCGACACGCTCGCCATCGATGCCGCCGAGCAGAGGCGCATCCTGTGGAAGGTGGATTTGAGGCTGATTCCGCTGCTCACCTTTCTCTATCTGTGAGTCTTTGTCTCCTTTGCTGGAGATTATCGGCTTCCAATGACTTGACTCTGATGGCTTGATAGCATCGCCTTCATTGACAGAAGCAACATCGGCAATGCCAAGATCGCTGGCATGTACGAAGACCTGAATCTTCACGGCTTGCAGTACAATGTCGCTCTAACGGTGTTCTTCCCGCCGTACGCGCTTCTGGAGGTGCCGAGTAACATTGTGCTCAAGCTGCTGCGGCCGTCGATATGGATCTCGATCTTGCTCTTTAGCTGGGTATATGTTCCCGTGCTGGAACCCATGAGATGATTTTTGTAGCTAACTAGCGATGTGCAGGGCACAGTCATGACGCTCATGGGTCTTGTGGAAAGCTACACCGGCCTTGTCGTCGCCCGATTTTTCCTTGGTGTTGCGGAATGTGGTTTTTTTCCCGGCGCCGTCTACGTTCGTCCTCCCACTGTTGCTCACCATTGATTGTGCAACATATTCCAGCTAACATTTTACTGACATCACTAGTTGCTGACGCTGTGGTACAAGCGCTACGAAGTGATGCACCGCATGGCCATCTTCTATGCCGCGGCATCTCTTTCGGGCGCCTTCTCCGGCCTGCTCGCCTACGCCATCCAGTTCATGGACGGCATTGCCGGCCGCCAAGGCTGGCAATGGATCTTTATCCTGGAAGGCCTCGTGCCAGTCGCCATGTCGTTTGTTCTGTACTTCATCCTGCCAGATAGCCCCGAGACTGCTAGATTCCTCACCAAGGACGAAAAGGAGTTCCTCATCAATCGGTTGGCCCTCGAGACTGGATCGGGCACCGGCCGCGTGACGAACAGTGACAAGATTCAATTCAAGCATATCAAAGCTGCATTCTCCGAGTGGAAGATCTGGGCGTGAGTATTGCTCGGTCCTCAGCTATGATGTCGCTAACCGCTGTGCAGTGCTGTGGTAATGTTTTGGGCCAACACCATCGGAACTTATGGGTAATTGTCCTTGTCCTATATCTCGTTGTTTCGACTGACCCAGCGCACAGGTTTACTGCCACTGTCCCGACGATTGTCGAAGATCTAGGCTACACTTCTGCAAACGCTCAGCTCATGACAGTACCCATCTACGTCTTTGCTGTCATCTGCGTTTTGGTTGTCGCCTGTGAGTCCCCAGCCAAGCACCGCGTTAATCGATCTCAGACTAACGGGACCACCAGACTACTCCGAACGCATTCAGCAACGCACCCCCTTCATAATGATCGGGTTTTCCGTTGGCGTGATCGGTGCGTACCCCCCTGAACCCCTTCCCGTCCCCCATTTCGTCTCGCAAGACCTCAACTGACATCCTCACCCACAACAGGCTTCATTGGCATGCTCGTCACCCGCCGCCACCCCTCCATCCCCGGCGTCTCCTACTTCTTCCTCTTCCTCGTCGCCGCCGGCCTCTACTGCCCTTTCATCTGCATCGTCTGCCTGATCGGCAACAACCTAGCGCCATCCTCCAAGCGCGCCGTGGGTATGGCGCTGCTGATCTCCGTCGGCAATCTCGGTGGCATCTGCGGCAGCAACATCTTCATTGCGGCCCAGGCGCCGCGGTATCCCGCTGGATTCGGCACCGGCATGGCGATATGTGTCTGCGCTATCATCATGGCGGGCGTGCTGCGGGTGGCGTACCGGCGCGAGAATGAGAAGAGGGATGAGTTGGTCAAGCGCGAGGGCGAGGCGGCGATTCGTGCGAGGTATACGGACCAGGAATTGCTTGATTTGGGTGACAAATCACCTTTCTTCCGCTATACCCTTTGATGGGGCCATGACTGTGTGGATGATCTGGGTCGCCGGGAAGAGGGGGGGGGGGGTGGGGTCTTGTCCAAGCCGGCCACGCATACCAAGCTTGCGCTAACAGCTGGCACTACGGCTTGTCGCTTGATTCACGCCATCGGTCGATGACTAGATCATGCACAAGAAGCTTAATGCAGCGTAAAGCTGAGCTAGACTGTATTTTCTCGATGTGGGTCGTCATGATATGTTAGTACAAATAAGTTTGATTCAGTACACATACCTGCTTGATATTCCGGCCAACTAATTTTTCCAAGTCTGGCGTTCCCCACGAAACCTCAGCGGCTCATCTGAAGCCCTTCACTTCGCTTCCAGCAGAAGACGCCGATACGTAGCCAGGACACCTGCTCACTCCATGAAATAACAGTGCTTGACGTATGATTTATCTCATCAATATCACAGCCATAGCACCAGTGCCCCAACCGCAGCTACCAAGGCAGAAGAGCTCCAAGCGAGCGCGCCCCCAGCACCATTCTCAGCTCCGCCACTCCCCTGTGCTGCCCCGCCTCCACTCGCAACAGCCCCCTCCTCTCCCCCCGGCGGCGCCGTCGGCGTAGCCGGCAGCTCCGGGCCATCGGTAATGGTGATGGGCACGGGCGCCCAGCTCCTATCGTCCGCGTCGTAGCTATGAGACGCCGTTTCCAGGAAGGTGGTCGATTGGCGCTCCGCGCCGGTGCCGTTCGTTCGCGCGCCGAGGTAGGTGATGTTGCAGCTCAGGGCTTGGGCTTCGGCGCCGGCTTGGGAGGTGGTGATGGCGCAGTGCTCGCCGTAGGTGGAGGAGTTATCGTGGACGCGCCATTGAGCCTAGAGGTTTGTGTCAATGTCGCTGCCGATGGGGGTGGTGCCGATTGGGGGGGATTTGTGCTAGGGAGGGGGGGCCGGGAAGAGCCGTAGTCAAGGAGATGTGTTTTCTGGCGGACTCGTCACTCACGTAGGTTGAAGGTCCGTTGACGACTGTCATTATTGAGACGTCTCCGGCTAGGCCGGAGATCGGGCTGTGTTCCAGCTCGTATGTCGTTGCCTCGGGAGCCTGTGAGTGTCATTGTCAGGACGTGCCCGCTTCGAGGTCTGGGAGGGGATTCCTTGCAGCTTCGACGACGGATGCACCGAACGATTCAGCGCCGTAGTTGGCGCTGGCGCTGCTGGGACGATTCGCCGGCTCCAGGAAGTAGACGGTCACGACTGATGATTGTGCCTGGACTAGTGTCGCGAGCCCAAGCGCCAGGAGAATGTGTGTTTGACCTCGCATGATCGCTGGACTTTTGTGACTGTATAGTGAAGTTTGGTGCGTGGATATGACGCCTCGCAGTAGCAGATCGTGGATCTTGTTCGGAGAAGCATTCATATAAAGTTGGGGTCCTCAGCATGGAGACAGTTGCACCGCCTCCTCGCTTCGTGCGTCGAGCGCAGTGATCGGACGGGTGTACGGCACTGAGGGGCCGAGTGCCGAACATCATCAGCTTGGCATTTGCCGCTTACCCTGGATCGGCACTGGAAATTCCCATGCTGGCTAGCGTGGACGGCGACGAGGCAGACCAGGCAACCCGGGCAGGCAGCGAAAATGATGTCACAATCGCGACTCCTTTTTTAGAGGTGCATGCAACTTACACTGGTTGATAGTCCTTGTGTCACGGTGTATTCTGGTAGCGTAACAGTCTGTAGAAGTGCTTGTGCAGATTCGAAGAGGCGTGTCCGAATCTCCTTTACTTCTGCCTCAGCATAGGGCCGGGATGGAACATCCTTTAACTTCTGGCTCAGAACACCTGCATTGACGAGAAATAGTGCTGCGAGAGCCTCGAATCTGGAAAGATTTCGATAACTGATTGCTTGTGTGATACACTGGACGGCAGGAACCGTAATGCAGAGCAAAGACTGACAATCAACGAAGATGCAAGGTTTAGCTTCAAATTCCGCCGGGAGGTTCAAGATATAGGACCAGGATCTGGATTTGTGTGTCGATGTTAGCGTCCCATTTCCTCATCTCTAGGCTGGATCGTCTTGCCTATCTTCCGGCAAACATGTGGAAAATTGTGGCTCTTCTCCCGCAGCCAAAAGGACGGGAACGAGCCCTGTGGCTCATCACAGACTGCAGGAACGCAATTTCTGGGAAGCGGATGGGTACGATTGATTGATCTACATGACAGGCAGCAGCAGCTGCAGCATTGGTAGACATGGCTGATGATGTATCGCTGAGGGCACCCTGATGTCGGATCTGGTGGTCGCTTTTGAGTACCACAACATCATCAACATCCACGCAAAAGAGCATATGTACTACAAATGCTGAAAGTCCTTTCGCAATCGGCCACAGGCTGTGTAAAATAGGCCTTCCCGTCCGCTCAGGCAACTCAAACCACAGGCCGATCAGTTAGTAGTTGAGTGGGTGACCATCAGCGAATCCTGGTTGTCGATTGTTTTGCAATTTTGCTTAACCGTAAAATTTTTGGGAGGTTGGGTGGGAACGAGTCGACAACGGCGAAACTTGGCTATAAGAGTATTTGTGGGCCACCGCAAGGTTGGAATCAGTTGTCGTTCAGTTCCACGCTCTACTTATGTGTAGATCCGAGCCGCCCCCTCAGATCGAATACTACCCTATACAAACATGTCATGCTCTTTCCAGGCCTTTGCCCCTAGCGAATGTAGAGGCAAGTGACAGTGTCTTTTGAACGATGGCCACTGTAATGGAGACACCCCACACTCAACCCAGGGAGTGGACGAAATATACCGTGGATGTAGATTCAGCATGGTCTGCCAGCATATCAGCCATTCGCTTGGTGGTTCGTTAAGTGGTCAATGACCTTCGTGCCCAAACGCCGCAAGTACAGCGAGAAGAATAAGAATCCCTGGGTAAACGATACGATGACACAAATTGGCCGGGAAGCTATACAAGAAGTATTTCCACGAGCCACCCGTAACACGCGACGACACATCGAGACCATTTCCGATCGCCGTGAGCGCGGGTCTTGTCGGGACGAGAGCTGCTAGGTGACCCCCATTTCGACATTGTGACGCCAGCGATGAGTCCTCCGATGGGTGCTGCCAACGACGGAATGACATGTACACACGGCTTGTTTCCGAGCTGCTGCGATGCTACTTGTAGCCCAGGGCGTGGATGTTCATGTTGTGAGGGCTGAGATATGTGCAAGAACAGCATTACGGCTTGCGTTGTGACATGGAAATCGTCTACATGGAAGTCCTCTTAAGACAACAGGTAGTGTCTGCGCGAATGGTCTACCCCGATAAACAACTCTTTTCAACTTCGCCATAAACCGCGTACTTCCATTCGAACCACTAAAGGCTACCCAATAACAGTTCGTCTAATACTTCCAGTCGCACAAGACCAGGATTCCAATTTCCCCGCATGCTCTCGAGTAAGGATTCTTGCGGCTGCTGACCCCTGTCAACAGTTTGCAGACCGGTTTGTATGAGGTTGGCTCGTTTCTGACAACACCAATCGGTAAGGGCTTGGTATGCGCGCACCTACGAGAAAGGGGTTTGGTTTGATGTCCTACCCTGGCGTGGCGCTCTGCTGGGCAATTCTGAGAGGGTGTGTACATGGTCATTTGCAGCTTGCATCCTGCACCTTGCTGTTGTTGTTGTTGCTGCTGCTGCTGTCGTTGTTGACTAGAAAGTTCCATCCTCTTAATGGTGGAGGTGTAGTTGTTTTTAGGTGTTCATGTCGACCCGTCAACCAGATTGCGCAAGTCTTACGTTCTCTTTTTGAGTCTTCTACTAATGATCGAAAGTCACACAGGCCTTTTCTCTTGTTTGTCGAAATGGAGGAAATCGTTGCTGTTAGCATTGCTTTTCCTCAACTTATAAAGATGATCTATCAGACTGCAAAGTCGCTTCGCCGCTGCGCAAAAGCAGTGTCTGTCGCACAGGAAAGAGTCTCGAGGCTTGCAGACGAGACCAATCTCTTTGCCGCGCTTTTCGAGGACCTACGGAGGACACTGACCAAGGCCCAACAGGTGGAGGAGTATCGCACTATCCAACCCGATTCGGAGTCCTGTGAACTACTTCTGAAGCAAGGCCGGAACGCGGTCAAGATGATGAAGCAGGCTTTGAATAAATTGAAGCCGTTGCGATCGGACACTCCGTGTTCCTATCTGGAAACAGCGCTCGCGTCACTGAAATGGCATTTCCAAGCCGACGACTTTACCGAGATCTTTTCATCGATGAATTCAGCCAAAGCTAGTGCAAGCGTTCTTATAGGGCTGTTTCAGCTGGAGCAAGTTATTCAAAGTTGCCAAAAACATGCTGCTGCTGGTCGCGATGTCCCGCGAGACCTCCGGGACGACATGTTGGTCTTACTGGCAATCCCTCTCCCTTAGACAAATCGCACTGACTCGGAGCCAGACAACGGTATCGGCGCCAGATCAAGAACTTCAAAGAGCAGGTAGCTAGCCTTAAGCAGAGATGCAAAGACGATAGGAAGTTGTCCAAAGCACTTCGGCGTAACAACGCTGCGCTTTTGAGGCGTACGGCCAAGCTCCAGCGCGAACACGAGAAAAAAAACCGAGCACTAAGGTTGGTTCTGGAAAGCTCTAGGACTCTGATTGACTCGAACGAGTTCGGAGCCCGGCTCGTGCAGGCATCTGCGCGGACTCCGCCGACCTCAATATCCACGGAACCATCCTCCCCACCCGTTTCCGTAAGCTCAACGCTTTCACGCACGGACGGCCATCTCAATTCGACGGCCAACGTAGAGGAACAACCTCATCGCGAGAGGCCATTGGGTGCGGTTCCCACGCCACTATTCCAAGTTCCTGAAAGAGGAGTTTCTCAGGACTCTCCTCCCCCTCCGTCGCCACCGCGAGAAGCAAGGTCACCCACTCAAGCCCTCCCGCAGAACATCATTGTCGATCGCAATGATGGCACTGGCGTGCAAGAGGAATATCGGCCACCCAGACAGACGCGTCGTCGCCTTGACTCCGATTCCAACGCATAAGAATGCAAAGGGTTATATTGTCAAGGGGATTTCGGATTGTTGACGTTATCCGACGGAAGGCCAGACTGGAGGCAAACTTGCGGAGGGTCGACTGTGCACTGGTGCTGGACCAACGACTCTCCAGGGTCAGCCGTAGGAGCCTTACCTCGACTGTGCCATCATTGCAGGTCGTCCAGTTGGCGCAGGTTAGCACTCATGGGCTCCATATTGGGCAACATGTCGAAGATGTTCGGATCGACCTCAATCTCCGGAAAGCCCAGATCAACGAGTTCACGCCAGAGTGCCTCGTCCACCGCTTCCTCGTCCGGCACGTGCCTACTCGAATCTAACCCAACGACATCGCTCCTACCGCCTTGGACATCGGGCTTAGAAACATGAGAAGTATTTTCTTCTCCACCTAATCGTGCGATCTGGCCGGCCAACGATTCCAGCGGGGTGTTGAGTACAGGAGCCGAGACCCTCACGCGGTCAAGAGCCTGCGTGCAGAATTTGAGCCTCTGCCACACTTGCTGATCACTGGGATTGGCTTGGAGTTGCACCAAGAAGATAGAGGCGGCGGTGTATAGGCTGTAGGCGAGCGAGAGGACGACTCGAGTCTCGCCAAATGTGCGGCGGAAAAGGTCAAACTGTGTGTGTGTGACACGGGGAAAGTTAGCTTTGCGGCCAGTAATGTACAATATTGACAGTTTCAGGAGGGAGGCATCGATTGATTTACGGGAGGCTTTCTGCGGACCAACTTACCAAGATTGTTATTGACGTTGCGGATATGATGCACTCTTTGAGATGATTCGTTTGTGGGATTGCTGATTCAGCCAGGAGTTGTGGCTCGAATAGGACCGCACGGTAGAGCAGAATGCGGAAGGTATGGAACAGACAGTTCATGGTCACAATGTGACTTGGTGGTGACAGAGCCGGGACAGCCGCGGGGTCGAGCTTGAGGTGGTCGGGCAGATCCTCCCACCACTGTCGCAACTCGGACCCCTGCTTGTAGACGCAGGCTTCGCGCTCCGACCGCGTGTAGTTGTGTTTCGGGTCGTACATGTAATGCAAGATCTGGTGAAGGATGATGGACAGCTTGCACATTTGCATGAAACAGGATGTCGCATGAGACTTTGTTGTGACCGGATATGTCACGCCAGGAGGGAGTTTCACTCCGTGAGGGATCCAAATTTCGTGTTCGGCAGAGTCGTCTAGAAGGATATGTGGTGGAGATAGGATTGTCTGCTGAATGGTTGGTGATCGTCCTAGGTAGAGACTGATTAAACCATCCCAGAAATAACAGGACCAGAAAAGTCGAATTCGTACTTCGGTATCCTCTTCTGTGAGGTTCGTGGCTGACGCGTATCTTTCACTATCGACATTGATTCTTTGGATTGCACGTGTTAGCAGGTCTGAGAGTCCAGCAAGAAATGAACAAAAGTTTCTTGACTTGAATCGCACTTGAATAGATCAAGGGGATGCCTAGGTGTAGCGATCGGTTCGGAAAGGGAGTCAGAAATAATGCGAGTCTTACCCAATATCCTCTATTAATCGAAATGCCAGGCCACTGTAAAGCCATGCCTGAGTCCGATTACCCGCGGCGCATTCTTGGGCACTCAGGAGCAGTGCCGTTTGCACCGTTGGAATCCTCCCCGGCCCATGTTGTAAGTCTTCAAAGAGCAAGGTTCGTGCGTGCCGGGAGAATATTTTGCCGTTATCATATGGTCCTAGAAGCGATTCGATCTTCGAGTCTTGGCTACACCAGCGCACCGAATGTGCAAGAACTGCATTCATGAGTGCATGCGAGTAGTAGGGGCCCATGACTTGCATGTCGCGAGTGAAGGCTGGACGGTAGATGAAGTTGAACAGGGGCTGAATCCATGTCCAGTGGTTTGTGAGGATATACTGGAAAGGCTCGGGCGTCTCAGCAAAGAGTTCCAGTGATCGTTGCTGCCATGCATTACGAACAAGGCGCTCCTTTCGACTGTCCACCTCCGACGATGGACTCTTAGCTGGATCCGGCGTGGCAGTATCAGCAGCAAAGGCTTTGAAAAAGCTGGTGTCGCTTTGTGAAACGATGGGCCCATTGGCAGCCAGTCCGGTGCTGCCTGCTGGGAGACTTGGGCCATTCTGCGAAGTAGTGGGAGTGCTTTGACTGAGGTGCGGTTTAGATTCCTCTAGAGCCTTCTCTAGTTCTTGAACACGCCTTTCCAGCTTCGTTGTGTAGGATAAGGTAGGAGCCAGTGCGTACACACATTCGTCATCGCGTGCGACGCACCGACTGCAGCGCGGACGCTCACCGGCGCATTTGAGCTTGCGTCTTCTGCAGGCTTCGCATGAGAATGCGCTTTTCTTACTCGCTTTCACTTCTGATGGCGCCCGTGGCATTGCTGAAAGGCCTCCGAATTTCGGAAGTCGTCGACATCGGCTTGTTCTCCGGTTTGTCGCAAACGTTGGACGACAGCCGAAAGCTCATGCGCTCAAATCTACGATGCTTTCTGCAGTGAGAGGTGCAAGAAATCGATGTCAACATAGACTTGTAAATTACCTACAGACCGTAGAGGTGTTCGTTGTCAATGGCGAAGTTGTCTTAAGCAGTGGCGATGATCCTTGGCAGGCTGGAAACGGGGCGCCGTTATTGCCCGATCGAGGTTGCGAGTAAAACTGGTGTATTCAACACCGCAATGTTTTCAAGAACTATCACTATACCCACCTTCAAACCGCCACATAGTTGTAAACGAAGCTTAACAGCGCAATAACTTCTATCAGGGCACCAGCAACCACAGTCGCCAGCAGTATTCGTCCCATCGCCACTACGACAGATCTATTCAGTAAACGCCGCAAACTTCGCCAACACCTCATCCCTCTTCAACACCTCGAGCTCCTCTTCAGGCAAACACACCGCCACGGCCGTCTCCCCATTCCGGTCCCTCGGCATGATATACAGCAAGCTCGGCCATGCATCCATGCGCGGCCGCCTCGCCGCGACGGGATTTCCCCCCAACTCCGCCCCAAAATCCAACTCAGAGCACTTCAAGTTCGCGTAGCTGCTGACCACGACATCCACATTGGGGTTGAGCTGCGCGCCATTGACGATCTGGGTCTTGTCATCCAAGCGATGCAGCGCCGTG
Source organism: Cyphellophora europaea CBS 101466 (assembly GCF_000365145.1). Lineage (NCBI taxonomy): Eukaryota > Fungi > Ascomycota > Eurotiomycetes > Chaetothyriales > Cyphellophoraceae > Cyphellophora > Cyphellophora europaea. Next base: position 245,795 of record NW_008481808.1, on the reverse strand, counting down.
GCGTAGGCGCGCATGTGCTGCACGATCTTGGCCTCGTCGCGGAGCTGGAGGCGGAGGCGGCCGGCGATCTCGCCCAGAGGGAGATTGTGGACGTCGGGCAGCCGCGCGTAGACGCAGTCGACGAGGTGGCCGATGTAGCCTTTGAGTTTGAGGAAGGAGCGCAGAGAGACGGTGCGGCAGAGCTGGCTGGCGAAGGGGTGGAGGGTAGGGTGGAGGGTGGCGCGCGCGTGGGTGATGCGCTGCCATAGCAGGGCGGAGATGGCGTCATCGGTGGAGATGTAGGGGACTACGCTTTGGTCGCTGGCAGCGGTCTTTAGCTTCGGCAGGGGGCTGCTGGGGAAGTTGAGGTAGACCCATTTAGCTGGGGGAATGGTCATTGGTGGCGCATCCGGAGGTGGTGGCTTGATGAGGGAGTCGTCCAGTTCTGAACCAGGCTGATAGGAGTCATCCAGAAGAGGGACAACGTTCCGACGGTCCTGGTTACCCTCTTCAATCTCCTCGTCGGTGAACGGCTCTCTGCCGCAGGCCTTGGCGATGAAAGAGATCACGATTCCAAGGCCAGTCATGTCCATCGTGGCATGATTGCCGGCAATGGTCAAGATCAATCCTCCACGGATGATGTTTGCTTGCAAGATGAGCACAGGCGCATACTTGTCGAAGTTGTCCGTAGCCCAGGTCATGGCAATAGGTGGCACGATCCGCTGTGGATCGAGCATGCGCATCGGAAAGCGTGCCGCGACCATGTCTTCCATACTCGCAACATCTGCATCGGTGCAAAAGTCCTTGACAAGCAACGGAATCACACCCTCGTGAGGCACGATTTTCCTGATGCCGGTGTGGGCATCATCTCGGCCGTCATACACAACACGGCCGGCAAGGTAAGGGAACGCTTGCGCGAGCTTTCGCAAAGCGTCATTGAGACCATCTGTGATGCTCTCGGGCGAAGAGTCACCCGGCGTCGTGAAGAAAAGCGAGATGAGACTGTAGCGCTTGATCATCTGCAGACTGCCAAGAACGTCGGTGAGGTGCGAGAAGTCCTGGATGTGGAAGTCTGCTTCCATTGTGCTTGACTGACAGCGTGGGAAGTTGTCCTGGCCTGAACGCGAAACGAAAGTAGTGACCTGCTAGGAATTCGAAGGTGGTGCGGTACTCGAGATCAGATGGAGATGGATTGGTGTTTTATACCAAGCCCGAAGCCCTTGGTAGTCGTGCCAAGCAAAGCATGCAAATGTTCCAATTGCCTCATTGGGAATGGTCCGCCACGAAGCCGGAACGCCGGGCCGCTGGGACGTCAGGACGTTGCCTAATGATCGCCTCGTCGCCTCGTCGGCAGGATAGACGCGGCCACGTATTACGTCCTCGGGTGCGAGACATAAACTTGCGGGCTGGTGAGACCGGTAAGCTGAACTAAGGCCCGGGAATGGTCCAAGCATCAACGTATCCGAAGGTCGATGCGTCAAGACAAGCCGTAGATCCATTGTGTTGCAAATCCAGCATAGGGGTGGGCGGGACATCGACCACAGATGCAGGGTTGAACTAGGGTAGCGGTAGCGCGGGAACGGGTCAACGAGTTTGGGAGGGTTCCGAGATATGTATTCGTCAACAATCCTGTCCTCAAAAGGAAGCTAAACCGCCGGTAGTCGCTAGAATGCAAAAGTACCCTTCGTGATAATAAATCTTACGCAGCGGTGAAGCTGATCATAGAATCGAATAGTATGCCAACAACCCCTCAACCAAAGGGAAAGCCAAACGGCATTCCGCCGCCGCCACCTTGACCGCCAGTCTGGAACTTGAAGCTGCGCTTTCCTCCTCCACCGCCTTGCTGGAAGACAAATTGCTGGCCGCCGCCCATGGGAAAGCCGAATGGCGTACCTCCCTCGAACGGATTGCCGCCCTGTCTGGCCATTGGATCATTGGGATCATCACCATTATCGAATCTTTGCTTCAGCTCCGGGTCTGACAGAACCTCATATGCCTCGTTGACCGCGGCCATTTTCTTCTCTGCATCTTCCTTGGAAATGCCTTTGGTGACCGCCTTGTCCGGGTGGTACATCTTGGCCGCTGTACGATAAGCCTTGTTGATCTCACGCTCGCTAGCGGAGCGGTCGACACCGAGGATCTTGTAGTAGTCTTTCTGTTTGGATTTCTTGAGTTCGAGTTGAGCTTCCTGAATTTTCTGCTGGAGGGTTTGTGCATGCGAAGGATGGTGTTCTTTGGCCGTATTGAGGGACGATATGGCGGCTTCGAAGTTTTCGGCCTCGAGATGAGCTTGTGCTTGATGTAGTAGACCATGCAGCGAATGCTGATCCAATTGAAGGGCTTCCTTGCAGTACGGGGCGGCCTTGCGATGATTGTTCATGCCTAGATACGCCTCACAGGTCTTTTCGAGATAGATGCTGTACAGACCAGAAGATGCGGTATGATGGATGTAGCCTGCCTCGCGGTGCGCGGCAAAATTGTTCTTGATCTCAGAGAGTAGGCCGGGCTCGGTGTCTGGTGTCGATCCTGTGAGCTCCTTGGTGGCTTGATTGAACTTTCGACCCTCCATGAGTTCGTCAACCCGCTTCAACGCCTTCGCCAAAACCTTTTCTTCTCTGAAGAGTGTCTTGCAAGGCTTATAGTCGGCATCAGACTGTAAACACCTCTTCACCTGTGTCAGAGCATTCTCAGTCTGCCCAAGGCTGTAGAACTGCATGCTCGACATCTGGGCGTACGGGTCCAAGAGCGACGGTTGAATCTGTAGGACGTGCTGCAGGTCGCTGATGCCCATTTCAATTTCGCCCATCTCGAATCGACACCGGGATCTCAACTGTCGCAACTGTAGGGCGCCCGCCGCGGTCATAATGGCAACACCGGCATTATTGACACACGACTCCCAGTCTTTGTTCTTCTCGGCCTCAAAAGCAATATATGATGCACCCTCTGCCTCCTCTACCTGGACTAATTCTTCCGCACCTTTTGCGCCAGCATCTCTGTAGTCTTTCTTCGCGGGCTCCCACTCGGCGTTGCGGGCTTGGATCTTGGCCCTCTGTAGCAGCGCGCCTTCAAAACCGGGCTTGAGGTTTAACACAGCGTCGAAATCAGACTTTGCTTGCGAATGTCTACCCGCGGACAAGTAGGTTGCGCCACGCTGGAATATTGTGAGATAATCTGACGAATCTTTCTTGATAGCCGCGTCAAAGTATTGCAGAGCTTCATTCGTTGAGCCCTTGGCGCGTGCCGCCTTCGCCGAAGCAACAAGTTGCGAAATAGGTGTGTCGCTGAGGTCGTCGGCGGCGCAAAGGGGTGTAATGGAGAGGCCCAGGATGGCGCCCAGGAGCGCCAGATCCCTGAATTGGGCAAACATTGCGATAGAAGCGCTAAAGGAACGGCTTGAGTGGGACGAAGAGAACAGGCGTGGCAAAGTAAGATACAGACGAAGAAAACGTGGAGTTGTAGATTCGGAGGAGCAGGTTACTCTTTGTTGAAGTTGTCGATCTGGCCAGTTGGAGGCGGCCCCGGGGGATGCAAGGCTCGCGCTTGGCTTAAGCAGCCGTTCCCCTACGCCCCGCCGCTTTATCACCCGGCCTTCACCTCGATCTCATAACACCCTTCGGCCTGTTTACTTCGCTTCTCCACGAATAGGACAATACGCGGTGGTCACAATAGCAACCTATGGTTGGGTGTGTTGTTCTGCGAGTCTCGATTTCGTGGTCATGAGGCGAGCGCTGGGTAACAAGTTGTAAAAGGCTGGTGGTATCACAACGAGCTTTGTCTTGTTGGATGCGTCAAATATTTATATTCGCCGTCGACTGACTGGGCCACGAGGAGCACACATACGTACAATCAGGTTCCAAATTGATTCAAGCGAGAGTACCGACTGCTAACGACAGTCACGATGGCTGAGGTAGACTGCAGCTCCTCCAGCCTCCACGATTGCGTGACAGGCTTGCCAGTAAAAGCCTGAAACCACATGCATACTCCGTCCCTGTCGTCAAACTGTATCCCGTGCCACATTTGCTCTCTTGCAGTCACTCACGCGCCCTGCGACCGACACCACGAGGACGGAATACCCTGGGGTTTCCGGAGCGCGCAAGAAGCTCGGTTTTGTCGAGATGCACATTGTTGTCGCTTTCCACATTGATGGGGACGCCGCCAATGCGGTTGGCGGGATTCACATAGATCTCTGTATCGGACGGGTCACGGCGCTCCAGCGCGCCAAACTTGACACCAACGCCCTCCGAAGGACTTGTGTACACTCCAGTAGGGATGGGGATGACACCTGTCGGGCCCATCGTCCTGGATTCGGCCTCGCCATATGTGGCAAATGCTACCATGACGTGGAGGGCCAGGGCGGCAGCGATTGACGAAGTGATCTGCATGTTGCTCAGTGATGGAGGAGTGAGGGTGATGATCTTGGCTTGTCGATTCCGTTTCGTACTTGAGTTGTCGTAGAGTCGTTGGGCGCGTATCTTGCTGTTGAGACAGTGTTGGATTGTGAGAGAGCTGCTGGCTTTATAGACCTCTTACTCTGCAAGACATCAGCCCCAAGAGTTGCAAATGAGGATCTGGATCACGTCAATCGTCGTCAACGAAGGTCTGGAACCAGCCACGATACTGTTGTCGCGGAGTTGGTTAAACCAAAGCACCTTGAGCACAGCACCGAGTCTCGCAATTGACGGTGGTGAATGCGGTCTAGACCTCGGAAGTCAATGTCAATCGATGTCAGAAATGGCATCTTGTCTTCACCATGCTTGGGTAATGACAAATTGAAGAACAGATGTGCCGGGAAGTGTCGTGCATTAGTATCTGGTGCGACTGTGGCGTACGTTGGAATACGTGAACGCGCAATATGCGCGTGTCGAGTTCGTGCAACACACACTTGATCGAAAGCGTTAAGCCGACGAGCAGGTTTACGCTCTGGACCGTGCCTAAAAGCAGCTGTGTGTGGTCGTATGGCCTGAATGTCTTTGACGGCGTCTCGGTACTGCTTGACCGGCAGCTGGGGAACTGTTGCGTACTGTTGGTATCACCCGAGCCTTACAGTCCTCCACAACCGCAGGCACTCCATCATGTCGACATTCGCCTTTCGCTGGCCAGTAGCCTCCGCCATATGGATCACCGCAATAATGCTAGCAGCGAAGCAAAACTCGAGCTTCCGTTGCTCGAGGAAAAGAAAATGCTGACGCTTCATACCCCCGGCGGCATTCCAATCCATCCACTCTTCCAACACCTGCACCACAATACGGCCCTCATTCTTCTCTTCCTCGTCTCCCTCTCCTTTCTTCTCGAATCCCCGTCCATCCAACACCATAAGATACAACACCGCCTCCGCCAGCTGCCTCACATCCCATTCCGCGCCAACCTCTCCCCTTCGAGCCAGCCACGCGAGACACGCCTCCGCCACCCTCACCGGGCTTAAACGCGGACTCGCGATCGCATCTGCGACCCTTCGCTCGTCTCGCTGCCTCAGCTCCGCCATCTTCTCCGATATATCCGCACGCTGCTGTCGATGGAACTCGGCCTCGCGGTTCGCCCGGTGCACGCGCGCCTGATCGGGCGGCATGGTGGCTTCCAGCCTCTCAGCTTCGCGCCGAGCGAGGAAGCGCTGGTGATGGCGCTGCGCCGCGTTGCTCGCGCTGGCCGAGGCCAAGGCGTCTGTGTCAGATGATGAGAGGGACCACTGCGGCGTGGCGTCTTCGGCGAGGATGCCTAGAAGTACGAGGATGCCACAAGGCATGGAGTCTTTGCGGGAGAAAGCTGCCAGGTGGGGCGGGAGATTGAAGCCCCATAGGTGGCTGGCAGGCGGTCGCTGTATAAGGAGACAGGCAGCGGCGGCACTGGTGAACCACGTTGCGGAGGCAGTGTGTTCGGGATCGAGGAAAGGTTGTGTGAGTGATCCTGTGCACATGTTGGAGGTTTCCCAGTGAGCCTGGTGAATGCGGTTGTCGCTGGCGACGAAACGAAAGGATGTGCTGTCGCGAGCATACTTCGACGTGAGCTTCAGAGCTTCAATACGCGCTGGCAGGTTCTGTCCGGCTTCGGAAGACCTCTCCGAATCTGGGGAGTCAAGAAGTGCTGGTTGCTTCAGTCGTCCCCATCCCGGAGGTAGGCTGGCAGCACCGCGGAGGTCAGAGATAGCTTGTGCGTCTTTCGACCATCTGATAGTGAGACTGAGCACACCGTCGCTTTCGTCTGGCATGGTCGTCCTCAGCACCCAATCCATGTGCGCCTTGGGGGTATTGTCTCCTCTACCGGCCTTTCTCAACAGCACTGTTCCAGCTGGAGTCCAAAGTCCACCGGACTTCAGCTGCTCCCAGCCCATAGCATCGGGAACAGCGCCCCAGTCGAGAAGATAATGCACGAGATCAGAAAAGTCAATCTCCGCTGCAGGCTCTCGCAATTCATCTTCGTACTGCAATCTGTATAATTTCTTTCCAACAATGAGTTTCTTCCAATTGAACGCTCTCCAGCTTCCCCCTCTTAGGTAGCCTCTGACCCGCCCTTCTTCCACCATGCTTAGCGTACTTTCCGCTCGATTTAGCAGTCGTTGGCTCTCCTCATCCTGCTCTTCGCCGTCTCCCGTGGGCCGCCAATACTCGTCACTGCTCCTATCGAAAGGCGCTATGGTATAGCGAGGCAGCTCGACCTCGAGCAGGCTCGTCATGGGGGAGCTGCGAATGGTGAATCCGTCATGGTGGCGCGTCGAGGTGAGCGGTTTGTGGCCATGATGCACCAGCACCGCCTGAATTCTACGCCGCGTGAAGATCGCGAGGACGAAGGTGTAGAGGATCGGGAGGACACCGACCACAGCGAGGGGGACGCCAATGTAGGTTATGATGTCAGTTGCAGATGCCATGGTGGGCGGCGGTTAGTCGGGGGGCATAGTACGCGTTGGTCACGCGTGTCAAAGTGAGCACGGGCGATCATTTGGCATACCGCTTGTCACCGAAGACACCATTCAAAGAGTAAAGAGTTACATTTACCTTGTATTGGCGTCATGACAGGCGTTCGCGCCCCCGCTGCGCAATTTCCAGCGCAGAGTTGTCGGTGGCTTGAAAAAGGGGCAACCAGGCGCTGAACCACATGGCTGAGGCTCGGGCGAGGAAAAAGCGGCCTGGTCGCGGTCCAAAAACGGGCGGGGCTCTTGGCATTTGGGGGCCGAGCAATGACGATGAATCTACATTGCATCTCTTCATCTCCAATACATCGATATATCATGAGGTGTGCGGCGGACGGGAATGCAATGACACTAGTTTTTACACCTTCATACTAGGCATGACTGGCAGCCGCCTCGATGCCCTCCGCCGTCGACCGCGACCGCCCACAAGGCGTCATGGACGCGCCCGGCAGCACCCCCAATCGCCGCGCCTCGCTCAAGATCCTGAGCCGCAATATTGAGCAAGTCGTGCTGGGCAACATGCTCTTCGACACTTGGTACTATTCACCGTACCCGGATGGCATCGTCTTGGGTCCGAACGCGAAGAATCACTCGGAGGCGCGCAACGGCGCGGGCGGGATAGTCAACGGCATCCCGCTCACTAAGAGCGGCATAGTGTGCACGCGCCTTTATGTCTGTCCCATCTGCTTCTGTTACTCGCCGGAGGAGGTCGACTATGCGCAGCACCTGATGCACCACCAAGAGGAGCTGCTGCAAGGAGAGGTGCTGCCGGTGCCCGAAACCGCCTTCAAGGTGTACGAGTGGGACGGCTACATCGTCTGGGAAGTGGATGGCGAGGCGGAAAAGCTCTACTGCCAGAATCTGTCGTTGTTTGCAAAATTGTTCCTGGAGCAAAAGAGCGTCTTCTTCGACACGGGAGGCTTCAAGTACTACGTACTGACGCATACCTCATCGACCTCGTCAGGAGGAGCCCGGGGACGGGCCCGCAAGCGAGCCTCGTCTGGCGCGGATGATTCTCTCTTCAAGACCAAAGTCCTGGGATTCTTCTCCAAAGAGAACCTATCATGGGACAGCAACAACCTCGCTTGCATTCTGATTTTCCCTCCATTCCAGCACCGCCAGCTCGGGCAGCTGCTGATGGCCGTTTCATACAAATTGAGTGGGTGGGAATGGGAAGGCGGCGTGATTGGTGGGCCCGAGAAGCCCCTCAGCTCCATGGGCCGCAAGTCCTACCTTCGCTTCTGGTCGGAACGAATTGCGCGATACTTGATGGGTCAGACGGCAGATGCCGATCAGCACAAGGTCTTCGACACGAGTCACAGGCGCAAGAATGGCATTGCGAAGGATGAGATGACGGTCGAGGAGATTGGTGACCGCACAGGCATGTTGGCCGAGGATGTCATTGCCGCGCTAAATGAGATGGGGGTGTGCGACATGAAGCTGCCCAAGCGCAAGAAAAAGACGTCGAATGATGCGAATAGTGGAACTGCCGCCGCAGAGGCCGAGGAGCCACAAGCTGCGACCATGATGATATTACGGGCCAAAGTGCTCAAGTGGGCGGAGGATAATCGGGTCGACTTGGTCCCTCCCGTCAGGGAAGAGGGGTTTCTGGGGGAGTGGGCTTTGAGCGACGTCGAAGATCAGGAGCCAGACGAGGATGCAGAGATAGAGGATTCTGAATGATCGACAAAGAACGTCTGCAAGCACATGCCCCGTTCCGAGGCGCTGGTGTTCCGCTCTGCCAGTCCCGCCCAAGAAACCGGCTTACAGACGGCTGTGCAAAGGGGACAGCGGCGACTCGTGGAGTGAGGCGGTGGATACAAACTTGTAAGGTGCTCGCACAGACCATCATCGCCCTGAAGAGCCAACTAGCAGACTATTGCGGGCTCCCAAAGTCTGGCTCGGACTACCGTGCCACTGGAGCTGCTGATCCGGGCGAAGATCTGCGTCCATCCTCCTCTCCGGGACTGCAACGGCCCCGGCAGAGTTTACGTGATACCACTTACAGCAGTATCCGGCGTGCCTGGACTCGAATGTCTCGAATCAGGCAATAAATAATGACTCGTTCGCGTGCCCGCGACTATTGACTCTGGCTTATTCCCTTGATCGATAATAAGAGACCGACCGTTATCGATCGGGGACTATCGGGGGAAGAGCCATGAAAATGATGCTTCGAGCGATTTCCACGAAGTACGGAGAATATTGAAACGGCGACGGAAGACATCAAACATCTTGCACTCGAAGCGAGGGAATAGTGCCTGAGTGGGAGGCGGGTCCCGCTGGGTAGCCGTTGAGACCCCGGCAGCCCTTTCTGGCAGCCAAGACGAAAAGCGTGACCCGTTTGACACGATAGTATGGAGCTGGTGATCCGCTCGCTACCCAGAGAAGAGCACAAGGCCACTGCGATAAAGCACCAGCAGCCTGGAACTGGGTACAATCCCAGAATCTAGCCTGTGTGGATGATCATTGCTCTCCATAGTAGGCAAAGAACTTGTTCTGCGGGGACCTTGGGCATCGGTGCTATAGCATGATATCGAGCCGAGTCGGTAACAGACTGTTGATTTCGACTGTCAATACGGAGTATGGCCCGTTCGTTGTGATGGAGGGCTGTGGCTGTGACTGTGACTGTGCTTGCATGGACCGCAGGTCAGACCCTGACCTTGACATGAATCGTACGGAGTACGGAGTATCGCTCGCTGCACATTGTCCTCCATACGAGTAACAAAAAGTTGACATGAATAAGAGGCCGACTTGGGATTTCTGGCTTTCTGGCTTTCTGTGACCAACCATAACGCGCCAAAGGTAGACGTTGACGCGCTAGAGCAAGGGGAATTCAGCGAAGGGAGTTCCGGTGGAAGGGTACAAGAAACTCAGGCGGGAGCTACGGGGACCTTTCCCCTGCAGCTTGCCTGCCGGACAACTCGGCCCCTAGCCTTAGCTCGTGCAAGGTCTCTTTCGATGGTCTGTTGCCTCTTAGCCACTTCAGGCATGGCGTTGCCGAGACCAAATGGTGGCTTTACTGGCTTCACTGGCTTCTGCTCGTTGTCCCGCTCTTGCTGCTCGAGAGACGCCACCAGTCGCGGGAAGACCAGTCGGAAGAAAAAAGCATCTGCCGAAATGCGAGAAGCTACGCAAGACATGGCGGCAGAAGCAAGACGAAGCGCGCGTCGTGGGGGTACCCACGGCAAAGGTGCACTTCGCAAGTGATAGACCAGGTTGCTTAGTCGAGTGGCGGAACTGCACAGAATGGCCCTGGGTGTTGTCCCAAGCTCTTGCTGATCAGTAGTGGCTGGGACGGTAGATACCGATATCTGGCACAGTTTGAGGCGAAGAGCTCCCAAGCGAGATGCAGTAGACTGCAATTCCGTCGGGCCGATGGGCTCGTCATTGCGACAATGTTACGCCCGCTAAACGACGCGTCGTGGGGCTATGGGCATGGAGCATACGGAGTAAAGCGCGGTCCGAACAACGAGAACAGCAGCTCGCGTTGCCGGCTGACAGTGATAGTGATCGAATTTGAGAGAACCGGGCTCGGAGGTAAAACGAACGCTGAATAGTAGTGACAGTTTGACAGGTGTGATGGCATGGGTCGATGGTGGTGACTGCATCCGGTGTTCGCAGTAGTGGCGATACCGATACCGCCGGCGAGCTCACCACTGGCGCGGCAGGCGGCCGGGAGACGCGGTTCCTGGTCTACTGTCTCACCCCTGTCAAGCCCTAGACAGTTTTGAGTAGAGCCCAGCAGCACCCCTGTCCGCTAGCCCACGCCCGGATCTCGAAAAAAGTGGTTTTGCACTTGGGCTTACAGAAGACTTTTTGGGGCCGTGGACCTTTGTGGATATTGCATTTTCGTCTACCTTTCCCAGCACCGATGGTAAGGTAGCCAGGATACTGCTACGGCTCCAGTTTGGGTCCAGGGCAGCGGGACCTCCATTGTATAGAAGTCGGTAGCATCCTAGTAGTAGTTTTGTTCTTCTACGGCTGTTCCCTCTCCCGAGACCCCGTCCTCGCCCCTCTGCTCCCTTCTCACACGGCAGCAGTGTCACCTTACTTCGACTCATCACCGCACTTGGCCTCATCACACGCTCACTTACACCTCATCCCTTGCCGACAACGCCGTAGCAACCGGCCACTCGCTCCCAGTCGCTGCATACTTCGCCCGCTTCTTGTTTGTTGTATTCTCGGTGTCCGCAGCCGCATTTCGACTTGGACTATCCCCCGCCCTTGCACAGACCATCCCTTGACATATCCCTCGATACTTTTGCGACATTCCTGTCTTCGGCCGCGCATCGCCTCGTCGATCCTCGTCGAATCTCTTCGATTCTCAAAAGCACATCTTCAATCGAATCCCACTGGTCTCCCTCGAAAGTTGCCCGTTAGCCTTTGCAAACTCGTGGTTCCGTTCTGCATCAGGCGGATTGTTCGGCCACTGCAGCTAAACACCAGCTGAACCGACAGCGTGGCGCACTGACGTCTGTCAAAGATTTGCAGCAGCGGGGTCCGTGCTTCAACACCATAACACACACCAAACCAGAACCTCTCTGCTCAACATGGACTCGCCTCGAGAGCCGCGATTTACCATCATGGAAGGCGCCGGATTCACATGGGTGCTGGAGCACCTACTCGCCTACCCGGGTACCTACGAGATTCCTCTACGCACTATGTACACTCTCAACTGCAGTACCCAGAAACCTCCTCAGAAGCAGCCTTCCTCTGCCAGTCTACCAGGCAATGCTTTCCCTCGCCAGCCCAGCTCACAAGAAGACATGAGGATGACCACCCAGACTGCCGCTGCGCAGCTCAAGACCAACCTCATACACCACATCACACAACTTCCTTCGCAGCCCGCCTCGCTCCCTCCGAGTTTCATCACCAGCTTTGTCCGCCGTTGCTTCCCTGCTGAGCTCGATCAGGTTGACTTTCCACAAGCATTGACTGCCCTCGACTACCTCAAGGACCTCGAAGTCCGCCGAAGAAGAGAAGTGGTTTCTGCACTCAACAAACTTGGCATTGCACGAGAAGACCTCGGCGAACGGGAGCGTCTGGCAAAGAAATATCCTGGTGTGATCAGATGGATCGAAGATATCGAAATCAAGGAGCGCAAGGTCGAGGCTTTGTACACCCAGATCTACATCGGCATCCGCCGTTGGACCATCATCAACGAACTCTCACTTGAACCTTTCAACAAACCCAATTGTATCGCTATGCTGAACACTCTCTATCCTCCCACCCTACAATCACAAGGATTTGTCCAGCCTACCGTTCAGCTGACGGCCGCCGTATTGTCCACGCAGCGACAAGGATTCTTCCGATACATCTCGGCCGTCGAGCGTAACGGACCCGGCGTCCTAGGACGCTTGATGGAGGAGCATAGGCGCGAGGGTGAGATGACTGGCTGGCCATCGCTGCGTGAGACTCTCGACAGCTATCTGCGTATGGCCAACAGTATCATCGACGAGAGCTACGAGGTCACTGGCAGCAGCTTCTCACCGACTTCTGCAGAGTTCAGCTTCGAGTGTGATGAAGATGGCCGCCGGAAGGTCGACTCTGGTATCTCGTTTGGCTCCAACAGCTCATCCAATCGCAACTCGGGCCAATCTGACAAGAGTCACGCTACTCGGCCGAGCACCAGCAGCAGTGTTAGTGCTCACAGCCGCAAGACCAGTCGAGACAAGCAGAATCTGATGGCTGATGATGACACCATCACATCCAAAACCGCTGGCTCCACCCTTGAGCGAATTGCGCGTGAGCTGAAGCGAATGAAGTCTCGCAGCAGCGTTCGTGATCAAAGCTCACGAAAGGGATCGCTGGCTGAAGAGAGCAACGACACCTTTATGCTAGATGCTGGTGAGCAGATTCACCCTCCTGCCTCTGCTGGGAGACAACGTACGCTTAGCATCAAGCGAAGCCTACGCAACATGCGTTCTAGGGGCAACATGCGCGACGATGGCAGCAGACCTTCAAGTCGAGCAGACGAGCACTCGCAGGGCAACGTTCCCGCGTTTGATGCTGAGGAGATGAGGAGACGACGCATGATCTGGGAAGCCCAGCAGGGCAAGGTCACAGCAGAGAATTGAGTGGACAATATCGATTATTTCACGGCGCTGCGGATCGCACGACATGGACGACGGAACAGAGAAGACTGGGAGACTAGCGGCTACTGCTACCGCTATGGCGTTGGAGGATTGTTTTTGACCGAGGGATGATGCATTACGATTTCACGCGGATACCACCGACGGCCTGATTTTTTCGTTTGTATTTGGGGAGGACGATGATGAGCATTCAGATTGGCGCTCTAAGAGGGGAAGACTGTCTAACTAACAAGACCTGCCACTATTACCACCAAAAAGTCCGGTGCGGTTACCGCATCTCAAGACTAAGACTGCCCTCGCGGGCTCCAAGTGCCACAACATGGGTTTTCAGGAATGGGGAGAACATTAGGAGGTGCATTATTGATTGGACTGTTGTCATACAAGCTTCTACTGCTGCCACCGGACAGCTGTTTGTGTCTAATGAAGAGACTTACTCGAATATTTGTGGTCATGTTCACCCACTGCTTTGTTTTGACCGTTAGTGATCGTCGCGACAGAACGTGTTCTCATTCCGATGATCGATGATGGAGTGATCGAAAGTCCCGCAGCACGAGTGCCGGAGTAAAAGGACGCGAGGTTGTCGTGTTATGCCGCTCTCCCGGTAGTCTTTGTCCATCAGGTGTTGATCTATCGATTTCGCGTCTTCTCTTTTCCCCGCTACGTGGAGCATCACACCACAACATGTCAACAATATTGCCAGCCTGCACATGTCTTGCGCGCGTTATCCAATTTACTCAGACTTTCTGCCTGCTGCCGACCTCCGGAGAAAACGTCGATACCGCGCCTATTTTCGAGTACCCGCATGAACTGTCTCGCATACTGAAACGCACTTGCAGCGCCACGATGGGCTGGCATCATCAGCCCGAGGTTTGCCTCCTTTTCAGTGCCGGGTGTTTACGAAGCGCGCGTGTGCGTCAGGAGAAACATTTCTCCGAGCGCACGATGGGACCCCTGATCCCCGACAATTTTTGGCTCGCGTCTCCACGAATTCCGTGTCTTACAACAAGGTTCATGCAAAGAAGCGCGTCGATGCGTTGACCTGGGACCACTGCGGGTCCTCTAAACGCGTAGGTGCTGATATCGCGTGAGGCACGCGAGATGTACCTGGTATTGTAGCAAAGATGGGTACTCCGTAACTGCAGCTGCGATGGAGAACTTGGCTTGTTCCTTGGCCACGATAGGTTCGCCAGCCACAACCAAAGATACCCTAGAACTCTGACCCTGCAAATTTTACACAAGCGGAGAGATCATAATGCATGTGAGGCTCTGAACTGTGATAGTCCATCGAAAGTACGAGACGCTGCGAAACTTCAACGAATCTCTGCAGGGATCAAACCCCAGGACGCGCTCTGACGCGAGAGCTGGAAACCTACCGAGTACTGACCTGCCTTTTACGTACGTCCGATGCGGTTGAGCTCGTCCATGATCGAACTTTTACAAACCCTGCGAACCAACAGCGATGAACACATCATCACCCTGGCAGAGTCCAAGGTACCGTCCTTCGGGATGATGGCATCGCTTTTGGCCACCCTCGAAGTATCAAAACGCCGTCAAGCATTGAGCAGCGTTATTCCCGACAACGGAGAGCCTCTTCTGCATCATCTCGAGATACCGAGCATGGCTAGACTTGCGGCTACGCCTGCCTCGAGAACAATCTGCCGCACGTGGGATGGCCGGAAATAACGAAAAGGAGCTTGAACTTTGACCGCGCCACTGCCAATCATAGCAGCCCGGCTTTCAGGGGTGCCAACGTTCCGAACTGCAGAGCATCCTTGAGGTTCAGAACATCCATCTGCGACCACCTGCAGCCACCTGCAGCCATCTGCAGCCACCTGCAGCCATCTGCAGCCGCAAACTAATTGCCCGTGCCGGAAGCTGATTCACTCGGACCTGCGTGGACTTCGCTTAACAAGAGGAGACACCCATGAAGATGGCGAAGCATATCCAATCCCAGGCGATTACAACAGTACGCCATGTCTCAGGATCCTTCTTCAAGATGGCACAAGCGAGCTTGGGGGTTTTCAGCCCTATACTAAGGCGGAATTCATCTTCCTGCTACATTACGGAGTACTCGCTGACTTCACGTGGCTGAATGGCCTAGAACTCGGCTCGTGATGGACATGTGGAAACGTTCAACCACAATCGGGCTGGCCAGGCCCTATAGCTACCGCTCCTCGGCGCCGCAGCACACCTCAGACAATGAATGTGACCCGGGTATGATGAACGTTATTCTAAGTACAGCGTGTCAGCCTTTGTTCGCCCATGATCGGAAGCCACATCTTCACTCGAGCATTCAGGGATTCCGGCGGCGCAAGTTTTGCTCCTTGACCAACTCCGTATTTGCTGCCTCATGATGAGCACGTACTGCCAAGGTAAGTTCTCTATTCTACCCGCTGTGCTGGCTGTCGTGGCCAATGGTAGTCGAATGAAGCGAAACCTACGGCTCTACTAACGGTTCTTGCTGGGCCATCGTGACCACGAATAAATCCTCGCTCCGAGGTGTCCCATGTCCCGACAAGCTTCCTCAAAGCGTCTTTGGTGGTCCTCAAGCCGACTCGCAGTGGCTCGTGGATTTTCCATTTCGAAGTTGCAAGAGTCTTCCGTTTTCGGCGGTAACTTCGGCGCAAGAGTTGAAGACGAGCGCTATCGCTCGAAAAGATAGTAAAAGCCACGTGCGAGTCTGGACTTTGGGCCGTGTCTTTTCCAAACCACTGTAAAAGTTTGGACTTCCCATCAATCGAACCCTACAAGCCGCAGAGTTTGAAGGGTCAGCCTAGCAGAGGACAGGCTTGGAAAGACCCTGAGCGGCAGAATTACTCAGGAATCTCCTTGACAAAGGCCCCATCCCTGAATGGACGCAGCGCTCGCTGGGATTTTCCATTCTCTTCATAAGCTTTATCTGGGCGTATGACCAACCGTCGATACCTCGAACTTAACCTTGGCAGGAATAAATTGGTGACTGGGCATCGACATGTGCTGCATTTTCATTACATTCGGTTGACCGCAGGGATCAATACTTACCCAAATAGTCAAACTGCTTGGTCTCGTGATCATCTTTTGGCACGCCCATCTCCTGCTTGCGGTCTCCGTTAAAGTCATTAGTGATGCAGTTGATCATTGCTCAATCATAGTACGACGAGTTCCAGTTGATTTGTGCGTTCAACCTCTCCAGCCACTCCTACATTGTCAACACATGTTCTATATCCATTGCGTCCGCCCATCCATGCGCATTCCCTGCCTTGGATACTCTCACGCCGTGTTCAGCCTGTAGCACACCCCTTCCAAGGGCCCTCCAACTCGTGAGCCACGGCACGGCAGTCGGACCTACTATCACCGTCAGCCAAAATTCCGCCATCTCCGCATTTCAGGCACCGGACTCCTCGCCTTAACCACTCCTCCCGCCCGCACACCGCATACTGCTCCTCCAATATCTTGACCCTCCCCACAAACCCAGCTCCCTGTGACACTGTAAGTAGCATTCGCGCCGTATACCAGAACACTACTCCCCCCAGTACTGTCTTCGGAAGCGCAGACGCCAAGATTCTTCAGGCAGTGAATGACTGACGCTAAGCCGCTTTAGGTAGTTGCGAAGAAAGATGCGTGTAGTGCAGCTACTCTACTAATGATCTAGTATGAGGCAGGTATCTCTGAGAAACTCGCAATGCGGTAGGCTATGAAGGCTGGAGCTTGAGCAAGAATGAGGAAGCGAAGCGGGAAAAGGAACCCATGACCGGGGCCTCCAAAGTTCTCAGCGCCGAGTTGGTGATAGACAACTACAGTTGATAGTCACGAGATCAATTCTGTCTTTCGTTGAAGCCTACTCAAGCCTATGTAATGTACTGTATCAGCAGTGACATGAGTGGATAGGTAGCCTGGTAGCCATGCTTGTTGGTCGTGTTCATGATTGTTCTTTAACACATTACATCTAAGCTATGGTCCTGTTAACTAAGCTCTGCATGAAGCAGATGCGCAACTGCAGTGGCTAGCAAGAGAGCATCTCGACGAGCCACCAAATGGTGTCGCACACAGTTCAAGTCTTCATAGCACAGCGGTATACTCATGCAATAGCAGTCAGTCTCTTTGTTGCTCGTGGCGCCGCATGCAGCAACACCTTTGTCAGTTCCGTACTTCAAGCTAGCCGTAACAGTCACCGCGACTACACAATCTCATTGCACCAAGACATCTCAAAGCAACTTGCAAGGTCATCACTCATGACACCTTCAACACCACACTCTCCCACTCTGCAAACATTCCTCAGCCTGCCTGCACACCATCCAGTCCATCTCTTCACACACCCTCTTCCATCAAACCCCTCCTACCTTGCACGATGAAGCTCACCACTACCCTGATCCTTGCCCTCACCTCCATCACCACCCTCGCCGCCTCGACCACCGGCGTCAGCACCCCCCTCGGAAGCGCCCCCGACCGCTTCGAGCGCACCCTCTGCAACGCCGACGGCCACACCTGCAACGGCCAGGCCTTGACCAGCAAGCAATGCACTGCGCTCTGCCGCTGCAACCCGGACAAGAAGAAGATTGAGTGCGAGAAGTGGAGTGGTTGTAAGGGCAGTACTGTGAGTAATTTTCTCTTAAATCTTGGGTCTGAGCTGGAGCTGGATATGTGGCGTGGCATGGTTGTACTGATGCTAATGTGTGTGTGTGCGTGCGGTGTTGTAGGTCAAGAAGCACTGCGACTGTATCAGTGCGCTCTTTGGCGGGCCGTGTATGCGTGGAAAGTAAGGCTGGGCATGAGTGTGCCGTGGTTGATTGGCGGATGTGACGGTTGAGGAAGGTTGAGAGGGCATACTACTGCCGCTGCCGGACGATGGGGGACGGATTCACGGAGACGATGGCCAAGGCATTGAGATGCTGGGACAACCCGGCAATTTCCAATGCGGGCTTGAAAGGGTAGACGATTTGTTCCTTGAACGGTATCTGCTGGGTCTCGAAAGGACACTACTCTTAAGGGAATAATGACGAGACAGCTTTGGTGCCCTCAAGCGCTTCCATGTAGACTCATGTGACAGAGAAGTATTGGAAGATCCAAGAAAGATGTGATCTCCCGTCTCGATTCTTTGGCTTTACTGCACGCTGAAGATATTTCAGCCTTGAGATCTTGAAACTAGGGCATGAATAATCATATGACCATTCCCTCATGCCTGCACGTTATGACTTTCTACGCTGTTTACTCAGTGGACTCAGGACTGTATTCACTGGCCAATGTTAGGTCGCCTTTCGCTACTGATGAGTTCTGACCAGCACGTCCTGTTCGGTCTGGTGATTGATGCATTCTCAAATACCAGGAAGATTGTATGCATGAACAATGCTTGCAGTATTTCAACTGTCGCCCCGAACGTATTGGTCGTACTCAATGACTGGCTGCGGAGTTATTACATTATGTCCTGAATACAGACCTCCTGTCTTGGCAGTAAAGCATCGTTGTTCTTCTTCTTCCAGACCACTCGGAAAAAAGTCTCCGATACCCTTACGACATCCGGTGAGACGAGAGATCTGAGCTCCGAGTCCGAGTAGCATCCCGGACACAAAGTGACCTGTCAAATGAGCAGAGGCGATGGAATTAGAATCCGTGGATACGTTGCATCATGACTCTTGCGCGTGGTGCATTTCCGTCATGATGAACACGAAACCTTCCTTGGCAGCAGGCTGATCGCGTCTGGATTATTTCTCATGTTGAAATCATAAGACGATCATATATACAATGTTTGCTTGCCTAAGAACCGCCTCGACGATCCAAACAGCAACATTCACGGCATCAGCTTCCCGAACTCTTCGCCTTTTCTCAATCACATCCACCTGCAAAATGCCTGAACAACTAAAGCACTCGGAGATCAACTCCCAAACCGACCCCTCGGTCGCAAAGCAGTGGGACAACGACGTGTCCCCCGAAAAGAAGTTCGAAGACTTCTACGGTATCGTCGACAAGCTCAAGATCGGCCTCCTCGGCACCCTCCGCGACGGCACCGGACCCGTCCACCGCTCCATGGCCGTCGCCAAGCGATCCGGTCCAGACTTCCTGTTCCTTGCCAACGCCCACAGCGCCAAGTTCGACGACATTGAGAAGAACCCCGGCGCCGTCACCGTCACGTTCCAGAACAGCAGCACCCAGGACTGGGTGTCGGTGACGGGCAAGGCCGTCACGAGCAGCAATGAGGATCCGCGCATCAAGGAGATCTGGACCAAGGGCACGAGCGCTTGGTTCGGGGATCTGGGCGATGGCGTGCATACCGGCAAGCCGGAGGATCCGAGGATGAAGCTCATTGAGATTCAGTCCAAGTGTAAGCAGCGGCCGGTCTACTGACCTGGAGTTTTTTTTATTGCATTGCTGACGTTGTGAAAACAGATATCTCCTACTGGAAAGCTGAAGTGGGTGCTCTGGGTTTTGGCAAGGAGGTCATTGGTGCGGTCATCACCGGGGGCGTCGCCAATACGGGTGTTTTGCGGCAGATGAAGGAGGACGAGATTGAGCAGGCCAGAAAGAAGGACGGTGCGTTGAGCTCGTAAGTCTTTGCGTGCTTGTTGGTGGTAGAAGAGGGCGAGCGGTAACATATTGCGTGGTAGTCGATCTCGGCTGTAGCACCCACGAATACTGACTGACTGAGACAATTTTATCATCATCGGCCAACGCTCTTTGTCGCTCCAGGACTGATTCGGGCAGTGTCAAAGCTCGGAAAGTCAATATTCTCCTTGGTGAAGCGTATCAAAACCCAGGTCTTCAATACAGTCATGTAACGCAGTGCTTACTGCTGAGATGTAAGAGTATTGCAGACTAACGTGCGACGAAGCTGACCCTTGCGAACTGCGTATCATGGACATTATGCCAAAGTCCCAATCAAGAGTCGAGACCTTTACCTTAGGTCAGAAGCGTCGGATACACACCCCTAAGTTCAGCATCACGCTCACATCGTAGATCAGCATAGTCAAGAGGATTTAACGACATGAAGCAGTGAGTTAAGTGTCCTTGAACACGTCCGTCGTGGTGTATGGCACACTGATATCTTCATAATAAGCCTGAACGATGTAGGGAGAATGCTGACCACTTGTTCATGTACGCCATGTTCTATCTGCATCAATATATCATCAAGGTCATTGGCATGTCCTCACGTTCTAGCTCAGGGGCAGAAAGCCCCGGGTAAAGGCATACAGCCAGAACATCCATCCTCCTCAGTGCACTCATGTTTGCCGCCTTGGTAAAGGAGATCGACATCCAGACCCATCGTACCAAGAAGCTTCCCAAACGCCTGGTCCAATTCCTCCCAGCGTAGCGGACGACTCTTGTAAGCATTCCAAATGATGTTCGCTTCCCTGGTATTGACTCCGAGATCGTCATGGCGCCCGTGCAGAGCATCCATCAACGCGTCTAGACACTTGACACCCGCCCACCTCCCAGCCAATTCGAGAACCTCGCCTTTCCCCGAGTCTCTCCACTTGACGCTTGCACCGCGTGCCAGCAACACCTGCGCCGCCTCAGCTTGATCGTATCTCACGGCTGCTCCGAGCGGTGTCAAGTCATCACGCATCACCGCGTCCAGCTCCGCGCCCGCATCCAGCAACACACCAACCAAATGCACATTACCAAACATGACGGCATAATGCAACGGAGTCTGCGCACCCTTGGCTCTCGCATTGACCTGCGCCCCAGCCTCCACCGCCGCCCTGACCAGCGCCTTCGTCGCGCCCATCTGCTTATAACAGTAGCAATGCAGCGGCGTCCTCCCCAACGCATCCCGCGCGTCCACATCCACACTCTCCACCTCGCACAGCGCCCTAACCGTCCGCGCATCCCTCGCCACATGCAACGGCGTCTGCTCCATCGGCCCTCCAACCGTGGCATCGGCGCCAAACTCCAGCAGCGTGCGCACCGCCGGCACATTACCCTGCGCGGCCGCCCACCACAGCGGCGTACCGCCACGCAGGTCCCCCGCATCGATCTCCGCCGTGGACCCGCGCAGCACCTCGGCGAGCGGCAGCGCACTCAATCCCAGCACCACCTTGTGCACGAGCGAGTACTGCTGCTGCGCGACGAAGTCGTCCGCGTCCACCTGCCGCAGCACATCGTTGTCGGAGAGCACGTACTCGCCGGGAGCACGCGCGCTCTTCTGCGCGTGGAACCACGCCCGCTCGACCACATTGCTGCCGTTGTCGGCGGCGATGCTGGGGTCGGCGCCCTGCTGCAGCAGGAACGACGCGATGGGCATGTGACCCAGCGTGTAGGCCGTGTGCAGGAGGGTCCAGTTGGTGGTGGAGACGTCGTGGATGGAGGCGCGGCCTTGTGCGAAGTGGTCGCGCAGGGCGGGAAGGTCGCCGCGCGAGAGGATGGAGAAGATCGGGGCCGAGTCTGGGAGGACGCGGAGCGTGTTGAGGTTGAGGGTTGTGTTGAGCGCGGTGGAGGTCAGGGTCGTGTGCAGTGCGATGGGCAGCAGCCAGGTGGGGAGGCGGTAGGTGAGACGGGTGGATACTGTTGTGTTACGGAGGCATTTGCGTTCTGAGCAGGGGAGCGGCGCGAGGGGGCGACTGCTCGAGGTGACTGAGAGGCGGCCCAAGAGGACGCCGAGGACGGCCGGGGTCGAGATGCTGTAGGGACGGTGGCAGATGCAGCTGCAGGTCGAGGAGCAGCGGTCTATACCGGTGCTGCCAGAGCTTTCCGATGCTTTCGATACCACGCTGAGCTGGGTATTGCTTTGTGTTGCGGAATGGTAGCCCTCCTCGGGGTCGACGAGATGGTCCCCGTCATCGTCTTCTGGATCACTCTCTGGCGGTGCCGCACTATTCGCCGGAGCCGCCAACGTCACTGTCTCGGCTGTCCGCTCAACAGACGCTACGGAAACGTCATCCCCATCCAAGACAGCCGCAGTCCTGCAAGAACCCTCTTGCATCATTTTTGCACCTCTTCCTTCCCCAACCCCAATCTCCACCAAAGTCGTCGTCTGCCACAACGCCAAAACCTGCAACCCCTCGCCCACCCGTCCCTCCAACCTCCTCACCTCCTTATCTCCCCTAAGGCTCCTCACCGCCCTGCCCCACCTCCTGCCCCAGCTCTCCTTCCCCTCCCCCTCCCCCTCTTTCTCCACCGGTATGCTCCTCTCCACCACCCCCAACAACGCCCTCACATCCGCCCCCACAGCGCCGACCACCGGCAACAGCACCTCCGCATCCGCCACTCCCAAGACACCCCGCTCAGCCTGTTTGCGGATGCGTTGAACGATGGCGAGCACGGCGAGCAGACGCGCACGCAATGCGGCGAACGAGGAGCTTTCTGAGGTGAGGTCCGAGAGCCGCGTTGCGAGACGCGTGCCGTATTCGACGAATTGGGCGAGGGCCGCGAGGAGGCCGATTAGGGCGGCGGCTTCGGCCATGCGGGGGCGATGATGGTGGCCGTGCGCCTATGAGTGACAGTAGTGGTGGTAGCGGTAGCGGCGGCGGCGGCGGCCACGGCCACGGCCACGGCCACGGCAACGGACGGGCTAGTGGTGCCTCGCAGCCTGATGATGGGATCTGCTGGTATCACCGAACTGGAGACTATGACGCTGCCGTGAATTCCCGCGATTTTGTAGGCGATCGTTCGGTCAGTACAAGTCAATGCAAACTGTGTGATCTCTGTAGGGAGGTGGTGGCTGCTTGTTGAAAGGCGGGCGTCAAATTAAAGAAGGCAACCAATTTAGCCTTGCTGCCTGACACGAGACCGGCTAACCCGATCAACGCTAGTGTGCAGGGGTGCCAGCCTTGCCCAACGTGTGGACTTGGTTGCCTGACGCCTGAGGATTTGCGGGAGTATGTCCCTGCTGATTTTCGCATTTGAGGAAGGCAATCTTCTATAAATGAGGTCCATCGCCAATAGTGGCCTTTGCAGCCAGATCGTGCTCTAGCTGCTGCACAGCGGTTTCGACTTGATCTTGAGTCGGAGAGCTTACAGGTACCGGCGCATCTCCGCCAACAAGTTGCACGAGTAGCTGCCCGAGCTCTTCTTGCGTGTTCCACAATTTTATCTGTGCCTTGACAGACTTGGTGTCGGATTGCTTATCGCTTTCGGCCGGACTCTCGGGGTCTGTGCTAGCCTCGATAGCGGCCTTGTCGATCAGTTTCTGCAACGCAAACCCTTCGCGCACCAGTACAAGGTCAGTCTCAGACAGCTCCAATGCAGGACAGAAGTCGTTGCCACCGTCGCCGACGTACACTGCTCGCAGATCAGTGGCATCTTCCAATTTGAGTTCCTTCACTGCTCTTCTTAGAATGCTCGATTTGCACATATTAGGAGGACACGCTCGCAGACACTCATGTGGCGCGTCAATTGACTGATACGGTTCAACCCGGAGAACGTCATGCTCCGCCCACATTCCCGGGTTGGTGTATATTTTCGAAAATGTATCCTTTTCAACCCCGTTCGCGCGCAATATCTCGTCGATGAAGATGGTGTTGGCATCAGATGCAATAACAAACTTGACTTTTGGCGCTTGATTCTTATGCAGCTTCTCTAGCGCGGCAAGTAGCACCGGGTCCATCTTCACACGACCCAAGCACTCGAGCATATCACCTTTGCTGTACCCATCCTGCTCCGCCAATGCCGCGAGTTGCGCCTGCATGGTCTGCGTCCATCCGAGGCCCTGCTCCTTGCGCAATGACACGAAACTCGGTATCAGTGATTGACCGTACGGAAGCTCGTGGAACAGCACCAGGTCGGAATTGACATTGATCAGCGTGTGGTCGAAGTCACAGACTACCAGCAGCGGCCGACTGGGGTTCGAGACGTTGCCATTTACTAGGTCAGCCTTGGAACCCATGTTCGGGTCTTTTCAGGATGAACCGAAGTGTCGCAGGATCCAGGCTGTCGAACGAAGAATCAGCGTGAGAGGTTGGTTAAGGTTTCAACAGCATCGCGTCATCTGCTCTTCCAGAAGGTAGCTCGAGCTTCCTTTTCTCAGATTTATCAACAACACTGGAGTTTTTCGGCACTTTGGAGCTCCCGAGCACCGATCGTTGAAAGCAGTATCTTGGTACCAATACGAATTACCGAACATTTCCAGCCGGGTAAATTTTCGGCGAAAGCCCTAACCCTAGTCGCGGCGCTCGGAGCGGACCCTTGCATGAAAATATCTCGAAAGGGAAATGTAAGCGACTGCTTTGTCAGGCGGGCCCGCCTTTTCGGGGTCCTTGTAAATAACCTCATATCAGCCGTATGGGTATGCTTTTGAGGGGAGACTTTTCAACCAGAAGTATGCTGGCCAAGCAACCAATGCTCTCGTCTAACTGGCGGTGATCTTGACGTCAGCAGATAACAATGGCGGCATGTTTTCGGGGGGTTGGCTATGCCGTTCATTATCAATCCAGACCTAGGTGGGTGTTTCTGTAGGTGAAGCTGAAGAGTATTTGAGAACCTGTATCTCTGCTTGAGCTGAAGTGCATCGCATCTGAAGATACAGGATCTACTTTCGTCCTACCTAACGCACAGTGAACACCATATACCACTAAACGCACAACCTCAACGATAAGCCCCAGTACAACTGCAACTACAGCAGGACTGCATATTCGGAAGCATACCAACCAATATCACACACCATGACCTATACACGACAACCGCCTTCTTCTACCAGCACACCCCACCTCCTCCCTCAACAGGACCTCGCTCTTCCCCTCAACAGCCTCATCCTCGTCACGGGAGCCACCGGCTTCATTGCCAGCCACGTCGTGCGCGAGCTGCTCTCCCTCGGTTTCCGCGTCCGAGGCACCGTGCGCTCCGAAGCCAAAGGCGAAACCTCACGCGGCACCCACGACCACCACCCCCGCTACAGCACCGCAGTCGTGCCCGACGTTGCCGCACCGGACGCATTCGCGACCGCCATCCGCGACGTTGACGGCGTGGTCCACCTCGCCAGCGACACCAGCTTGGCCGACGACCCGGATGCCGTCATTCCTGCGGTCAAGGCCGCGACCGTCGAGGTCTTGCGCGCCGCCAAGGCGGAGTCCAGCGTCAAGCGTGTCGTCCTCACGAGCAGTAGCTCGGCCGCCACGTTCCCCAAGCCCGGCGTCAAGTTCCACATCAGCAAGGACACGTGGAATGACGAGGCACTCAAGGTCGCGTGGGAGACGCCCGTGGAGGAGAGGAGCGAGGACCCCGGCTACGGCTTCTCGGTCTACGCGGCGAGTAAGACGGCGGGCGAGCGTGCCGCGTGGGAGTTCATGCGCTCGGAAAAGCCGGGCTTTGTGCTGAACGCCGTGCTGCCGAATTATAACATCGGCAGGGTCTTCCGCGACGTGTACCCGGGCGTGACGGGCATCGGCACGATCGACGCCCTCAATGGCAAGGTCAACACGACCTTCCCACCGCAGTATATGATCAACACGACGGATGATGCGAGGGTTCACGTTGCGGCACTGATAGATAAGACGGTCAAGGATGAGAGGCTGTTTGCTTTTGCGACACCCTTCAATTGGAACGACATGCTGGCCGCTATCCGGAAGGTGAGGCCCGAGAAGAAGGTCATCGACGACTTCCCGAATCTAGGGAGCGACGAGAGTACCGTGGACAACGAACGCACGGAGGAGCTGATGAGGAAGTGGTTCGGTCAGGGGGGATGGACGTCGCTCGACGAGAGTGTGCGGCAAAACTTGGAACATATCGAGTGATCAAGTACAGGGAAATAGGGAATATTAAAGGCCAAGAGCGCTGATTCCTAGTGACTGAGTGTGGCTCGATGTGAAGCCAATGCGATCTTGTTTCTTGGATCGGGCGAAGTCCTGCCCTTACTCATCCCAGTAACCAAGTAAGTTCCCAATTCGAGGGTACTGAAAACGTCAAGATAAGGCGTAGATCCACTTGTCGAAACTGTTACGCAGTCTCGTTACAACAAAGGTCTTAGTCCAACAACTATTCCCTCAGGTTAACATCGTCATTTAGGAAGCGCTTACTGCTCCATTGAGGTATTGATCTAAGCCCCGGCTAAATGCACTTTGTCAACTACTTAGTTCTGCCCTCCAAGAGATGCCTATGCCTGCTGATGAATTTGGCCCCCAGAATCACCTCGCTCACGCCAAAATCATCAGGAACCACTAGAAAAGCTGTCCTGTATCTAGTTTCATCAATGCAAAACGTAAACTTGACCTTCGTTGAAACTGGAACCCTTGAACCGTCGAGTGAGATTAGCTCCTTGACTCGACTGGGCTCGAAATTTGTCAAGCCCCATTCGTACACTTGATTTGCAAGTGGCCTCTTAATCAGGCAGTGATCTGCGCCGGTATCCAGTAAAGCCGCGGCTAATGTCACGTATGACCCATTCTTCTTCAATTGCAGTGGGATATTTCGCCAGGTCGGTTCGACCTCATTTTCGCCTGCTTCACCGTCCGTACTCAATGCCCCCATCATCTCAGAGATACGATCTTCCTCAATAAGTGGACTGGCGCTGGGCTCTTTTGGAGCGGTGCCGCTGGGGCTGATAGAACAATGCTCGGACTTGGATTCTGCGTCAGCAGGAAGAGATTTCAACGCTATCTCCTCCATGTGCTGCGCAACATGATTGGTGAAGGCTCGCTTAGATACAAATCCCTTCCTCGAGCACATAGGGCATTTTTCTTCTGAGTGATCTGCAGAGACGAGCACGCGAGCTGATGTGAGCAGCGCCGAAGTCTGCATGTCATTTTGTGGCTTGGTCAGCGTATGCTTCGACTCCATATGTTCGAAGTAGGCTTCTGCCTCTACGCTCTGGTAGCTGCAACTCGAGCACTTTAACACATAAGTCATTTTGTGTTTCTGAAGTTCGTGCTCGGAAGTATCCAAAGGCTCTTCATCAAAGTCATATACTCTTGCTGCCTCATAGTCGTGCCGGAGCGTAGGCAGCAAGTGCATCAAAGCACTCACTCGAAGCTGCAGCTGTTCAATGATCCTCGAACTCTTTGTCGACACGCTTGCTGATTCACGTGGCTTGGTCGTTTCGTCCTCGACATCGCTCGCCCCGCTGGAATCATTCGAGTCTCCGCTTTCACTTTCGCTGAAGAAGACAGCAGACTGCGCATTGTTCACTCGCTGCAGTTGTGGCACTAGACTGTCAGTTTACACACAAAAGATCTAGTTGGGCGCATCTCACCAGAGTTCAATATGCGTACTATTCGAATCAGCGTTCGTCGCACGGCACGGTATATACCTGTGATTTGGTTGACTTTGCTGTCCAAACGTGAGAGATCCAGTCCTTGAGCCCACATGAACAACATTCCAATGCTGTGCTCGAGCCCTGACCTTTCCACCTCGGTGAAGTTGTCGCGCACCTCCTGAGATCGGACGCGATGTTTGGCGGTGCTTAAGACGAGAGTATAAAGCTCTGGCACGGTCAGACTCTGTTTGCTGGAAGTCTGAGTTGTCGGAAGTCTTCTTTGACCTGAGGGCGGTTCAGTTGAGCTCAGGGTTTGTGTTCCTCCAACGCAAGTGTCGGCTACGAAGACGTCAATTAGGTCTCGGTCACCCGGATTCGACTTGCCTGAGGAATCTGTGTTGAGATGACAGGTTGGATATTCACCTGAACTCGGTTCTGTCGAGTGCAACGCGTTACTGGATCCCGAAACGGATCCGGCGTTAAAATCGTCGCGTAGCACTTTAAGGTCTTGAGGGTTCGAAGCCTGCCGGTCGTTCACTTCCTCCTCGGATTGCTCCATTTATGGTTACAGTTGGAACCCGTTAATGCAAGCTCGGTGATCAAGAGACGGAAACAGAGCAGTTCACAAAGACATGTAGATGTTTTGGTCAACTTATTGCGCAGCATTTTGAGGTATAGAAACGGTGTTCGCAGAGTTGATCGAAGGAAGTTGAGGGGCTCACGCGGTGCCAGCGCAGCAATGCGCCGAGCTAATCCAAATACAACTTCCAACATGGGACGGAGACGCCCAGTCATGCAGCCAGGTAGAGTCAGGCTGACACGTAGGCTATTTTGCGATCGGCCAAGCAGAATCACTACAGCTGCACAGGGCCCAAGTGCCTCGCTCTCTGAAACAATATCGTCGCTTGCACTCCATCCCAACTACCTGCTATCGTATCGATACTCCGTCGACTGACAAAGACCCCATGGAGGCTGTAGGCGTGACCCTTGGTGCGGTGACGTTGGTAACGACGTTCGAGCAGTTTCGATCGCTGTACAAAATCTGCAAACGGTTGCGAAGATTCAAAGAAGGCATCGATGATCTCTTGGACGAGTTGGTGATCCAACAGGCTGTCTTCAAGCACGAAACCTGGACGCTATTGATCTCAGCTCTTGGTCGCAGTACCGCTTGTAAGATGATGGAGGACAATACCCACTTTGCCTGGTCCGATCCAGATACGCAACATCGGCTGGATGTCTTTCTTGGGGACTCTAAGGAGGCCATGTTCACCGTAGCGAAGAAGATCACAAAACAAATGAGAAGCATGCAACAAGAGCTATCTCAATTTAAAGGTCCAAAGGAGAGCACTGAGGGCAAGGCCTATCGCCAGGGGTTTCGAAACCGCTTCAAGTTCACATTTTCCGAAGACCGATTCCGGGGGTTGATCAAATCAATGAGGCAGTCAGCAACAGATTTCCGGACGATTCGAGCACAAGCGGATGAGGTGACGATAGCGAGACCTGAGCCCGATTCAAGCAATACTGTGAACGTAACCCGCAATCTGGAGAAGGCCAAGGCTACACAGCTCGCGGCGCAACAAGTCCATGAGGTACTCAGGGATGTGTGCAAACTTCACAGCAAGCACCATGTTCAGTTCTGCCTGAAGCCTGTCACCCCGTCATCCTCAGGCTCCCAAGTCCAGTTCCAGATCGCTTTTGGGCATCTCTCGAGAAGGCACGAATTTCGCAAGTGTGATCCTCTCTGGTTCATTGTCGAGTCTGTGCTTACTGGCACAATCTCTACTATCCTTGAATCAACTCCAGCACCAAATTCCGGATCCAAGGGCTTAGTCAAGAAACGCTCCATCTCAGAAGAATCGTCGAAATGTCACAGATCGGGGAGAAGTAAACGTGTTCGTTTTGGGTCGCCTTCTCCGACCGAGCTACAGCCATCAAAGGCCATGACAGCCTCAGTAACTTTCGATAGTCTGCTCGGGAAGGAGATAAAATCTGACCTTTGTACCTACCTGCGTACTGTTCAGGAGAAGTTACAACAGCAAGGAGGGTGCATAGGAGTGCTTCAGTGCTCGAGCAAATGGCAGCATCGGGTCCTCCACAGCAGAGGGCCTTATCGTACCGGCCAGTGTTCGGCATACGATGGGAGAAGCCTGGCTAGCCTGTTATCGCTGAGAGAGCAGTCAAGCATCGAACCACGTCCGCTGAATATCCTGCAGCGTCTAAGGCTTGCGAAATTACTGTCGACGGCTCTTCTTACTTTTCATGGTACGCCCTGGTTGGACACTCCTTGGACCTCGCAGGACATCATACTATACAACGTCACCGGCCAACAACCAGCAACAGCGACAATATGTGAGCTTGACGCGTTCGTTGAAGTACCAGTTGCACAGGGGATAGCGGAAGCCGGTCTGGTACACGATGTCGCAGACCCGCTTTCACCCTTAGTCCACAGTCCTGCCTTGTTCAGGCTCGGAGTCATGCTCCTCGAGTTGGCCTTCGAGAGACCGTTGAAGTCCATGCGCACCGCATTGGACTCGGCACCGGGTATGCCTCCCAATACGGCAGACGTGTATACTGCCTACCGTCTAAGTAAAGAGGTGCCGCTGTCCCTAGGCCTTGGGTACACCAAGATTGTCGAGAGGTGCCTTTGGTGCGATTTTGGCCATGGTTCCAACCTGAGCGAATCCGCCCTGCAGATTGCAGTCCAGCAGAAAGTGGTGACAGAGTTGGACAAGTTGCAATCAGCCCTTCAGGACTTCGCTATCTACTGATCGAACCGGTTTGAACCAGAACGATTGGGCGTAAGATTTATCAACACGTTGCGATGCTCGGGCGATGAATAGATAAAGACGTATGCAATTCTCGGATACATTCAAATCCTCCTAGAAGTGGCGCTCTCGGTGTCTGTCGATATGCTCATGTCCTGACACAGTCCTTGCCTTTCCCGAGGCGGTAAGACTATATCGTGAGTGTGAACATGGTTGCTCTTGTGCTTGGCTGGCATCGCATCAAGATCCTTGCCTCCTAGGGCGCTCATGGCGAGTTCCATGCCTTCGATCAACTATTGACATTAAAGCTATTTGTGCACAGTCTGCCTGATCAGTGTACTCTGGGTATCTCGCTGTGGCAACGCAGGTCGTTATGCATGATCTGGATGCTCGCTCAGCCTTCCAGCCTTCAAGCTCCCTACAGTAATCTTGGTACGGCATCTTATGCGCCGATCAGGATCTCCTCGCTTCTCACGAACCGCTCTTGATGCTCCTTCAAGCTCGCCCAGTGCACCAGCTCCTCATCTTCAATCTCCTCAGCCGTCTTGACAGCACCGTACTCGGTTGATGCTTCGTCCGGACGCAGACGGCTAGGGCCGAGTCGGTTCAGCTTGGCGAGAATCTCCAAGAACTGGTACAGGTAGTTGTTGACACTCTCGGAATCGAGTGTAGGCATGACGCTCATTCTGGCTCGTTTTGTTTCGAGTAGTGTAGAGGCTATTTGCCGGATCTTGTTGCACTACGTCAGGGTTAGCGGGATGGAAGGAGGGGTGGAGGTGATCCTTACAAAGCTCAGACCGTTGGGTTCCATGTTGACCTGATTGATGCTCCGTAGCAGCAGAGCCAGATTGCGAATGATATCTTCTCGTTCTACAGCCATGGACTGTTCACTAGCGTCCATTGTGGTATCACTCGGCGAGCGGCCAAGGTTCGAGATGAACTTTGTATCGCCACCTGTTGGTGAAGACTGCGATGAGACAGACTGAACTCGCTCACCAGAATGAGGAGTGGTCTGATTCCGCTCATGAAGCTCAACAAGGTTCCAGTATCGCTCGACCAAGTAAGACCGTGTTGCAAGCTGCGTGGCGTAAATATTGGCCTTTTGTATTTCATATTGCACCGACTGTTTGGGAAACGGTAGGACCAGTGATCCGCGACGGCTGCTTGGATATGCGAGCGAGCCAGGACCCAGGTTGGGATCTTGAATCGAGTATGCTGACGCTTCGTAAGATATTGGTGGCCACTCGCCGAATTCGTTGATGGGCTGCAACTGCAGTTCTTTAGGAGCATCAGCCGTAGCAGCCTTGACGTTGACTAGAGCGCGCTTGATGACTTGCTTTTGACGCTCCCAATCGTAGACCGTATCGGTACCAAAGGCCGTCTCAAGAGCTGCGAGCGTGTGGAAGGCCCGGAACACCTTGGCGTTGAGGTTGAATCCCACCATCTCCGACACCTGGTCAGGCGGTTGCTGATAAATGGCTTCTTCTGTAATATATTCGTCGTCCACTTCCTGCGGCAGAGGGGGCAATAGCTCCACATACGCAATTGGTGGCATCAGTATGTCGGCTTCTGGGTCATCAAGCTGGCGGCCGGACATGGCGGAAACAAACATTAGCCAGAACAAGCGTCGACTGGATTCCTGATAGACGTAGTTCGCGGGCGTCCTCCGTTCAGCGGCAGCATCTGCTCCAGCAGCGGAGCCTACTGGTGCATGAATATCTGGGCGATGGATGCCGAGAGTGCGTAGCATCATGACACATTCGCCAAAGTAGAGCCGCATGCGCCTAATATCGTACACATAAGCGGAGGCCAGACCTGCGAGATAGCTAGAGACGGCATCGTAGAGTGTCGCGGGGCGATCGAGATAGCCTAGACCACGTGCTTCAACGAAGACTTGATGACACCTGTCTATCAGAGCTCCAGCATTGGGAAACTGGGCTATAGATTGCTCGGATGTGAATAGACGTCTCGCTCGGCGAGGGAACGAGGCGACCAAGGTTTCCAACATGGAAGCTATCAATGACAGAAAGCTCCTGTCTGTCTTGTCTTGACGATTTGCGAATGCCGCCCGGAAGGTGGGTTCGTGCGGAAGCGGTATCAACGGGTGGATGTAGAGAAAATAATCGTCTATAAGAACTTCGATAGATTGCAGGTCGCATATTGACTCGGCAGACAGTGTGGCCGGTAATGACAGTGCTGCCAGACTGTAGGCGGCATCGTGGGTCGGTGAATCGTTTGGTTGTTGCGCCGATGCGCCGTTCTCGAGCTTCTGTCTCTTGATGGCTTCTGCATGTCTGTTTGGAGGGCCGCGACGGCGACTAGGACGCTCGAAGGTGCAGGGAATGTCTAGAGCCGCACAGGATTTGCAGGGAGGGCCGCTTTCGTCGCACTATTGGCTATCTGTCAGCGCGGCGCAGCATCGCAACCGAGACGGGAGTACGTACTTTGACCTTGCGCACACTGCAGCTGTCGCATGCTTTTCTGAGTCGTTGTTTGGGGCCAGGGTCACCAGACCGCGACTGCCCGCCTTGACTTATTTGGGATTCGCGCCGAGGAGGAGGCCCTGGATGCTGAGGAACGGATTGAGGAAGATGGCCGAACTGTTCGGGATAGCCTCTGGGTATCTGAGGATCGAGTGGCTCCTCATACTTGTAGGACGAGTCGTATGGGTGAGTTGGCGAGTAGAGCGAGCCGGGTGGGTTCATGGATGACATGGCGGGGGTGTAGGAACGAAATGCAGCAGAGTAGGACGCAGAGCGCCGGATGAAGTTCGGGAGGGCGTAGAAGTGACTTGGTCAGCGCACCAGAAGAGGATAGGCCTTATGGACGACCGGTCCACCGAATGACAGTACGCTGGCAGAAAGTACCGCGTCGCGAAAGTGTCGAAGACGCGATACGGGAAAAAAAGGCGGCTCTTCGGGAGCTTTTGAGAGGCGTGGTGCGGTGCGGGCGTAGGCAGAAGATGGAGTAGCAGGCGTCGCTCTTCTGCCAAAGTATTATTGCTGTGGATCTCAGGGTCGCACAGCACCGCCGATTCCGCCCTGCCCGCCGTTCTAGGCCAACTGAGCCAGGGTATTGATTCGTTTCGCTTGTGGACGATTCCCCGCGGGGGTCGCTGAAGCTCGCCGAGCGGAATAAACAACTGCCGCTACGGATGGGCGAAATAGCTGGGACCCGAGAATGGGATTTACGAGGTCTGCAGCAGACTCGCAAATGTCAAAATGTTGACAAAAGCTCGAAGGAATGGAAAATCTGGGGTTGCGGAGCAAGCTTCAAGGTGGCTTTCCGCACGCGTGTGCGAAGTACCGAACGCGGGTTGCGAGTCAATGATTCGACCTTCGCCTCTACAAGCACCTACGAGCACCGACGCAGGCAATAGCGTGACTTTTTCTGCGGTCCACATTATAACTGCGGCGTCGGTCCTGTCATGACTTCAACATTCCTCTGTCTGTGTATGATAGCGGATCGCAGCAAGCGCACTTCGCCAACGCTTACGGTAGTCCTACCCTACAAGAAAGTGGGACAGGTGAGACTGTATACTCACTTGAGCATGGCAATGTTGAGCAGCGTTCGCCACGGAACCTTCGTCTGCTGAGCAGCCGAGTGTCCTGGAGCAGATTACGCTCTTGATCACACCACATATGTGACTGTTGCAGCACGAACGGCCAGTTCCCTCGTGGTCGCCACCCTGTCCAGCCAATGTATTCGATGGTCGGTCTAGACTTCGAGTTCCGCTTCGCTCCGATAACCAGGCAAGAAATGATCGGGTAGACTAGTTACAAGTAATCAGAGCCGGAGGGGACAGGTCTTTGTTTGTCCCTTTGAATCGTGCGGCGTCAATTCTGGGTTACTTTACGGTTCATCATCCACCCTCCATGGGCGAGCTAGGTCGTTGTGAATCCTCAAACATCCAGATCGATGCGACATCGATATCGTGGACTTGGTATTCCACTGCATCAGCTGTCTGGCGTCGATGCCGTCACCACGGCGAGAGGAGAGATTTCACGCAAATCAAAGATTCAAACAGCACAGGCCTTTTGTGTATGTGATTGTACGACCAGAAATATTTCCGTAAACCTCCATTTTTCTTTTCTCAGAAAAGATTTGTGAAGATCCCGGGGTAAGACGGTCGTTTTTGAATTCTCTCTTTCCTTGCCGATTTCCCCTCCAGCAATCATTGTCGACTTTTCGAAGTAGGGAAAAGCGTCCATTGACAGAGTGAATACGGAGGATTTCAGTTTATGTATGAGAGAAATAAGAGCAAGAGTGCCAGGAATGGCGATTCGAGATTTTGAGACCCGTACAAACGCCAAGAGGGGGCTAACTCGTTGGGGAATAGCTCGTTTTGTCTGGTTCTCGAGTACATGGCAGTAAGCTCGTGCTTCATGCCTCTACTAATGAAAGCCTCGAAGACTCATTCTGGCTTGTGCTTATGCCTTGGGAGGCGAATGGTATTCTGCTCATGGCTATGCGTCATGTCTTCATCAGCGACTCTAGGTCGGTGAGCTGTCGTCCGTGCTATCCTTTTTACGCCCAGCAGAACCCTGTCCGCTTGTATGCTCGCTCATGCCCAATGCTCACAACCAAATGCTATGCCGCTCATGAAATCCAGACGCGCTGTCGCCCACTTCATTCTAGTCAGAATGTAATCGTGTTGCCTAGATGATTAGACTTTGATCATCGCTGCAACCTCAACGCCGCTCTTCCCCAGTCCCATCAAGACCACACTCTTCGTCAGCCCGAGCTCGAAAATGGTACACCATCCATCTTCGACCTCCTTGCCCAATATCTCCAAGCACATCTTGATCTCGTCCTCTCCCATAGGAATGCTCATGCTCGCTTTGATCTCATTCACAATCTGTTGAAACGAAAATGATGCCTTCCCGTGTACTCCAGCACCCCGGTACCCGTTCAACTTCTGCTGCTGCTTCATGCGCAGAATCTCAACGACTTCCGCGATACGGCCAACTGCGTGCTTCCGACGGAGAGCATCCGCGCTGGGGACGTTGACTGCCGAGTTTGCGAGTTGCTTGGCCTTGACACGGTCGAATAGAGAGAGAGTACGCGACTTAATAGTCTGCTGCTTGGATGCTTCGGGTTCCGAGTCGTCCTTGACAGAAAGCTTGCCGAAGTCGAGATCTGGCTTGCGACCTCCCAAAATGTGTTTCTTCGTCTCCGATACCTTGACTTGACGAGCGACAGTTTGGGCTCCCACTTCAAATGCGAGGATAGGGTATGACTCGACCGGGCCATCGAAGGTGCCCTCTGAGCAAGCTTGGTCCACTTGTGACTGCAGATGCGCCTGCAAACCTTGCTCGTTGAAGTCGAATACCTTCTGTTCGGTGAGGCGACCATGTTTCCTTACTTGCGTTTCGTAGCCAACAAATTCAGCCAGATGCCGTCTGCTCGTACCCAGACCTGAGACAAGCAACTTGAATGGGGACTTGCTACAACTCAGACTGTCATTCGTACTCTCATCCTTCCTGGTCGACTCATACAGGGCGAGAATGCGCTGCAAGTCCGGGACACCGACAGCCCGCTTCTGATATAGTCTCGTGACGCTTTCCAACAGGACACCAAGCTCTGCGGGAGCCGAAGGGCCATTGTGCGCGCGATGCAGAGCAAAAGCCTTGACGAAAGCTTTGTGGATCTGCAGCAGCTCCTGCACCGGAGCTGGGATGATAACTTCGGAGGATCCACGCTCGGACAAAGACCTGGGCGGCGTAGGTAGCTGGACCTTTGCCCGTTTCGCCGAGCTGAAATACTCGATAATGCTTTCTCCTTCCTCTTCATTCTCAGACTCGACTCGCTTTCTCTTGCTCTTCGATGCTTTCGGAGGCGAGATCTCCTGCGCTTTTCGTTGCTTCTCCTCAATGGCGAGCTTCTCGAGGCCGGGCTGTTTTGTCGCGAAATTTTTCTCCCGATCGGATCTGGAGACCGTCACTGTTTTCGAGACCCTGGCAAAAGTCGTAGACAGCCCAGGCTGCAATTTTTGTGCCTGGCGCTTTTTGGAGCGGGTTGAGGCAGTGGGAGCCATTCTGCCGGGTGTGTGGAGGGAAGGTTCGATTGGTTCGCGGCTGCCCGTTTCCGAAGATGGAAGGCACGCACAGTGGAAGGTGCGATCGAATACAAGACCCGGCAATGTCAAGCAGAACTGGGGCTGTGGACAATGTGGCACAGGGGAAACGTTCAGTGCTGCAGCAGAGAAACACAGATAATGGCAATGAGCAATGGAGAGGTGTGTCAACCTCCCTTCAGCCAACGCGCCAAAACGCGTCCATATGCGCCAAGATGTCGCGACGCGCCTTCCTCGAAACGGGATTAAGTGGATTTTCAGCCACCCCAGTGCCCCGCAGCCTTAAGTCCTGAAGTAACGGCCATCAACAACGCTGATACTATGTTCAATTACGAAATACATCATGGGAGCCGTAATATAACTCCTAGTCGGAAATAAACACCTGATCAGCTCCGAGTCGTGGAGGAGAATCCGCCTCCACTACATCGTCCTCACTTTCTCGCCTAGGCTCTTTTCCCTTGCTGGCACGCTCTTCCTTGGCCTCTCGCTGCATTATGCCGTGCTCCTGTACGGATTTCGCAGCATCCAAGGTAGGATCTCGACCAACCTCGGCTTCGTCGGAGATGCCTCTAATATCTCCTGCAGGGTTGTCGTCCTTAACGGGCATTGGAGCAGGCTTGTCGAAGATTGAGGCAATGGCTTGCGTAACTTCCTTGTCTGGATCCGCCGTCTTGAGCACATGTTTGCGATCGGACCAGTATTCCAGACCTGTGATTTCTTTGTTCGCTTCTGCCACTGCTGCAAGGAGATTGTCGATCCTCTCCCGCTCAGCGTTCCCTTCCGGCTTTTCTTCTGCATCGTGCTCATCTCGATGCTGCTGGGCTTCTTCAGCGCTCTTCTTGAGAAATGCGAGAAGTTGCTTGCGAGAGTTCTGAAACACCAGAAAAGAGGTTATATCCGGAATATGAGGTCCAAGGTACGCGAGTTCATCACTTGCCTCCTTGACAAAGCGTTTTACTATGTCAATCTTCTCTCGATCAATAGCGGCTAATCGCAATGCCTTCAATAATGTGGCAATGTCCTTGATCTCATCAGGGAGTTCTTCAACGTCGGTTGGTATCGCGCTGAGATAGCTCTGCGGCCTGGCACTGTCCGGACTCTGGTCTCGCTTTGGATGAATGGTGAAATATTCGGCATTGAGCCTGTGGGCTGCACTCAGATTGCTGGCCTTGATCGCTCCAGGCTGGTGGAGATGCTTCTTGACACGCTTCCGTAGCCAACGTCGTCGTCTTACAAATGAATGAAACCAAGGGTGAGTGCCATGCCAGGGGGTCTGTCGTCCGAATGCAAATGAATACTGCCAGCCTTCCTCATCCACATCGTAGCTCATGTCCACATACCATGTCTTCCATACCCACTCCCAGCTTGGATCCGGCACTTGCGCATTAGTGATGTTGACTGGCGAGTCCTTGAAGTCTTTGTTTACCCAAGGACTTGGATCGAAGTTAAGCAAGGACGAGTGCGAGTACAAAGGTATGCCGAACAGAAATGAGCCTCGCTGATTCTCGTATAGCACATCGACTGCGACTTCGGGTCTGTAGTGCTCCTTCTTGTACTTCTCCTTCGCGCGGCCGCGATCTCGCCGAGCAAAATCTACTGTCTCGCTGACGCCGTTGTGAGGCGTGCCGGTAGAAGCTTGATCCTTGCTGGGATGCGTCCCATCCTCAGCCACGGTGCTCGTCTTGCTGTAGCGGTTCTCCTGATATCTTGCATATTTCCGCTTCACTAGCTCTTTCTTGACCGAGCTCCGTGTAGGTATTCGTGCGATGCCAATCTTTCGCCAGCTGCCCGTAGGCGAGTCTGTTCGAGTCCGAGTCGCTTCAATGGGAGTCTCTGAGACTGTGGTATCAACCAGGTTTATCTCATGATCGTACGGATCCGGGGCGCCATCGGCGGTGGGCACTCTTGAAGCATTGGTGAAGACATCTGACATCCCTACCGCCTGGAGTGTCCAGATCAGTTGCTGGAGTTCCTAAGTTGATCAGTCGAGGTTTAGCGAGTCTACTATGACATCACTGCGATTGAGCTTCGAGTCTGATATTCTTGACAGGCATGCAAGTCTGCGGCGGCGACAAGAGAAGGTGCTTGAGGAATTATAGGAATTTAGTTGCTAGAGTAGATGTACGGAGTAGGCTATGGCAAATGAATAACGACGGCACAGCCTCTGGTCAAAGAGGAGCAGTTGGCGAAGTCAAAATCTTGCTTTCGCGGCCTGCGCCGCGCCACTGTGATGAAGCGCGCCGCCACAAATTTGACAGCTGCAGGCTGGGCGTGCCCAGCGATCGTGCCCGCCTAAGTTAGCTGGGAGCAGCGCCCGTGGCCGTGGGCCCAGCGCCTGGTGGGGAGGTGGCTGGCCATATGATGTCACCCATAGTCCGGCGCCTGCGTATACGGAACTCTAATCTTGCTAGCTTCTTCAATTCAATATGTCTCTTGCCCAGCTCGATATTGGATAGAATTGCTCCTTTGGAGGTGGCTGGAACGAAACGTTGAATGGTCGCTGCCGCTGACTACTGGTACTGCAAATAGTGTTTCTGATTCGGGCTTGCCCCTACCATCATTAATGTCCTACAAACTACAAGGGCAGTTTGCTTGGCCTTCTGCAGCATGATCTTCGGCGACCACGACCCACTGGCTGCAGGGCCTCTCTAACTTGGTGTGAATATAGGGGCCAGTTGGGAAGCTTCTTCAACGACAGTTGTATCACGCTTCCGGCAGTAGCATTCCCTACCAGCAACCCTGTTTCACACATGACTGCATTCATACTGTCTTCAACTGCACACATGTATTACAATCAGTCGCTGCGACGCTACTGCGAGCTTCTAGGCAAATACTCGACAAAACTTCGATCCAGGCAGTGAAAGTCTTGGCGGTCGTATCGGCAATGCAGATTATTTTACGGCGACTGCAACGACTTGAACGTGCCTTGAGGGGTATTTATCTATCGAAGAAGGAGTCTCGAATAGAGCGAGTATGGCTCGAACAGAACGAATAGGTATGCTCCTGTTCTTACGCGACCTCACAATGGATCTTTGTTCAATACGTCTTCCTGGAGGTTGACAAAACGTACGTTATTACGTTCCGATCATGCCCTCTGTCCGCGTCTTTGCCAATATTGAAGACCTCACTAAATACATCAATGCCCGGTAGCTATCTGTCTCGGAGGCCGAAGCGTTCAACCCAGGCTGGTGGCTGATGACTGAACGCATCAGCACCACGGAGCTGAGCGCTATGGTCGATGTTGAGGATACCGCCAGTTTGAACAACATCACCTTTGGCAGCGAATGGTCCGTGGGCGAGGCTATCATGATCCGGCTGAATGGGCGCTCTATGTCCAGGTGACACTTTTGGTTTGTCTTTGCCGTCCCTATCCAAACTTACTGTGTTGGTCAGGGCGAAAACATACTGGCCAAGTCCTTTACGACGCCCGAAGGTTGGCCAGCCGTAGCGGATGATGGACCGGACCCAGAAGACTCCAACCACGCTTTGTTGACTCATACCACGCTGCGGCTGTATGGAAAAGGTGCATGTTGCGAGCTCTAGGTATGATGCCCGTGAAGCGCCGGTCAGAGCATATGGTCGCGCCTTCAGAGCAACTGAACACGTATCCATGGTATTTAGCGCTCTGCAATAAATTGAGAATCGAGATCCTTCGCCTCTCTTCAGACTTTTGTTTGCTACATCCACATGTAAAACGTGTAAAGAAAAATGCCTGATACAAACAATTTGATGCCATCTCCGCCAAGACCCAGCCCCGGGAAGGTGCACTGCAGGTGCGGGGGGAGCTTCCGCCCTCCAATGATGTCACGCAAAGCTGCACGCTCGTAGTCGTGACCTGAACGCCTACACCTGACCTTGCGTCATCTTCTGCAGCTCAACTTCCCCGTTCCTTTAGATTTGTACCTGTTCGACAAAATTGAGCGTTTCACTGGAAGACAGAATCCCTTTCAGGACCATTACAAACTCGCCCGCTCACCCATAATGTCTCGACGTGGCATTCAGCTCCTAGGTGTGGCCGCCGCTGGTGGTGTCGGTTACTGTAAGTCCTCCAATCGACCAGACAGATGAGTGTATGAGCTTCGACCATCATTCATCTACTTCGAGGTGGCGATGCGACACATCTGCCATGACTTGACACCACACAACGGATCACGCTGACTCCGTGATAGACCTCTACAATGCTGGCGGAGATCCGAAGGTAGCACAGAAGAAGATGGAAGGTATGCATTCCCCAAAGCGTACTTACCGATATCTGACGCCGTACAGCCGACGCTTCGAAAGCTAGCGCAAAATTCAAGGACGAGATCCCGGGCCGTACAAAGGAAGCCGAGAAGAAAGCCGAGACTCTTTCACAGCAAGCATCAAGCCAGCTAGACAAAGCTGTACGTCCCCCAATCTGCAAAGACCAACATCGATACTGACACAGAACCAGAGCAAAGACACCAAGAGCGCTCTTAGCGACGCCGAAGCCCGAGCCAAGGAGTACAAGGAAAAGACCGGAAAAGAGCTCAACACCGCCATTGACAAGTTCGACAAGACGGTGGAAGACAAGGCAGCTCAGGCCAAGAGTGGCATTAGCAGCTGGTTCGGCGGGAAGTAATTGTGATTGTCTGCTGCCAAAGTTGATGCACCGAGGACGCGAACTGGCGACTTGCCCATCATCGATATTGACTCCTCAGATACCTTGCCAGCGGGAGTACTGCGTCTGTAACAGTCTTTGATACATTTCAGCGATCATGAACAATAAGTACCTATTCTGCTCTCCCAGCATATCGTGCCAGTTCGCTACCGGGTCACCCTCTTCTCTTGCCGTCTGGGGTTTCAGCGTAAACATCTTGATTCATAACTTAGTCCTGCCCAAACTCGATGAATGTTTCTGCTCGAGGAGCATATATCTTTCTTCTTCCGTTCGAAGGAACTCTGACCAACGGTCGACAATGACCGCGTCATAATGCGAGCCAAAAAGCTATTGTATGCGGCGAACGCGAGCTTCATGTCCGAGGTATAGCCGATGTCTGCCGTTGTCTGGCACTAAACCCACCCATGGTGCTTTCGTCAGTAACATTTCTAGTACCAGATATGAGACCCTAATGGCATTAATGCAATCTTCACACCAAGCTGCGCAAAAGATTGTTGCACGCTCGCTCACATTCACAAGCATACGCGGCATCAATTCGAGGCTTGATCGAAACTTTTCCAGCGTAGCACGAGGGCATCGCACCGACCGCTCCCCAAGCTCCATTGAAAGTCACGTACGCCAATCTGCGGCGCAGAAGCGCTTTTCATCAAATAGCAGCCCGGATGGTATTGACCTCAAGCGCACAAAAGACTCGCTAGAGAATGATCGTCGCTTCAAAGTGACCCTCAAGCTGCCGGACGGCTCCCGCCAAACCCTCAGCGTGCTGCCAACGCCCAAGGCCAAGATCAGCCCACTGAGCGAGCAGCTTGAACAACTCCTGGACCATTCACCAGACCAAACCCCATTCTCTAGACCATGGTCCCTTGATGCTTTGGGCGACGCCATCCACAGCCAGCGGTGGTTCGTCACCAGGGACGAAGCCGAGGATGCGGTGCGCCGCATCGGCACCAAGGCCGACGAGATGAAGCACCACCCCCACCTGTCCATCGGCGTTTGCTCCCCAGGACGCCTACGTGCGGAGGATGAGGATGCGGATGCGGATACAGAGTGGTATGGCGGCCACCTTCTACTGATTACGTGCACGACGCATAACCCCCGGGGACTTGGCATGAGAGATGTCAAGCTCGCCAGGGCCATCGATGAGCTCTTGAAGGGCGGCAACATGCAGCAATACGCGGAGAGGTTCTGGTCAGAGGCGCCTGGGGAGGTCGACAGGCACGATGGGCCGAAGCCGGCCGAGCTCATCGAGTCACTTGTTCAGAAGCATCGGGAGGAGATCGACTGCGCGGTCTGCAAACGGTGAATACGAAGCCTTTTGTCTATATGTACTCAGTCTCGTTTAACGCCTAGCTTGCCGATATTCCTGAGGCCGGCGATGCTGATCAACACCACCGCAGCTGTCGACGCCAGGCAAAACCACCACGCACCGCGATAGCCTTCAAGCAGGACGAGCGTATGCGGCTTCCCACTGTCCTCCCTGGCTTCCGAGATGCGATTGGCGATTATGGCGCTGATAGCCAAGCCGACGCTCTTGCCGATTTGCGCGACCGTGTTGAAGACCCCTCCCGCTAGGGCTTGCGTGTTGTCAGGGAAGGCGTTGGTGATGACGAGGTTCGAGGCTGTGAACAGCACGTCACAGCCGATGGCGCTGAGCGTGATGGCAGGGAAGACGTATTCCCAGTATGTGTCGGTTGGGGTCATCACCGCTGTGAGGATCGGGGAGATGCATGATATGAGGGTGCTGAGTACGATGGCCCAGTTGGCGCGCAAGCGATGGATGACTAGAGTCTTGGTCAGCATGTCTCTTTCCACTGGTCTCTGTACGAAGGGCATGAATGGTTGCGGAGGAGAAACGAAGGAGGGGTGAATGGATTGCGAGTTGGATTACTGAAAGAATCGACTTACCAGCACCAATGAAGATGTTCACAACCAAACCCGTCACCGGTAAAGGTAGAAAGCGTATCGAAGACTGCGTCGCCGAGAGAAGCTGGACGTCTTGAAAGAAGAAAGTCAGAAGCACTTCCATCGAATTGAAAGCCCCCCAAAGTAGAAACACATCGAAGCAAATCGACGTGAAGACTCGGTTTCGCCAAATGGAATTCGGGATGATGGCCGGCCTGCCCAGCTTCTCCTGGCGATGCACCCAGAAGGCAAAAACTGGGATGAGGAGGACTGCCAGAGTCAAGAGTACAATTGTGGCAGGCTGGCGTATCGTTGAGACGGCACCGGTGATGGCA
Source organism: Cyphellophora europaea CBS 101466 (assembly GCF_000365145.1). Classification (NCBI taxonomy): domain Eukaryota; kingdom Fungi; phylum Ascomycota; class Eurotiomycetes; order Chaetothyriales; family Cyphellophoraceae; genus Cyphellophora; species Cyphellophora europaea. Next base: position 203,011 of record NW_008481808.1, on the reverse strand, counting down.
GCAAAGACATACGATAGCATGCCGAGGGAAGCACTTAGCAGCAGCGCACCAGTCCAATCAAGGTCGGTCCATAGCTTTGCCCACTCCACTCCGCGGCCAGGGGCCAGCTTAGGGAGACCGAAGAACGTCACGATCAAAACCAGCGTGTTGATGCCAGCTCCAATGTAGAAGGCACCACGCCACGACGCCGGCGAGTCCGAGAGCACACCACCCATAACAAGACCGATGGCAAAACCTAGGGGCTGCCCGCCGCCCATGGTCGCGAAAGCCATGTTACGCCGAGGGCCATGTGGAAAATAGGACGTCACCAGGCTGACGGCCGATGGCAAGCAAAAAGCGATGGCTATGCCGGCGAGGCCGCGGAAGACAATCAGCTGCGTGCTCGTTCGAGCAAGGCCGCACGCGAGCGTGAAGACCGACTGCAGCCCAGTGCCGAGGATGTACATGAATCGACTGCCCACGATGTCGGCAATTGCTCCGGAGAGGATCAGGCTGCAGCCGCAGGTCAGGGCGTAGATCGAGGCAGGCCAGAGCAGTAGAGATGGAGGGATTTTCAGGGCGGTGACCATGTGTGGAAGGGCAACGGTCACGACACCCGCGAGCATGCTGCTGATGAGGGTCACGCCGCCGATACTGAAGAAGATGGCTGCTGTCGGGCCTTTGCTAAGGCTGACGGGAGTCGGCTCATGATCGCTAGCTAGAACCGCTGGGGCGGGCGTTGGTGCGTCGGTTTTGAACGCCGGAGGGTTCGTTGTGAGCTCGACCACGGTCTGTGTCTGAGACATGGGGAGGGTAGTATGCAAGGAGGAGTATGGCGGTACGTCCTCGAGGTTCAGGCTCCAAGTTGATTATGTTTACAAGCTGGTCGGCATCACAATGAGCACATATGCCAGCCAAATAGCTACGGCAAGAGAAATTCATATAGCGGCAACGATAGCTCGGTACTTAACAGCAGTATGCCAATGCTACCTAAGGCGGACGTATACTCCGCTTACTAACTTGCCGTCGTCGACAGCGGAATTGAGTCATTTACGTTGGCACGCTGGTGCTGCCCTTTGGGCCACCCCACTCCTGGTCTTGGCGAACTCGGCCGGTACTAGGGTTAGGGTTAGGGCTCGATTGTTCCTGCAGCAGCTCTGAAGTGGCGAACCAATCAAACGAGTGGCCTGAGCAGGTGGTAACAGGGCCCGGATCTGCTTGAGCCTCGAGATCCCGACATGATCTGATCTCGCCTCCCTTTTCCATTGGCCAGGGTCCTCTCAACAACAGAAAAGTTCATGTTCCCCTGTCACCCCACGCCGCCGCTACCGACTTCTTTATATCGGCTGGTCTAGCTGCTACTCTCTCCCTTTTTGCCCTACCAGTCACTCCTTCGCCCACAGTCCATCCTTACCGTGCGATCGGTAGCTTCCGGCCCCTCCGTCAAGATGTATGCAGACCTTCTCAAACTCCCAAAGTGATATGGCAGCGCTGACCGCCAGGCAGGAATTCCACATTCGCCTCTCAACCCGTTACCTACTATGACCATTATCACGACATTTCACAGTATAATATTCACCTAAATGTCTTTGAGAAGGCCTGGACGGCGTGGTACGCCTACATGCAAAACGATGTCTTGGCCACCGGTATCATGTCCTTTGTCATGCACGAGGTGGTCTACTTTGGCCGCTGCATACCGTGGATGATCATGGACTACATCCCATTCTTCAATCAATACAAGATCCAAGGCGTCAGGCTCTCCATGTTCTGCGGCAGGCGCAAATGCTAACACCTTGCAGCAAAAAATGCCTACACTCGCCGAACAATGGGGCTGCGCTCGCCTCGTCCTCCTCTCACATTTTACTGTCGAGCTTCCTCAGATATGGCTTTTCCACCCTCTGGCACAATACTGCGGCCTCTCTAGCACTGTTCCATTCCCTCCTTGGTGGAAAATGGCGTACCAGATTGCTATTTTCTTCGTTCTCGAAGATGCATGGCATTACTGGTTACACCGCGCCTTGCACACCCCGAGCCTCTACAAGAAGATCCACAAGCTGCACCACCAATACTCCGCACCCTTCGGACTGGCGGCTGAATACGCGAGCCCTATCGAGACCATGATTCTAGCTTTCGGCAGCGTAGGCATCCCCATCATTTACACCCTCTTCACGAAAGACCTGCACATTCTGACAATGTACATCTGGATCGTGTGCCGATTGTTCCAGGCGATCGACTCGCACTCCGGATACGAATTCCCATGGTCACTGCACCATTTTCTGCCCTTCTGGGCCGGTGCGGACCATCACGATGTGCACCACGAGAAATTCATCGGCAATTACGCCTCCAGCTTCCGGTGGTGGGATTACTGCCTAGGCACCGAGGCCGGTAGCGTGTGCGAGGCGAGAGAAAAGAAGCAGAAGCTTGCTGCGGGTAAGACACTGTAAGGGCAGTCTCGGTCTGGTTGCATCGATTCGATTCCTTGCAGGCGCTTTCCCTGCCGAGTGATCGAATCTGCACATACAACATTCAAGTTGTCATCATTCTTCGTCCAAAGATGATCTGACTGCTTCATCTTGGCATTTGAGGCGTTTCTGGCATGGCATGCGGCGGCGTTGACAGAACGGAATCCTTGAAAAATCAAAACAGCGAGCAAACTGGATACTATTGTTAATAAGAGGGGTGATACAACGTGCACGGATCCACGCCCGCTCGCGCGGGCAGATAATGGTTGTGCAGAATGCGAAATGCGAAACTCATAAGTCAACCACAGTGCGAAACGCTGCTTCTTATTTCTGTTCTTCTCGGTGTTTCTTGCGAGGCCATTATCAAAAGGGTACCTGCGGTACCCAATCGCTTCGCAGTCACCTCTACCGCTGGCACTCAGGTGGCTGCCTGTCGCGTGGGACCGTTCGCTGCCTGATCTTCTTATTTCCTACATTGATGCTCCTGAGAAACAGGATGGGGACAAGTTACCTACTTGAAAAGTGCTTAGCTGTAGACTCCGCATATGCTATTGGTGTAGCTACACAGGCCCTAGACCGTGTCGGGCGAGCCTTCAGACTCCTCAATACGCTGGTATACGACACATTTCTTATTTGCTGAACTCTGAGCGTCAGCACTAAGTTCTGTCAAACTTCGTTGGTATGAACAGGAAGCTCACAAGTCCGGGGCAGGGCTTCTACCCTGTGCACAATTTCAGAGACCTCGTATTTATCCCAACTTTGGCTCACACGGCCCGCTAGATTTGATCCTCATCAACCCGCAATCTCAATATTGCCTTGAGGGCTTGTTGCTATCAAGCCTCTTTCTTCCCCGACCATGAATCTCGCCTTAGGTACGCCTTCTTCTCATGAGGCTCACCTGCCGTGTCCAGCGCCACCACCTCGAAAGGTACAGCATGGTCGATATGGCTTGTTGCAATCTCACACGCGCAGCGATGCGCATCATATATGGTAACAGTCATGGCCAAGGCAGTGTGACTCTCTCGCTGTCTGTTATCGTCCCGCAGCTGCGTCACGTTTCAAGATGCAGACAATTTCTCCTAGCATCGGCGGTACTGCTCGCCATACAACACGTGCAAGGCCTCCCTGCAGCTCTCGAACAACGCGCTGCTTGCAATAAGGACAATTTGCTCAATGCCTTCACAAATGCTGCACATAGTGCTGAAGCGAGTACTTTTTGCATTGCCTACATCTCAATCCCTCTGACTTCTACCGCGACATACCTTGGACCTGTGAGCTAACCTGCTCTTTAACTGAGTACCTAATCGCTCATCCCACTTGGCAGAGAACATGTACTTTGTATACAACTGGTTACAAGGCAGTATCTCGGCATCCGCTCCAGCTCTACAACCTGCAAAGGCTCTCTGACGCAACCCCCGCGCCGATCAGCTACAACACAGCATCTCCAACGCCTGTATCAGTCCCAGGAGGTGCTCTCAACTACGTCCCCCCCGCGCAACACGGCAAGGTCAAGAGAGAAGAAGCTGAACTTTCATCTGATGTACCAGCAGCTCCGACAATTACTCCATCCCCAACGTTGCCTGAGTACGTTCCAGAGCTTGCACGACGAGCGTCCTCATCGGTTCCGCTGCCCATCTGGCTCTCGACGACCTACCCACCCTCACGTATCTCAAGTGCTTGTTCGTGTATCTCGCCTTCTGCAGCATACTCTACGACAGTATCTTACAATGACTATACCCAGGTGACTGTAAGTCAACACCCTTCTTTCCAAACATCCCTCACTAATATCTCCCCACAGACAGCGACTTGCACAGTCTACAGCGAAGTCCCCGTAAAGACCTACCCGGCCTACTGCGCCCCGACACTACAGGCTAACACGCCGCAACCACTATCCCACGCCAATTGGAAAGTGACGCCCAACTTCTCCGTCCCCTCCAAATTGCAGTGCTGGGACGCCTGTACCAACGTCTTCAGCTGCGTCTGGTGGAAATTCGACTTTGGCATCAAGGGCGACCCCTGGAGCCCCGGCACTTGCCACTACGCGTATTTTGTCGGTAACGGCACCGATGTGAAAGGCCTCTACAATGGGAATGTGCCGGCGATCTGTCCCAACGGTGTTACGCAGGGTATTGACCCGAGCTACCCGAAGAATCTGCAGCACGAGTCCAACATCAACGATCCGGGTTACAACTTCGGGCCGTGCGGCAATGCGCTCGGCCTTTTTCAAAGCTCGCAGGACTTTGGCTATCCGGATGACTATCAGTTTTGTGGCGGTCTGGCGGCGCCGTATTATGATGGGCAATGTCACAATGCGATCTGATGGCGAGGTGTGGTGTGATAAAGGTCCCAGGGGAAGTTGTGGGATAGCAAACAAATACTCTAGTCAATGTTGACCTTTTCTAGAGTCCCCTGAGATCAACAGCCTGAATAACCAGTCCATATCAAGGAGCTATTATACATCTGGTGTAGCAGCGCTGTTCAGAACAGACTGCATGGCACTGATACTAGTAACTTCCAACGTTGTCATGCTTTCTTGTCCTACAAGCATACATGAACTGCCTTGAGCTGAGTCATGTCATACAGTTCTTGCAAGTCGTGCTCTCTGCCCTTCCCTGATTGTTTGTATCCGCCGAAAGGAATGCCTAGAAAATGCGTACTACTCGTATTCACCCAGATATACCCCGCCTCCATCTTCTTGGCGGCTTTATGCGCGGTGGCCACATTCGACGAGTAAATAGCACCCGTCAGCCCGTACTCGACCGAGTTGACATCCTCCCACATTTTGGCCTCATCCGTCCACTTCAGAACACACATGACAGGGCCGAAGATTTCTTCTCGGGCAATGCGCATGCTTTGCTCAACGTCCGCGAACACGGTCGGCATCATGAAAGACCCTCCGGAAATTGGGGTTGTGGGCTCCCCACCGAGGACGAGTCTGGCACCGTCTTCTTTGCCCATGGCGATGTACTTTTGTACTCGAGCCATAGCCTTTTGGTCGACAAGCGCACCCATGGTAGTGTTATCGTCGAGTGGATCTCCGGGCTGATAATCGGAGGTAATCTTGTCTACAACCGCCTCCAGCACTCTATCGTGGAGGCTTTCATGCAAGAAGACTCTCGATGTCGACGAGCACGACTGACCGCACCAGCTCCAATTCATGCCCTTGACAATGCCATCCACCAATGCTGGAACATCGGCGTCTGGGTAGGCTACAAGAGCGTTCTTCCCTCCGAGCTCGAACGTAGTCAGCTTCAGGGTATCGGCTGCCGCCTTGGAGATCATTCGTCCGATCGGGACACTCCCAACCAGCGTGACCCGCTGCACTATCGGATGGCTGGAAAGAGTCTCGCCGCATGATTTGCCACCCGTCAGGACATTGATCACGCCCTTGGGAAAGACGGGCGCAAGCAGTTCTATAAACCGCAGCGCCGACAGTGGCGCTTGTTCCGCGGCCTTGAGCACCACGGTATTCCCCACCGCGACCGGAAAAAGCAGTTTGACCGCAACCATCAGGATCGGGTGGTTGTACGCGACGATCCGCGCCACCACTCCCAGGGGCTCTCGAAGCGTGTAGTGAAACATATCAGAGGTGAGGTTGTGCGTGTCTCCCGTCACCGCGAACGGCAGGCCAGCCAGCATGTCCAGGTTCATGGCGGCATACTCGACTTCGAGGCGCATGATCGTCACGGGGCTGCCGATGTTCCAGGCATCGAGTACCGCCAGCTCCTCTTTGTGATCGCGAAGAATTTGAGCCGCCTTGCGAATCAGATTGCATCGGTCCACAGTTGACACGTCACGCCATGATTCAAAGGCCGTCTGTGCTGCTTCTAGTGCGGCGACCGTGTCTGATGCGCCGGCGGAGGGGACTTTGGTGATTTCTTGCCCGTCAATGGGACTCGTGACCGTGATGAACTCGGCGGTCTGTGGCTCGTGGAATTCTCCACCGTAGAATAAGCCCAGGTTTCGAGGCAACTTCGCTCTTAGGTCAGGATACTTTTGGTCCATGACTTGCAAGTTGGAAGCTCTGTTGAACGCCCTGCTCGTTTGGATGTGGTCTAGTCGTAGTTGAAAATGCTATTGTCGAGCACGAGAAAACTTGGGATCCTGGCATTGATGATCAATCGGGCAGATGTGTGCCTTTATAACCAGATGATGCTGGTATACCCAGATCACTCGCGCTCGGCGGAGTACTCCATGAACATGGGGCTATCCCCGGATCATCTGCGATGGACAAGCCACACATCTGAATAGAGACGACCCTGAAGCCCTTTGGTATGCAAGAAACTGGCGACCCGAGAACGGACTTGCAGTCGGATTAAGACTGGGCCTTGTAGTCACAGAGAACCAATGGCAAGATGGTTATTGATCCCCAGTCTCAGTATAAAGTCCCTTCGCGTATTACAATAGGGCTCGATAGGCCGATATCGAGGTTCAACTCCGATGTTGCGGAGACCCCACACGGTCTTGTCTAGTCTTTGCCAGCCAGACCCGGGGTACCGGGCGAATACAAGGCATAGGACTGTCCGCTCGGAACGATGTTTGCTCCGCTTCCCGAAAGAAGTCCGAATGGCTGACCTTGGCGGACTTTCCAACGTTCAGAAGCATTTTCCACAGTTGAGCCGTTTAACTTGAGTTAGCGTTCTGCCTTGGAGATGACTCGACAGAGTTCAAATCCCCACAGCTTGACCTGGATGCTTTGGCCGAATGAATGCCTTCACCACCATGTTCCTGGACGCTACGCCTCCACAATTTTGGAAAGTCCGATATTGAGCGCCAAGCCCGACGGTTCCCTCGACCATTATTCACTACGTTCCAATCGAGGTTGCCAAAAGACAGCGAAGAGGGCTCTGCGGGCCACTTCATGCTAGCTCGCTCAGGCACAGACGAGCAGGCTTGTCATGATCTCAACTCCGAGCTTCGGCAATGCGAGGCCCCACGACCAGTATCGCAACTGAGGACTCACGAGGCCGGGAAAGTAGGGGGCCGGTAGCTATGGGCTCACTATCTGCAAGTTACACGTGACTCTGAATTAGTGTGCTGGATTTCCAGGTGATGGTAGACCTCGGGTTCATTGAAGGAGGGGCAAACCGCTCTTTGACAAACATCACTTGCTTATGTATGTCTACTGGTGATTCGCTTGCAGGAAGCTAGAGGCACTGGTGAAGATATATCGTGAGGGCTACAATTATCATCTGTGATCCGATCAACTACTACGACATTGTATGCAATTTTTATCCACTACGACCTGGTGGACCATACTGGGCAACGCTCTATCAAAATGGATTCCAAGGCACTCCTCTCCAGCCCATTGCAGATGACACCATTCCTACATGCCGGATACATGGTCTCGGCAGCATTTGTCTGTCTACTCCTAGTTTCAGCGGTAAGACTCTCACGGGATCATAAATCTGCTGGATCGCATACTAAAAAAAAGCCAGATCCGCTATTGGAAAGACCCTCTACATCCCATTCCCGGACCTGCAGTGGCCAAATTCACACGTGTGTGGCTATTAATGCTTGAACTATCTGGAAAGCGCGCTCTGGCCGTGCACGAGCTTCACCAGAAATACGGCCCCGTTGTACGGATAGGTCCCAACGAGATCAGCTTCTCTTCGCCAGAAGCGCTGCGCCAGATCTATGGAGCAAACTCGAAATTCGCCAAAGCGCCTGTGTACGACTCGATGGGCTTCAAAAGCACGTTTACTACCCGCAACAGAGACGAATACCGGGCTATGAAGAAGCGCATCTTGCCGAACTTTGGCCCGAGTGCCATCGCGGCGCTCGAACCAAATGTTCACAAGCATGTGGCTGGTATGATCAAAGTGTTTGACAAGAAAGCGGATAAGCCTATCGACATCTTCCCCTGGGTCAGATTGGTGGCCCTTTGTGTTGTGGGTAAGTAGTGGGTTGGACCAGCACTTCAAATCAAAATCCCACTCGTTTAGTATTTTGACATCTTACAGGCGAGTCTTTCGCAGCCGAGAGCTTCGGCGGCCTGGAGAGAGACGAGCCCCCGGAAGTTCTACATGAAATCGACGCAGTCTTTCCAGCGTTATTCGTGCGCTGGATGTTCCCCACTATTGCCGCATTTCTACAGTACTCACCAGTAAAATCTGTTCGGGATTTTCACGGCGCGGCTCATGCGTTTAGGAAGGTGAGCCCCTGGAGATTCATACCTGGCTTCTTGCAATCTACTAATAGCTTATGAAGTATTGTTCAACTGCATATACGGCTTACCTAGCATCGTCAGACTCAGACACAAGAAACCACGACCATCTCATCTCAAGAATGGTCAATGAAAGACTCAGGCTCTCCGAGAAGCGCCAGCAGCTTCCCCGTCACGTCACAGACGATGGCATCGTGGATGAGCTCACAAACTTGATCTTCGCTGGGACTGACACTACTGGCAGCAGCCTCACTTACCTGTTCTGGGAGTTGGCTCACCACCCGGAATGGCAGGTCCGGCTGCGTGAGGAGCTGAAAGAAGCCGTCCAACAGCAGGAATCCTACAGCTACAGCGCGATATCAGAACTCCCAGTTCTCGAAGGGGTTGTCCAAGAGATCTTTCGAGTTCGTCCAGCGTCAATTGGCGCCCTTCCGCGGGTAGTGCCTGCGGGTGGATCTGTTGTTGATGGGATATTTGTCCCAGCTAGTGTAAGCTCTCCCCATGCTTCCTAGTCTTCAAGCTCGGCATGCAGCAGCAGCAGCATCACAAGCTCTAGTAACGAACACGTTTGACTGACTCGCCGCACGCACAGACAATCATCTCCTGCCAAGGCCTCACCACGCAGCGCGATCCGACCATCTTTCCCAACCCCGACGTCTTTAACCCACAACGCTGGCTCGACGCCAGTGCCACAGACGCTGCCAACCAGCTCGAGCAAATGCGCTCTCAGATGATGCTCTTTGGCAAAGGCGCGCGGGCCTGCTTGGGCAGAACCTTGGCGACTATGGAGATCAAGTGCGCCGTGGCGGCGGTAGTGCAGAGGTTTCAGATAGGAATCGGTAGCCCGACGACCGATCAGGATATGGAGATGACGGACCATTTCGTGTTGATTGCAAAAGGGCAGAGATGTGTGCTGAAACTTGATAGAGTGTGAAATGAATGAATGAGGAGCTTGGGCCCTGGATGCATTGCGCTGTGTGGACCCCTGGCTTGATATAGTGTGTATGTTTAGTCCTTAAGCACGCGATGATGGAACAGAAAAACGCCGTATGCGGAAGCCCTTGGTGGCACGAGGCAATTTCTGAAGCTTTTACCCAACTGAAGCAGACGTTGTAATGGCGAAGGTGAGTAGTGATTTTCGCACACAGGTCATCGGTATGTTGCTATACAGCGCAGCCTCACCCCCAGCCCTAGTATATATGCGTCTCTTGGGAGGATTCGCACACTCATAACGACTCATACTAATAACTGTATACGCCCTTCAAGAACATAAAAATCTACCTCAAGCTCCCACCGACACCGACGTGGCAGTCGGCACTCCCGGACCTACCGCCCGCTGAGCTTGCTTCTCCTTTGCTTCCAAGACGGCTTTGAAGTTGCGCTGCATGGCATTTCTCGTAAACTCCTCGCCTGTGAGCATGGGGTACTTTTGTTTCGGTCCCTGGATCTGCGCGCTCATCCGGGGCTGGTTGAAGAATGCGATACTGTATCTCTCGCCGTAGAAGTCACCCGGCTCAGACGGCGCCTTGACACGGTGCAGCGTCGACTTGAAGCGGTCGTCGGACCACGACATGAGGAGGTCGCCGATGTTGCAGATGATGGCGTTGGAGTCTGGGTCGGGCTCAACTTTGGTCCAGACGTCGGACTCGCCGAATCGGGAGGTCGTTTCGCGGCCGGGGCAGATTTCGAGTCCGGACTGGCCGGCTTTCTGGAAGAGGAGCGTCACAAAGTCCCAATCGCAGTGCGCGCCCGCGCGGTGGTGAACTTTGCCATCGTTTGTTTCGGGCGTTGGGAAGTAATGCAGGAGGCGGCCGACGGTCTGTGAGTCGGGCTCGCTGATGTCGTGCGCCTTGATGAAGTAATCGTCCGGAAAGCCCAGCCCTCGTGCGAAGCACACCATCAAGTGCTCGGACACGGATTGCGCCAACCGCATGAAATGCAGCGCCTCGTCCCGGAAGCCTGGCAGCGTTTCCTCTGCCAGCCAGCGCCCGTCCATGTTTGAGCCAAATTGCATCTGATAAGACTCCTTCTGGTCCGCGGCCCCTGTAGAGGGTCGTATCTGAGCGTTCTTCTCCCATCCAGCATTGTGTTGAGCAGAGAAAGGCACTTGAGCCTTTACATCGTCGTCCAGAGAGAAGAATGCAGCTGAAGCATCGAAGATCTTGTCGACTTGTTCACGCGAGATGCCATGGTCCACGAGGCAGAAGAAGCCAACGTTCTCTGCTGCATCGACAAGCTGCTTTGTGATCTCGTCGATCCGATTGTCGAAGTTCGCCAGAGAAACGGTCGGAATTGTGCGATCAGAGTACTTTGTTGGAGCCATGATAGTCAGCGAATTGCAGATCGATATGTTGCTGTGATAGAGTGATGGCTATCAGACAAGCGAATGCACCCCTGAATCTCAAGATGTTGCGTATCTGTGTTTCAACATGAGCACAAGTCACGAAACATAAATGTTATCCATCACATAAGATGAGCATAGAGTCATGGCCCGCGCGGGATCTGGCTTGTTGTACAACTGTGGGCATCTCCGATGCTGGGCAGAATAAGGCGCATCCTATTCGACTGAGCGGCTCGTGTTATCAGAGACCAAGGAATGGCTAGACTGAGAAGAGATGCACATCCCCCCCACCCAATTGCTTGATTGCTTTCCTCGCTACCCTCCAGGAGCCGTGGGCAGAACCCCACTCCAGCCGGTGAGAGGACCTAGAATGAACTACGCGGGTCTAAGAAGCATGCCACTCCATTCTGAGTGCTTGGTTGTCTCTAGAACATCTCCGAGTCTGAGTCTTGGCCCATAGATAACAGATAACGTGGCCATTGCATCGGACGACGGGGCCGCACATGGCCATGGTGCAACGTGGTTTATATGCACCAGGCCTCGCCCTTGGCTATGCGGCTTCTCTCCGTCCTGCAACTTCGACGGCGTTGTCTACCAGCCATGTTGAACCTCGAGCAAGTCAAATCGGGGGCTCGCGCTCGCACAAAGGCCTCGGGATGGGTGCTACCCAAGCAGACCAGCTCGGTGGCACCGCCCCATGTCTGGTCCAACGCCGACATGGACCCTGTGCCACCCGAGAGGCGGACATGGACCGGATGGGTCTTCGTCATCTACTGGTTCAGCGACCTGGTCACGGTCTCGACCTGGTCTGGTGCTAGTTCCGTCGTTGCGGCAGGGCTGTCGGCGAAGGATGCCATTGTCATTGTCCTGCTCGCAACCCTCTGGAACGCGATACCGACCGTCTTCAACGGCGCCATTGGAGCTACACTGCACATCCCGTTTCCGATCGCAGCACGAGCCGTGTTCGGATTGTGGCTCTCATACTTCGCCATCCTCTCGCGCTCAGTGCTGGCCATGTTCTGGTTCGGCGTCAACACGGCAGCTGGCGCCCTTGCAGTCACCCAGATGATCAAAGCCATCTGGCCCTCCTACGGCACTCTGGCGAATAGCCTCCCCGAATCTGCGGGCATTACGACGCAAGGCATGATCTCGTACTTTATTTTCTTCGTGGTCCAAACGCCATTCATCTTCATTCCGATGCACAAGCTACGACCCATGTTTCTGGCGAAGGCGATCGTTATGCCACCCATGGCGATCGCAATGGTTGCCTGGATCTGCGTCAAGGCTGGCTCCAGCGACTTCTTCGACGCCCCGTCCCAGGTTAGCGGCAGTACCAAAGCATGGCTCTGGCTGAGCAGTCTAACCTCGGTCACTGGCTCTTTCTCGACAATCACGGTGGGTTCAAACGCTCTGCCGATAGACGGACGGATGGCTAATGGAATTCTAGGTCAATATCTCAGACTTCTCTCGTTTCAGTGCAAAGCCTGGCAGCCAGTTATGGCAGCTGCCTGTCATCCCGCTATTCAAGGTGTGGATTGGTGCCTTTGGCATCATCAGCGCGTCTGCCTCCGCCAAAATCTGGGGCGAAGCACTTTGGGTGAGACTGATCCCTCATCTTTGTCTGAACACACGAATTCTAATGCTTTTGTTAGAATCCATTGCTCATCATCGACAACTGGCACGGCTCATCCGGAGGCCGAGCCGCAGCGTTCTTCGCCTCGGCCTGCTGGTGCCTCGCCCAGATCTGCCTCAACATCTCCGCCAACTCTCTCAGCTTCGCAAACGACATCACCTCGGTGTGGCCCAAGTACATCAACATCTTCCGCGGCCAAGTCATCTGTTTCCTCCTGGGCGGCTGGGCTCTGTGCCCATGGCTCGTCATGGCCTCCGCGCAGACGTTCCTCAGCTTCATGTCCGCCTACGCGATCTTCATGGCGCCCCTGGCCTCCCTCCTGCTCGCGGACTACTGGATCGTCAAGAAGCGGAAATACGACGTCCCGGCCCTGTACGATCCCGACGGCATCTATGGAAAGTGTAACTGGCGGTCCCTTTTTATTCTCACCGTCGTGATCCTGCCGCTGTTGCCCGGGTTGGCGCAGCGTGTCACGCCGGACAGCGTCAGCATCCCCGCCGGCATGCGCAATCTTTTCGCCATCAACTACATGTACGGCTTCGTGTCGGCATTGGTGATCTATCTGGTGCTGAATTGGATTTGGCCGCAGAAGCGCACGCTCATTCCGCACGTCGTCTACGGTACGCCTATCAATGGCGTTGATGTAGATCGAGAGAGACACTCGGAGAGTGACAGCCCTCATCCCGAGGCGGAGAAGAGTAAAGAAGCAGAGATTCGAGCCACGGCTATATAGATCTATGATTAATTCCGCTGTCAGGTGTTCATCTCGAGTGCTACTGGGGAGCTTATTCACAAGGCTAGCAATGTATTGTGGACATACAAAATACACTCTAGAAGCAGTCGTTGGCCAATGCAGCATACCGATCTCCCAATTTCATCCGCCAGCGTCGTCCCCAGATCATGAGGGGAACGCACGTGAGCATGACCAGCGCCGCAAGCACGCCAAGCAACACGAACATGTTGTACACACCCATGCCGGCCTGCCAGGCGGGGATCACAAAGGTCATGATGGTAGCCATGCCGTTTCTGACAAAGACAATCCCAATCAACGCCGGTCCGATGATACCATCGTACGAGTCTTGCACGTAGGTGAGTGCAATGTCGCCGCAGCCGCCGAGAGCAAAGCCAACTAGGCCTGCGCCAACGGCATTGATAATCCATGGCATTCCCTGGAAAGTCGACGTTAATTTGGATCCTTTTACCGGGGTATGATGAAGGTGCTTGCTTACCTCGGCAATGGTCAATCCATAGAGCAAAACACCCGCCACCATGGACGCACCCGGGACTAGAAAAGTCCACAGGCGGTATTCTGGCTCGTAGATTCCCTGTCTCCTCCTTGCAATGACCATGATCAAGTAGTCAGAGAAAGGACCACCAAACACCGAGCCAAGTATCGCTCCAATGGCGGGTGGGATGTTCATGTTACCGACACCAATCGCGGAGAAATTATAAGGTGGGAGAGGATACAAACTCGCCTGTGTCACAGCCAGGAAAGAGAGCATAGACTCCGACCAAGCGTATTGCAGGGCCGAGAACATGATGGCGGGGAAGATACCAAGGATCATGAATGGCTGGTAGAGCTGCCGCAGGAGCCGTTGGCTGTAAGATGTGGAGACGTTCTGGGACACAGTGTACCAAGGGTGGCGTTGACGGTAGGACTTCATAGGGATGGTGTCATCGACGGTCTGTTGGGCACAGGCAGAGGTTGCGGAAATTGCCGATTGTGAATCAATCTTCTCGATTGAGCCCTTACCCTTCTGAATTGTGCCTGATGGCTCACTTTGGGGAAGGGGAGTGGAGTTGAGTAGTGGTGCCTCCCACTTTGTTTCTTCAAGGAAGAATAGCATGACAATGACCGTCACACTCACGTAGATGGCGCAGTGCCAGAAGACCCAGCGCCAGTCCTGAGAGACAGCGATATATCCAGATGCGATAGGGGCAAGGTATGTTCCAAGAATGACCACCAGGAGATAAATACCGGTCATGGTGCCCCTTTGATGGATGAAAAACAGATCACAGATCTGGACATCTCGTTAGCTCTCAGTAGTCTTGTAGTCGGGTTTTGGCATACCGTCACGTTAAACAAAGCCTCATTGACAGAACCAGCGATTCCAGAAAGAAGATTAGAACCAATAACGTCAAATGTAGTTCTGATGTTGGCCATCCATATCGCACTAGCGAGCATAATCAAGCTGGTGATGAGATAGATAGGACGTCTTCCGAAGTTTATGGACAACGGGATAAACACCAAAGCCGCAACAGTAAGAGAGCAATAGGCTGTTGCATATCCATAGTTCAAGTCATCTATTGAGATGCCCAGCTCGTCCGAGATATTCTGCCAAAGAGGTGGAGTTACGGTAAGACTTGAAAGTGTTAATTTGCTGGCTGCAACCTTTTCATGTGTATACTGACATTGCAAAGATCAGGGTGGTGTAAACGCAGAGAATGGTCATCTGCAGCACTTTTCGCTTCGTACTCCAGTTTAGAGGCTGATTCGGATCTGTGGTCGGTCGAGGAACGAGGATAGTCCTGGAATGCGCAACATCTAAAATACGCACTGTTCCTGGTGGTAGCTCGCTATCGAAGGGCTTTTCGCTTGACGGATCCATTGTGAATGAAGTGTGACAGCCTGGCATTCATGATGCCTGGCGGGTGGCAACGCGTGTATATATATACCGTCGAGAGAACGTAATCATGTTCTGTTATCATGGTTGAATTGATCACTATCTGCCCAGGGGCAGCTTGAGTGGTGGCAGTAGTGGCAGTAGTAGGCTGCGAGGCGGCAGCGCCCGCCGGGAGTGAACTACCATGCCTGAAAACCTTCCGTCGCACATGCCCGGCGTTCAAATGATGCCCATCTAGGAAAGATCTCTGGGGTACATTTTGCCTTAAGATGCCAGGGATGCACGTGCCTAATCAGGGGGCGGACTAATCTATGCTTCCCCTCCTTTCCGACAGCCGACGGAGGATTTTACAAGGCCAGCTTGATGTCCCCACCTCATCTCGGCCACCTCCACTGACCACATTGCTTTGGCAAAACTCATGCCGCCTTCAAGAGCTTGCGACCGCTGCTACGGAATCAAAGCCCGCTGTACTTTCAGTGATGACCAGGATGCCTGCGATCGCTGTTTTCGCCTACGCCACAGATGTGTGACCAATCGACGAACAGGCAAGGCGGGGCGACCGCGGACGCGCACGTTATCGTCTGGGTCGTCGGTACAGCAAACCTCGCTGAAATCACAGACTCCGCCGAGCAGAGATGTCGAAACGGCTCTCGAGCCTCCAGCTGAGGTGCTGGAGGCACTCAAAGACTTGGAGCCAGCCGAAGTGAAGCTCGCGCAGTACCTGGTACAGGATCATCGACTGGACCGTCGATTCGTCAACAGCTTCGCCATCGAGTCCTTCTTTTCGAATACTATGGAGTCTTCTCTCATTCGACAGCTTCTTGATGGGCCAGCTCAGGTCAAGGACGCTTTGCTAGCCTTGGCAGGAGCGCTCAAAGCAGAAGAGGAGACGGACTCTGAACTGGGCACTGCAGCAACTGTGAAGAACATGGAGTGGTGCTGCAATGCCCTTCAGAAGCTGCGACTGAGTGACTCTGCGACCGAAGATGACGCCAAGGTGATATTGTTCGTGGCCGATTGCCTGGTCTCGGTCAATGATCTGACATTCGGGTACGGCTTCCTGCCTATCGCTCAAGCAGCCTTGCTAGCAATAAAACCTTGGTATCCTCAACTGATCAATGCCGGCTCGGCTCAAGTCGACCCACACCTTGTTCCACTGATATTTGCTGAGGTGATGGAATGTGGGAAATGTGGCGAGATTCCATCGTTCAGATGGTCTCAGCCTACTACACAGCTCATCGAGCGATCGTATGGCATCGCTCAAGAAGCCCTGCCGCACCTATACGATATATCTGTGCTGATACATGATATCAAAATCTCATTGCTGGATCCAGTCACAGTGCAACACCGGATAGCCGAAATTAGTAGGGAGGTCGACAATTGGGTTCCGCAAATTCAGCCCCATGCGGCCGAGCATCAAGGACTCTATCTTAGCCAAGACCAGAGGTGCCAAATGGTCCGTCATGCAAATTGTTACAAGCTGCTTGCACAACTCCTGCTTGCACAGCTCCAGGCTCAGTCACAGAATCAGCATCTGATTCGCACGCAGATCGCCCAGAAGATTCGGGATGAGGTGGCCAAATTCTTTACCACAGACACTCACCAGGTACTGTACTTGCTCTGGCCCTACTTTGTTGCATGTACCGAGCTAGAAGACACGAACGAGCAGGCATTGGTGCTGAGTCAGATGAAATATCTCAGCGGTGGCATCGCTACGCAGTCATGCAACTGCATGTATAAATTCCTACAATTTGTGTGGGCAACAGCAGCGATTGACCCAACGGTGACCTGGCTTGAGCTCGTGGAAGCAGGCTCGGAGTTTTCAATCGGGCCTTGACATTGAAAGAAACGATTGACATTCATATCCTTCAGCTACCAGTATCTCTAGAATCCAGCAAGCGCAGCACGCCAGCTGGACGACCACCAGAACCGTTCCTTGCTCGGACGATGATCATGGTTCCGTCCCTTGCGATTCGTCCCACGACTTTGTTCCGTTCATCCTGCTCAGGCGGTGCTGGGACTGCCCATTCGCCGCGAAAGTTGAACATGTTGCTGCCATTAATGGGACTCAACTTCAGACCGCTCTCAGGATTTTTGATACCATCGATGTACACCTCCACTGCGGGTCGGACACCCGTTCTAGATATCTGTTCTGGAATTCCCACTCTACCTTCAATTGCAATGACGAGCTCGAGCTTTGAGACCGCCGTGGCATGGCAGTCTGTCATCTCGAGCATTGGTGGGGGAGCTGCGAGATCCAGTCTCTCGCCACACAGGACGTCCGTTGGAAGGGTTGGCGTGCGAGGCGGCGCCACTCTCCCTTGCCGCCTTTGCTCAAAAGCGTAACCGGCTTTCAAGATATCGACATCGTCGTAGGCCTTGCCCAGAATTGTCAACCCCATCGGCATACCTTTGTCCCGGAGCATCCCCATCGGCACCGTGATGCTCGGAATACCTAGATGGCGCAAACATCTGTTCCCGTTGCTGTATTTGACGCCATCCCTCCACGTGTGCCTGGCTAGATCAACATCGATGTCTGCTTCCGCATAACCGACATCGCCTGCAGCTGGAAAAACAACGAAATCGAACTTCTCTATCGACATCCAGTCCTCGAACAGCCTCTTGCGCATGTTTTCCAAAGCTGTGACAGCTCGAGAAAGGTGTGGGACGTCGTAAATTTTGCTGCTTCCAGAGGCCACGCACTTGACGTTGTTTTCGACGTACGAAGCCAACTTCGACCAATGCACTGCATTAGCCACTTCAGAGAACCGCAGTTGAGGGTCGTCGGGTGACATCTGGGGAAAGAATTTCGTCCAGTCTGCTGCGGCCAGTTTGGATAGGCTTGGATCGCCGTTGATCTGCAGAAAGTCATCCCATGCGTGAGCGATCAAAGTACCCCTTTCAGACGAATTCCAGTCCTCCGGCAGTCTCAGATACTCTGGAAGCTCCTCCGCATTCGACGATGACGGGTCTTGGTACAGTCTCATGACCGGAAGGTCTTGCACAACCTCAACTGTTGCACCGCATGCCTCGAAATCGGCTTTTGCCTGGGACCAGAGATCAATGACCGCATCCGATGTGTAGACGCCTGTTTCATGTGAAGATTGCCCAATATACATCGCTGGTACCGCAATCTTCTTGCCGCTCAAGAAGTGGGCGTCCTTGATGTCAGCGAAAGAGCTCGGCCTCCGTAGCCATTTATTCCTCGTCTCCACAAACGGCTGGTCCCTCCAGAAGTCGCCAATCGTATTTTCATCTTCCATCGTCAGGATGTCCAGTATGGTCAACATATCATCCATACACCTCGTATGCGGGACCACAACATCACACGTCGGATACAGTGGCCAATTGCCCCGAATGCTGATCAAGCCTCGACTCGGTGTATAAGCCACTAAGGCGTTGTTGCTGGCGGGACTCCTGCCCGAACTCACTGTCTCCTCGCCCATACCGAAGGCGGCAAAAGAAGCCCCGGTCGAGACACCGCTGCCATTCGATGACCCCGATGCAAACGCCGCCGCAAGGTACTGCGCATTATACGGCGACTCGGCCCGTCCGTAGACACCGCGGAGCATCCCGCCAAAGGCCATGGGACACATGTTTGTCTTGCCGATCAGGATGGCACCCGCATCTCGCAGGGTCTTGACCGTGAATGCATCTTCGCTTGCGATGAGGTGCTGGAAGGCTTCACTGCCGCTAGCGACAGTCATGCCGCGGACCTTGTAGCTGTCTTTGACCGTGAAGGGAATGCCCTCCAGAGGCGCGAGTGGCTGGCCAGCTGCCCGACGTGCGTCCGAGGCGGCGGCTTCAGTGAAGACATTAGGATTGAGGAGCGGAATCGAGTTCAAGGCTGTGTTGCGGGTGTCGTATGTTGCGATGCGGAGCAGGTAGGATGTTACGAGGTCGACTGCTGTCGTGCGTTGGGACGTGAGTGCTGCTGTTAGGTCGGCGATGGTGGCTTCAACTATGCTGCCGTCTGAGGTGGGGAGTTGAGAGTCCATCGTTATGTTAGGGTAGACGTGAAATGCGGGATATTGGGCGAGTTCAGGCTCATATCAAAACCTGACAACGCAATGCACTGGGGTGAATTTCCACCGGCCCGGCTGCTGATTTGGTGCTTTATGGGAGACTTGATCACACATTGTGTAAGCACTGAATTACGTTCTCTGAAGTCTTAGAGAGTTACAGCCCGGAGGAAAAGCGAAATCAATACTCCTGGCAAGGTCTCATCGGAGCCGATCCAGGACCAAAGCCATCCCCGATTGCCGCCGGAGGGTTTATTGTACAGTAAACTTCCTGCGGAGCTGAGCGCCGGCGGCTTGACTTTCGTCGAGTGGGCTGGACACCAATCCCTGCTTGCGCTGAAGCTGAACAGGGGCCATTGTATCCACTCATATCCCCAGCACATCACATAATCCTCCGCTTCATGATCAAGAAGGACTATAAAGTGTCACAAGCCTATGATGACAACAATACATCTCCTATATAATTCGCAGCATCCAAGTTGTCCCCAAGGTAGAAAACTATAACCCTACCAAACGACAAGCACATCACCTTCCCGTCCAATCTTCGACACAGTCCCCCAAGACCCACCAATAGGACCGCCGCCTACCATGGGCGACGCCGGCGAATCGCCCTCCTCCCACAACCCTCCCCCATCCCCCCAATACTTCCAACCAGCCGAACACCTCCCGCACTCACACACGCTAACCGCCTTCCCCAACCTCCCCGGCTGCTACCAGGACGCCGCCTCCACGTCCGCCGCCCGCCGCGAAGTCGCCGCCATCGCCACCGCCATCTCCCACTTCGAGCCCGTCTGGCTGTACGCGCACCCTGCGCACGCCCGTATCGCGCGCGCGCTCGTCAACGACAACGACAACCAGGACGTGGACGTCGTCGTCAAGGAGGCCGAGGTCGACAACCTCTGGATCCGCGATCTGGGGCCCGTCTTCCTGCATAGCCCCCGCACGGGCAAGACGGCGGCGGTGGATTTCAATTTCAACTACTGGGGCCACAAGGCCGAGGAGACGGTGGACGGGGCGTTTGCGCGCCGGGTCCTGGCCTCGAGGGAGTTTGGGCATGTGGAGACGGTACAAGCCGGTATCGTGTCGGAGGGGGGAGCCCTGGAGGTGGATGGCGAGGGCACGCTGATGGTGACGGACACGTCGATCGTGAATGAGAACCGCAACCCGGGGATGGGTAAGCGGGAGATTGAGGCGGAGTTGAAGCGCGTGTTGGGCGTGCGGAAGGTTATCTGGCTCAAGGGGGTGGAGGGGCTGGAGAGCACGGACTGGCATGTTGATGCGTGGTGTCGCTTTGTGAGGCCGGGAAAGGTGCTGCTGTCGAAGCCGCCGTTGAATGCGCACAAGGAGATCCGGGCGATCTTTGAGGATGCGTTGCGGGTTTTGGCGCAGGAGACGGATGCGAAGGGTCGGCGGTTGGAGGTCGTTGTGGTGGATGAGCCGGATCAGGAGAAGTTGGCGGGTGGGACGGTGGAGGGGATGGTGACGAGCTATGTGAATTACTTGCTGGTCAATGGCGGTGTGGTCATGGCGAAGTTTGGGGACGAGGAGCCGGACGAGAAGGCGTTGGCGTTGATCAAGGAGTTGTTTCCGGAGAGGAAGGTCGTGCAAGTGTACATCAATGAGTTGCCTAGGCTGGGCGGTGGGATTCACTGTGCGACGCAACATGTTCCTGTCTAGAAGTATTGTGAAGTCTTATTTGGCAGCAAGCACATGATCCCATGAAGCCTCACTCGCTACGCAATCTAAATGTTGGATCGTTTCCCCTGAGTCTGTGACAAGCCTCGTCCAACTTCGATTCCTTACTTGTCTAATCATCCAGATACCAGTTCCTTGCAGCACACCCTCTGTAGGCCTGGATACCTCAACGACCATAACTGCAAGCTCAGCCAGGTGCTTGCGGTCTCGCTCGCTATCTGTGCCTCCACGCCTTCTAGCAGCCAGTATTCTTAAGACCGTGTTGGCCTGGGATTATTCAAGAACATATTTTGAATCTGATCAATATCAATGGCGTCAGAGATGGGAGCAATGATTTCGAGCTGGGATGGCGCGAGTCCTTGTTGTAAACGTGGCAGCATTGAAGACTCCTGGCCGATGTGGACCCTCGTCGATGGAGGCAAGTCCACGGATGAAGATCGAGCTCTGCGAATGGCCCTCGCAGCTCTCTGCATTGAAGCTAAGGCAAGTTCCATCGCCACCCTTACAGCTCTCAAAGATTGCTCATCGGCTTGCAGCTGTTGTTCTCTGGCTTGTAGAGATCTCCTTAGAGCGTCAAGAGTTCGCTCTCGACGAGCAAGCGCCTGATCTCTGACGTTCAGCTCGGATTCTCCGGTGACCAGCTGCCGTTCTCGCCTGGAGTAGTGGAACGAGGACCAGGTTCCCGGATCACTCTCGCTCCAGCTAAGAGATTCGAGGGTGGTGGGAAGGCGAGTTCGTGCGGAGCTGGCGAGGTAGAGAATAGGTTGGTGATGACTCGGCTCTGGCGGTAAGCTTCTTGGCGTCGGACCCCTGCATACTCCTCGGAAGCGAGGTCAATGGCATCGGTATTGCAAGACTGGTCAGCGCGGTCTGAGCTGGAGTGTTGGCTTTCACTCATGGTTATGTTCTCGAGATCAAAGGTTGATAGGTAGAACTGATAGAACTGATGGTTGTTAGTAGTAAAGATGACTATCTTCTGTTTCAGAAGGAGAAAAAGAGAACGAAGGATCTAACACCCCACAGCAAGCATGTCTCTTATAGTAGTCATGAGTGACACACACGAGACAATCAGGCAGGAGACTTGCTTCACAATCATGTTTCATGTGCCTTGTTCGTGTCAGCCCATGGCCTGCTTTATCATCTGTTCGCCTTCACTAAGAAGGCCCAGTATGTTTAGTAACGTCGGGCAGTAAAGGCAGCTTATACCAGGCAGATGAGACCCCAAGTTAGATGCAAGCTGAATTTCACCGCTTAGCATGAAAGACATTATGCACTACCCTTTGAGACGATCGTAACATCACGACAGCCTCGTAGATGTCTTTGAGATAATTCCGAATACTAGACGTGATATCACAGGCAGTAAATGCTTGGCAACCGAAAAGCAGGCAGTGAAAGCTTGGCATATTGAATTGCATTGCCCTCTGTGCTGAGACCAGCCCATACCAGTAACGACCACGATATGGATTCATGCCGTGCCCAACCAGAAACTCGCTGTATTCGCGTATTGTTAACTCTCGCATGCCGGTGTTCGCAGGCAGGGTTGGCAGAATGTGCGTATCAAGATAGTGGTCAGGGTCCCTCCAGAAGTCGTCTGAGTGGATGCCCGGCAGGTTGCTTCTGGGAATGCCTGAAGCGTAGTCAGTGGTAGCTGGTGGACGACTACTGTTGGCTGGCGTGGTAGCTTGATGATGTACAGGAGTCGTTGACTGGGCAGCCGGGACATATGGTGGTGTTTGTGTTGAGTGGTTGATGTTGCTTGCAACGATCGGCCCTCGAGGAATTGGAAATGTTGGCTGACTAAGTGTGGTTTGTTGCTGATATCGTGGCTGGTATCCAGATGGCACCGCCGTAGGAACTTAAGCTGTATCAGGAGCCACATGCTCTTGATGAGCTGCTGTACGTTGCGCGTGTGGTGTGCTTCAGCGGCACGTATAGCGTCTTCATCGGCTTTGAGCTTTTGTTCTCTGTCTTCGAGTTCCTCCCGCTTGCGTTCGATATCGGCCTCTTTCTGGTCGAGAGCTTCCTCTCTGCTCTGTACCATCGCTTGATCTCCCCAAGGCGTGCCTCGGCAAGGTAAGCCGCATCTTCTCTTTCTGACACTTGCCTCTCGCTGGTTAAAAGTTTCCTTTTTCTCAGCAAGCTGTGCCTCTCGGAAGGTGGCACTTTCATCTCTTGCCTGAACATGCGCTTCTGCCTGGTATGGTTGGGCGAGTAGGTGCTCTAGTCGGTCTCGGGAATCACGAGCTCGTTGAAGCTGACGTAGCACTTCAGAGTATCGAGCTAGGCTCTGGAAAGACACTGGAGTTTTTGAGAGCGATATTAAAACCAAGCGGCACTGTGTTTGTATATCAGATATAAAATATAGCCTGTGGCCACAGGAAGGCATGCAAGCGACAATGCTTGGCGCCAAGATATTGCATCTGAAATGCCGCAGCATTCATGCTGAATAGCATCATTCACTGAAAGGCACCTGCGGCCATGACACAGGAAGTAGAAGAGCTCCCATAAGTTTTTCATAATGTTCCAAGCTGTATGTCCACCACGCTAGGCAGGAAAGGCGCCGGATTTGGCAACAGGGTTTGAGATGAGGCAAATTGGACGCCTTGCGCCTGGCTAAGGGCCGAATTCGGAGGCATGGACCTCTATTCGCTTCCCCGAAGTTTAGGGCTCAGTGCTGGAAGAAGAGATCTGTACTGACGCATGAGCTGCAGGTATTTTGTGTTCATGCCCAACAATGGGCAGCAAACAACATCTGAACGGCATTTGTTGTGATTGATGCGATCAGTTAGCAAGCGGTGCTTGTTTGCTCACACTCCTTGAGCACTAGTGTTTCATGGGAGACTCGAGCGTGCGATTGCTTTACTTGGGCTCATGGAGGCGCAGCGACCCTGTACCTCTGAGGTGTCACCGTGTCCGACGTAGTGACGCTGGGGTTTGATTCGGATGTCCTCACAAGGGGGCATAGCGACCAGCATCTTACTCCAACATTACACGTGGCGTTCGGGTCGCGCCTCGGATGGAGTCGTGTACAATGAAGTCTCCGGAGAAGCAGCAAGATTAGTTTGCGACCGTCGAAGCCATTGGTCGGAGTTGAGCGGTTGGCTGATAGGACCCCTGTTTATCTTGAAGCAGATCTTGCTCGATTTAGAAGGCGGTCTGCTGAATAGAGTCATGAAGTTAAGCAGCAAGCCAATGGCATTGGACGAGCAGATCACAATCGCAAGTACCGAGTGCGGAGGATTGCCAGCTAGGAGAATCGCCGGCGGGCATCGAGGATAAATCATGACCATTTTGCACCCAGGTTCGGAATTGTAATCTGCATTCTTCACATCTCTGAGAAGATGGGCAAAGGCACCGGTAAAGACATTGAAGCTGCCGCCGAGCGCACGGTCTCCATCAGCGCCGGCAGTGAAAAGAAGATCGTTGCGTCCCGAGATATCGATGAAGCGTTGAAATTTCTTGAAGCCAATGCCGGCACGATCAATCTCGAGGATGTAGACGAGAAGAAGTTGATGCGGAAAGTCGACTGGATGTTGATGCCGCTGATGTTTCTCTGCTACTACTTGCAGTATTCGGACAAGACACTGATCAACTATGCCGCTGTCATGGGCATCATCGAAGACACCAATCTGCCACCAAATGGATTTTCCAACCTGGCCATGGCGTTCTATGTCTCCTTTTTGGTGTGCGAGCCTCTGCAGACATACTTTATCCAGCGGTTGCCGGTTGGAAAATGGCTCGGAGCCAATGTGGTACTCTGGGGCATCACCGTTGCATGCAACTGTGCTGTGTCGAACTATGCATCGGTCATTGCGCTGAGAGTCTTGCTCGGGGCGATGGAGGCCTGTGTTGCGCCGGCTTTGGTAGTGGTCACTGGGATGTGGTATCGTAGGAGCGAGCAAGTCTCACGAATGGGGATCTGGTACCAGGGAACGTCGCTCGGACCGGCCATCTCGTCTCTCATCAGTTACGGCTTTCTTCATTACGCCAACTCGAACCCAAATGCCAACTTCAAAAGCTGGCAGATCCTCTTTTTGCTGTATGGTCTCATCACGATCGTCGTCGGCATTTGCGTTCTCTGCTTCCTGCCGGACAATCCGATGAAATCTCGGCTTTCAGATGCGGAGAAGATCTTCATCATCAATCGCGTTCGCGGGAACGAGACCGGTATCGAGAACAAGCACCTGAAGTGGGCGCAGGTGAAGGAGGTTTTTGTCGACATCAGAACTTGGCTGATCGCATTGATTGTCATCGCGACAAATGTGCCCAACGGAGCGGTTTCGTCCTTTCAGTCTATCATCATCTCGAGTTTTGGCTTCGACGAGTATGAGACGCTGTTGCTGAATTTGCCCAGCGCAGCAGTGTCATTCATCGCCGTTGCGGCTGGGTCGTTCCTGGCTGGCAAGTATAATGCACGCTGTATCGTCATCATCTGTTTGATCATCCCGACCATGATGGGCGGAGCTCTCATGGCTTGGCTTCCTGCAGACAACAACGCCGGCCTACTAGCCGGGAACTACATGACCAGCACTGTTGGTGCCTCGTTGCCACTGCTCTACTCGTGGATCACGGCAAATTACGCCGGACACAGCAAGAAGACAACCATGTCAGCCATCGTGCTCATGAGCTTCTGCATTGGCAACATCATCGGACCCAAGACGTTCCGAGACAGTGACGCTCCGGCCTATATTCCGGCTAAGATCTGCATCGTCGCATTCCTTGCGTGTGCGATTCTACTCGCGCTGACTCTGGATGGGCTGTACTTGTGGGAGAACAAGCGGAGAGACAAGATGGGAGTCGTCGACATGCCAGAGGACTTTGAGTTGCTAGACCTGACTGACAAAGAGAACAAGCGATTCCGGTATCTGTTGTAGGATTGAGGAGAGACGTGGGAAGATGAGCAGCGACAAAGCATGAATGAAGCAGAGGTCGGAGTAGCATATAGCCGATCTACGAGGCTGAACAAGGCTGAACAAGGCTGAACAAGGCTGAACAAGGCTGAACAAGGCTCTATTTCTCCAACTCCTCGAGCTGTTTTGTGCTCGACGCCCTTCCTCCTGGACTCACACGCACAACCCCCACTGTTCCGATTCAGGTGTAAAGCACGCCCTTCAGTCTACGATTTTCTGCATTACACGGGAATCGTAAACCGGTACAAGTTGACCGTTTGTCTCCCGCTGAGGTCCCGCTGGGGTCCCGTCGCTACCGCCCAACCCGACAGAGCTCTGATAACACTCACCCATCAACTTTCCCCACAAACACCACCACCTGAGATAAACGCCCCACCTACGCAACCGGCAACCACACCGACGGATTCCCATGTCCTCGATTGCCACATTGCGCCTGCCCCGCAGACTGCCAACACCATCGAGAATCTCACAATTCAAAGCATTTAAAGCACCCAACACATCAACCTCTATTTCCCCTTTCATCTACCACCGCCCCTTCACCACCACCACCACCCGCACCATGTCCCAATACAAGTACGAATACCTCGTGACCGTGCCCGACGTGCCCAACGCGCCCGAGAAGCGCCTGGCCGCGCGCCCCACGCACCTCGCCAACCTGAAGCCGCGCATCGAGTCCGGCCAAATCGTCTTCGGCGGCGCCACGCTCGCGCAGCAGCCCGCCGACGGAGGCGCCCCGGAGATGACGGGCAGTGTGATGCTCATCAAGGCGAATAGCGAGCAGGAGGTCAGGGAGCTGATTGAGGGGGATGAGTATGCGAAGGCTGGGGCCTGGGATGTGGGGAAGGCGACTATCACGGCGTTTCGGTGTGCGGTGCGGACGGCGATGTGAGGTTGAGGCAGGGAGAGAAGCGGGCAGGTCAGTAGGGGATTGGGGAATGGTAACGTTGGGTGTGCGTGGGGGTGTGCAGGTGGCATGTCCAGATTTAGAGACTACACCCTATCATGTCTCGTGTTGAAGTCAGTTGCCTATATATCAAAATGACTGAAGGGGTAGGGTGTCAATGATGCCGACTCGCTGGAAACCTTTAAAATCAAATCGTTCTTCTGAGAAGGCGCAGCCATATTAGCACTCTTAAGACCGCTACCCGTGCAGGTCGAATGGGTTTCTCGCCCGTGGCATTTTTCACATACAGGCGCGGAGGAAGCTGCCCAACAATCCCTCGGACAGGAACAACGGGTTGTGTGCACACAGCTGCAACAGTCGACTTCTCACCAGCCAGCTCCATCTGCCGCCAACGCCGCGATACTATCCATCCTGCCCCTCTCACCCATCTACAAATCAATCAGTAAAACAAACTTACCCCCAAGGGAACGCACAACTTACCATCTTGACCTTCGCCCGCTCCTCATCCTCCCTCGCCTGCTGCTCCTTCTCCACATTCTCGACCGCCTGGCTCTTCCACGCCTCGTCCTCGACACTTCCCACCAGCTCCGCAATGCCATTGATGCGATTCTCCAGCACGTCTCTGGCATTGCGCATGTCGCTCTGACGCGTGCGCGCCATGGCCTTGTCCAACGAAGGACTCAGGCCGGCGGCGAAGTTGCGCTTGGCGACGCGGGCCTCGGCGACCGGCAACGGCACGTCCATGAACCAGATTTCGTCCATGAGATCCGCGGCCTCGGACCAGGGCGGGCGCGAGAGCGCGAGGTACAAGCCTTCGAAGATGATGATGCGCGCGCTCGGTGGGATGGGGATGTCGTTCTCGACGGGGTCTTTGACTTCGTGGTCGAATGACGGGGCGTGGATCGTCGTGGTGGTGGCCTCGATGGGCTGTCGGAGCCGGCGCACGAGCGATAGGTAGGATTCGCCGTCGAAGGTGAAGGCGGCGCCGCGGCGGAAGATGGCTTCTTCCGAATCGGGCAACGCGGCGAGCTGGGCGCGGGTCAAGTGGTAGCCGTCTAGAGGTACGACGTAGGCGAGGTCGGGTTGGCCATTGGAGCCAGAGGTTGGGGAGTTGGGGTGGTCGGCGTGGAATGAAGTGCGGCGGCGCTTGTTGAGCTCGGCCGCGATGAGGCTGGCGAACGTAGTCTTGCCGCTGCCGGGAATGCCGGCGATGGCGAGCAGAAGCCGTTGCGAGCCGTCGAGGGGTGTGTAGAGGGCTGGGAGTGTTAGGCGGGGTGGAGGGAGGGGCAGGATGGGAAAGTACACCAGGCTTTCTCCGCTAGGCGGACGACCGTCTCGTCCATAACGATAGATTCTGGCGTAAGACGTGTATATTTGCGTTGTTATATATGTGAACTCGCTTACCTGGGACTGCACGGCTGAAGTCTTATAGACGGAGCACGGCAGTCGTCATCGCGCCGAGAAAGGACCCTTGTCAGTGGTATCTTCAGTGCCCTTAGCTAACAAGATGCAAGCAACAGATAAGCTCGCATGTTTTGACTTCTCCACGGCTGACGGTGGCATGCACAGCAGGGAGTTGCTGAAACGTGGGGAAGATAAGTGCTGCAGCCATCGTGTCTCGTCAGGCTGAGAGAGGAGATTCGGAGTCGATCGGTGCCAAGACTCGGTTGGGACCGCGTTTGGCGACTCGCCTGCAAAGGGGGTCAACGACAACTTCATGCTCGTTGTCGCTTAAGCTTGTTCTTGTTCACATTCATTCCGACCGTTCATTCAACGTTGACAGTCATTCCTTTTTCACCCACTTTCTGCAGTCACTCATTAGCTCCCATTACCTTCTTTCAACCGCTCCAATCTACATTGAACGATCGCAATTGATCGCGTCCCCGTCTACCAATTCCACCACCATTCAACACCCATTCAGACCTGCAAATCCGCAGACATGCGCGCCACACTCCTCCTCCCCATCCTTTCCCTCACGCTCGGCGCCCTGGCCAACCCTCCCGCCTGCCTCCTCTCCGCCGTGGGCGCGCAGGACAGTCCCGCCGACCTAGGCGCAGTCTGCGGCGACAACGCCAAGGACGTGCAAGAGACCATCGACGCCGACTGCAAGGACAAGGACAGCAAGAGTCTCGCGCAGGAGGCCTTTATCAGCACCTGCTCGGCTGCTGGTAGCTCTGTTGGTGAGTCTTGAACAAGCATTTTCATACTTGACCTACATACATCGTCCCACCGAACGGCCATTCTCGGTGGGCCTGCGAGGCTACCCTGCTACAGAACCAACAAGCTAATTCACGATCTCTCACAGCGGCGTATACCCCCTCTTCAACCTCCTCCGGCTCCTCCTCGTCCGCGACCGGCACGCGCAGCGGCAGCAGCGACGACCCATCCAACACCGCATCGGCCTTCGAGTCCGGCGCCAGCGCCACAGGCTCCGGCGCGGCGGCCAGCGCGACCGGTGGCTCAGGATCGGGCGCCGCGGACGTGAGGGTCATGGGCGGCTTCGTTGCTGGCGCTGTTGCTGTGGCGGGACTTGCCATTGGCTTGTAAACGAGTTTTTACTTCCCAGATCACTATTGCGTGAGCATGGATGGGGCCGACCGTGTCGATGTTTTGCATTTTCCGTTGGAGAGGTTACATAAAACAAAATGAACGCCCAAAGTGAGGGCAGGACAGGGCCGGGGCAGACATTTCGGGCTGAATTTGGTCAATGTGTCTGTCCTTGTTTTCCCTCAACTTATCGTCAGCGGTAGTTTGGGACCGGGCACATGGGCGACTTTGTATTCCTAGACTTAAAGTTGCGAACACCTGGCGATACCACTCGGAGACAAATTGAATTGAACTGAAAAGCCTCGCTCAAAGTTTTTCCGATGTTTTTTGTTCATTTCCGTATGGTCTTTGCGATGTCGGATGATAGTCTATGTCTCTGCAGACAGGCTGTGCTCTCTATGCTCGATCACACGTCAGAGGATTGAATATTGCCCCCGTCGAGGCACACTTGGAAAAGCTACTGTAGTCGACGAGGAATCTCCTTTCCGCATCCTGTATATTTCCCGCACGCCACAAAATCATGAAGAATCGATATTTTGCATAGGACCCCCCAGCGCGTTTGTACTTCGCGGACGGCGGCTCATGGCCGGCCTCGCATGCAAGCCAGAACCCCTTTTGCACATGCTCTCACCTCCAGTGGCGATCACCGCACGATCATGTCCTCTCTGCGCGGCCCCGTCCCAATCCATTTGACTCTAATGCCTACCTGCTGCTCAATGTACTCGACGTACTCCTGTGCCTTCTTCGGTAGATCCCCCCACTTGCTCACACCCGTCGTCTTCTGTTGCCAGCCCGGGAACGTCTTGTACACCATCTCGGCGCGCTCCAGCTCATCGAGATCAGCCGGGAAATCCTGCACCTCGACACCATCCACCTTGTAGGCCGTGGCGACGCGGATCTCCTCCAGGTCATCGAGCACGTCCAGCTTCGTCAGGTTGATGACCGTGTATGTGTTGATCTGCGCCGAGTACTTGACGAGCACCAGATCGAACCAGCCACAGCGGCGCTTGCGGCCCGTGGTGACACCGAACTCGCGTCCGACGCGCTGCAGGCGCTCGCCATACTCGGCGTCCTTGGGGGAGATGGCGGCATCGAGTTCCGTGGGGAATGGACCAGAGCCGACGCGAGTGGTGTACGCCTTGACCACGCCGACGATGCTGGAGCCTGGAGCGGCAAGGGCTGTCGGAGACAGGCCGGCAAGACCAGTGAAGACGCCGCCGAGGCCGGTGTTGGACGATGTGACGTAGGGATACGTGCCGTGGTCGATGTCGAGAAGCAGGGCGTTCGCACCCTCAATGAGAATGTTCATGCCAGCCGATGCGGAGTCGGTGGGGTTCACGCCGGTACCGTTGGTTGAAGGCAGAGACGCGCCGGCAATACCGACTGCAGAAGCCAACAGGGGAG
Organism: Cyphellophora europaea CBS 101466; assembly: GCF_000365145.1. NCBI lineage: Eukaryota > Fungi > Ascomycota > Eurotiomycetes > Chaetothyriales > Cyphellophoraceae > Cyphellophora > Cyphellophora europaea. The sequence continues at coordinate 172,324 of NW_008481808.1, read as the reverse complement.
TCTGCTTGATCACGTATTGCTTTAACTCGTCCCGTACGCTGCGCAGTCTCTCGATTTCGGCGTCAACGCTGTACGACGCAAGAGCCGCCTCGCCGTACGTAGACCGGTAGCCATCGTAGAGCTCGCGTAGCCGCTTTTCCCAGCGAGGAGATTCGGCATCGTTGACCAGCATCCAGAAGGGGACACCTTTCCGGGCAACCTTGTCCGAATAGCAAGGACCGATGCCCTTCCGGGTGGTGCCGATCATGTCTTTTGGGTTGACGCCAGTCTTGTAGCGGTCTTCTGAGATGCCATCGACAACGGTGTGGAGATCGAAGCAGATCTGAGCTCGGTCCGAGATCAAGATGCGCTCGCGCACGCCCTGCAAGCCCTTCTCTTCCAGCGCGCTGAGCTCCTTGAAGAAGGACGGGATATGGACGACGCAGCCGGTGCCGATGAGGTTGACCTTGCAGGAAGGGTTGATTAGGCCAGAGGGTAGGATATGGAAGTCGTAGGTGACGCCATTCACGACGATGGTATGGCCGGCATTGTTACCGCCCGCAGCGCGTGCGACGAGGGACGCAGAGGAGGCCAGGATGTCCACCAGCTTGCCCTTCCCTTCGTCGCCCCATTGGGAGCCCAGAACGAGAGTCACAGGCATAGTGTAGATGCGTAATTGAGTAACAGGTATGCGACAAATGTTACGAACAGTAGCCCGCCGGCGCACTGTTAGGAGCAGGAAAGACAGCAAGCCGATATCGCGAAAATTTATACCGGCATGGCACTTTGCATGAACTGTTGAGTGGGGGCGGGGCACTGAGATTTCGGAGGGTGCCGATGAGGATAGGGCAAGATCAGGCAGTGGAGTTTTACATGGGTTTCACCAGTTTTTCCTGCAGCTCGACGTAATCATGGTCTGTCACGATTCCCACTGTGCTAACATCCATGGGGCTTCTAACAAAAGTACCTTGGTCGCGCTAGAGACTTGACGACATCGGAATTCATTCAAACTCACTCGAAATTGTCCTTGTCGAACTGCTCACGATCCCAGAAGCGCGCGGTGATGGCATTGCCACCAAACACTCTGCCCTCTAACGCGTTGACCGCGCGAAGGGCACTCAGCTGGCTGACGAACCGAACAAAGACCAAAGGTCCACCATCCTCCATCGAGCGTCGATGGATGTAGACACGCTCAACCGTACCATACTTCTCTCCACACTCCTCGCCAATCTCTTGCATGATGCCTCCTTCACCTCGGTTTAATTCGGCGTCAACATCCATGCCATCTAGCATGTGCTCCAGTCGAATCACTTCTGACATAGGACCAAATTTGCCAGCTTCCTCGGCCTCGACGCCCTTCGCCTTCCGACCACCCAAGATCTTGCCTGTGCTGGCTGGTGTTGCAAAGCCACCGCCCTCCGCATCCGACTTCTTTTTCCGCACATCTGCCTTGGCATAGAGTGGGTTGATGATGCCAGTGCCTTTAGCTCCCAGTCCTTGACCCTTGGACCATCCATACTTGGCCATAAGCCGTTCAGCGAACCCTGACTGTCCGGGTCGGCTAGATTTTGACTGATCATGTTCGGTAGTTTCAGCCTCAAGCTTCTCCTCCAACTCTGTCTCCGAGGCTGGAATTTCAGGCGGTGCCTCCGGTAGGCTATAGCGGACAGGTGCGCGTGATATCATGCCGGTTGGCGGTGGCACATCTGGAGGTGGCGGAGGCGGTGGAGGAGCTACGGCCTGTGCCATCTGCATTCTGCGAGCATAGGCGTCTTCGCCTGTGGGGTCGTTCGGAACATCGGCGGGCGGAGGTGGCACTTGACTCATACGCATCCTCCTGGCCCAAACATCGTCCCCTGATACATCATCAGGCACATCGGCAGGTGGCGGTGGTGGGTCGGCATTGAGATTCGAAGGCGGGGCGAACGACATTGGAGGTGCAAATCGTCCTGGGATGGTCAGCTCGCGTAGAAAATGGACATTGATGCGCGTACTATTTGTGGGTCTCTCGTCGTAGTCACTCTCGTCGGTGCTAGACTGTCTCTTCCTCATACGGTGGCGATAAAGCAAGTCTTTCCACTCGCGGACCTCGAGTATCTTCTCCTCGCCGTGCTTGTACTCCTCGTAATTTGTTGGCCGGCTCGGATCGTAGATGTCATCCCAGTTCTGTTCCATCGCAGGCGCTTTCTTGTCCTTCTTCCGTTTTTTGCGTCCGCCGCGTTGTCGCTTCTCGCCTTGAAACCATTCATCGTCATCCGGAGTTGCAGTCCAATCATCTATAGTGGTCTTGGGCGCAGACGGCTGCGGCAGTTCCTGAACTGGCTCGGGGGGCTTTTCGATTGGCGGCTGCACTTGCGGAACAGCGGACAACTTGTTGGCAATGGCTTTGGCCTTGGCTTTGGCGGCGGCAGCAGCCTGAGATTGCTGGGGTCTTCTTGTAGGTTGAAAACGTAGTGAGGCTGTGGGCAGCAATCATCATAGAACACGTGAGCAGATCCGAAATCACAAAGATAAAGTCCATTCGGCGAGGTCATATACCAGCGAGAGCTTGCTGTTTCTTTCCAGCATCATCTTGTTCCGCAGCTTCTAGCTGCTTGTAGCTCACCGGGGCACTTGAAATAGAACCCGGAGTAGAGCTCTTGGGGTCGAGGAGGTTCGCATAGAGCGACAAGCCGCCTCCGGCGGAAGGTGGAGGGTCATTGGCCATGGTGGACGCAGAAGTGGGATGGAATTGAGGGAGTTGAGAGGAGGTCTGCGACTTGGACAGTCGACGCCGACAGTGTGCAGCCAATAGACGTCAAGCAGTCATGCAGCATGCGGGCCAACAACGTTCACCCGGCGCTCAACCTCTCCTCATTCATGTGCGCAGTCATCGAAGCTCTTCGAGTCCAGATTCGACTTTGATGTCGAGAATATCCCGGGCCAAGGGAGTCGCGTGTTCCAAGCTGCCCGACCTGTGACAAGATGTACGTCTCAGACCTCCACAGCAAGATACCAAGTGGTAAGCTCCTCGCTATCTAATCGCAAAACTTTTCTCGTCATTCCGGCTGCGTCACGCCATATCTCCCTACACCACTGCCCCTTCAGTCTTTCTCTTCCAGTACATCCCACTGCGTGACTATGGCTTCGACGTTATCCTCATCCTTCTCTCACACCTCCGGCCAAACTGCTGTCATCATCCCCAGCGAGCCTGCATTGACCGTCTCCTACAAACAGCTTGACAGTGATATACAGTCGTTTCGGAAACAGCTTGCAGAGCTAGGAATCGGTCATGGCGCTGCCGTCTCCATCGCACTTATCAACAGCTACGAGTTTATTGTCGCCTTCCTGGCAACGGCGTACCAGCGAGCGATAGCAGCACCTCTGAATCCGGCATACAAACAGGACGAATTTGAGTTCTATATCGACGACCTCTCATCTTCGCTCATCCTGGTTCCCAAGGGTGCCTTCGCCAAAAATGAACCTTCAATACGTGCCGCGAGAAAGTATGGAGCCACCATTGCTGAATGTTACCTGGATGGCTCAAAAGTAATACTCGACGTCAAGGAAACCAAGAAAAGAGCCACCCCACAGGCCCTTCTTACAGCCCAGCCCAACGATACCGCACTCGTTCTACACACCAGCGGCACTACAGGCCGGCCTAAAGCAGTACCTCTATCCCACCGCAACCTTACCCGCACGATGCACAACATCCAGCACACCTACGACCTCAGCCCTGCAGATCGGACCTACCTGGTCATGCCGCTGTTCCACGTACACGGCTTGCTCGCTGGTTTTTTGGCGCCCCTGATCTCTGGCGGGTCTGTTATTGTGCCCCCACGCTTTTCTGCCCGGAGCTTCTGGCCTGACTTTATCAGCCATGAGGCTAACTGGTATACTGCCGTCCCCACCATGCATTCAATCCTCGTCAAGAACGGGCCTCCATCGACTATGCCGAAGATTCGCTTCATCCGCTCTTGCTCCTCCGCGCTACCGCCCAAAATCATGCGGGAGCTAGAAACCATGTGCAAAGCGCCTGTGCTAGAAGCTTACGCCATGACCGAGGCGGCACATCAAATGTGTTCAAACCCGCTGCCCAGTCGCGGCAAGCGGAAGCCCGGTAGCGTGGGCCTCGGACAAGGCGTAGAGGTACGGATACTAGATGCGGAGGGCAATGAAGTCGAGCAGGGTGCACAGGGCGAGGTGAGCATCCGTGGGGAGAACGTCACAAAGGGCTACATCAACAACGAGAAGGCAAATAAGGAATCATTCACAGCGGAAGGTTTCTTCAGAACCGGTGACCAGGGCTTCAAGGACAGCGAAGGCTATGTCATTCTCACCGGTAGGATCAAGGAGTTGATCAACCGCGGCGGCGAGAAGATCAGTCCTATTGAGCTGGATAATGTGGTGGGTGCCATGCCTGGCATTGGTGAAGCCGTCAGCTTCGGCATGCCTTCAGACCTATTTGGCCAAGAGGTAGGCGTGGCGGTGGTGCCCAAAGGGACCACGCGTGTCGAAGCCCAGGACATCGTGCAATATGTGGAGTCAAAGCTGGCGAGTCACAAGAAGCCAAGTCGGGTGAGTACAGTCGTATACACGTTACAAAGTCCATTTATTGACCGTGTGCCAGGTATGGATTCTAAAGGAGATCCCTAAGACCGCGACGGGTAAGGTCCAGCGAAGAAAGGTTGCGGAAGCGTTGCTAGCAAGAGATACTCAAGCGAAACTGTAGAGCGTCGTGTCCTCGTATGGGCGCTGTACATTCTTGATAGAGTGATACCCCAGACTTATAGATGTGCCTATATGCTGCTCCGATGAGGAGGAGCACCCAAACGATGTGGTCTTGAATATTCCTTCCCAGCGACACATGTTCGTTGCAGACAACATGCACACTCAACACAGACAACCCCAGCATGCAGAAGACCATATCACCATCAATCGCGCCCCGTCCGTCCGCTTGTCAGCATTGACGCCAAGTCCCGCACACCCAACCGCGGCTCATCCTTCATCCTTCATCCTCCCACCACGACAACCCCCTACAGGCACGTCAAGGCCATCAGTCAACAGAAAGACAAACCTTACTAACCAAGGCGTGCACCCCATCTCCAGCCTCAGCTTCTCAACCCCGCGCACCGAGCCAGCGCCGAAACCTGGGGTACGGTTCTTTTGTCCACTGCATGCCTTAGGAAGATACCGGAGCGCGCCTTGCATGCTATTCTATCCTCGTCCCTATCAGTCCAGTCCAGTCCTTTCTCTTTCCCCTTCTCTTGCATTCCCTCCCCGCCGTTCTCTCCCGTTCCCGTTCCTCTTCCCTACCCATCCCGACCCGACCACCTCAGATCTCCTCAGATCTCGTACAGTCCCCTCATCCTCATCTACCCGAAATTGTCTCCTGGACGCGCCGCCGCCACTGCCGCTACTACCACTACTGCAGCCGGCCAGCAAATTATCGGCGCAGCCCCCACCCATCAGAGACTTCCCGAGGGAGATGAGTGATGGGTGAGAGCCCACGAGTCAGCGGTCTTCCGGTCTCGTGATACACCGGGGTTTTGGGCCCAGTGGAGGAGTCTGTCTGTCAGTCTGTCTGTTAGTCTGTCAAGTAGATCAACGGGCAGGCTGGCTGGCTGACAGGTCAGGTATCATTGCTTCCCCCCTGATCTGATCTGATCTGATCTGGGGTGGGCAGAGCTCTATTCCTTGTTCCTCATTCTCCGGATAGGCCGTTCTCGTGTGAACGATTAGCCACGCGGCCTTGCTGACTTGCTGACTTGCTGAATGGCTTGCTTGCTTGCTAGCTAGCTAGCTAACGAGTTAACACTGATGCTGGCAGCTAGTTGTCTTCCGCATGGGTAGCGTAAGCCAAGCCAGAAATATGACATGGCATTCATGACATTCATGGCATTCACTGCAAGGCACCGTGGGACTAGGGGCAGGACCAAGACCAGGCCAGCTCAGGTGAGTCGAGGTGAGGTACGTCGACAGCCTTGAGACCAATGAGGTGAACGTCAAGAAAAGCCCCATGAGCTCGAGCAGGCACACAAGGACCTAGACCTAGAACACCTGGCATCGAAAGCTGTGTGAGGGACGGAAAAAAGTGACAGACACCAAGCCATACAACTACACCCATCAATCACACGCACGCGCGCAGACAGGGGAGAAACACGATTTTGCAGTCTGGAATAGGTTCATTCATCACATCATTCCATTGAGCTTTCTTAGCCTTTTGGCGCGCGTCCAAGATCTGCGCCGGTATCAACGTGCTTTTGGTTCTGCCGTAAATCGTCTCTCCTGACCGCTGCAAGCCAAGCAGCCTGTGCTGGCAGCAAGCGGCCAGGAAGAGTCCGTGAAATAGTAAACATGAAAAGAACAACCAAGGATATGTACCTTGCTTGCGCTGTGTTGCTCCAAATATGCCACCAATGACTCGATTGCCATACCATCCTCTCGTCATCTGGCCCTCGTATCATCGTAAGCTCAGGCAAATGTCTTGGGGTGATCGCCCAGGTGTCTGCCGAAATTACTACAGCTCCTCGCTCCTGTGAAGACTCCCAGAAAAAGCCCACCTGTGGGCGTGACAAAACTCCACTCATGTCTGCCAAAATCAAACCGCTGTCGCGATCGTGATAATGATATCGTACAGAAAACGACACTGCAATCAAGCAATCGTCTTCTCTCAATCACTGCTCGAGTACCTCTCAGTCTCACCTCAGCTCACTTGCATCGACAGGTGAACGTTGCGATGCTTCTTGGCTCCCCTGCTCCCGCAGATTTTGCATAATCTCATTTGCCTGTTGCATCTCACGCGACTCTCGACGCAATGCCGCAGTGTCCTCAGCGTGCCGCAAGGGATGGAGGCTCCGTGGTTGCGACAGAGAACGCTGCTCGCCACGCGATTCTGGTCGCGCATCATCGTCCCAACCCATGAAAGCCCACCACTCGTCAGGAACATCTTCGCGATTGCCGAAGCGCTCCATTATATGCTGTATCATCTGAATCTGACGAGAGCCTTCTCGCGCTTCGCGGGCTCGTCGGACACGCGCCTCGTGCATCCGTAAACCTTGTTCACCCGTCATGATGGGACCATCGGGTTCTCCGTTTCGCCTTTGATGGCGATCGCGCGACCGATGCTGTTCACGGATCTCCCGTGCGATCTCTTCAGTAATGCCAGTAGGCAAATCCAGGTCGCAACTGTCGTCGGCACCAATCTCACCGAAAGAAGTCGCCATGGTGGTCTGTGAGTTGCGGGAGTTCAGGCCAGAGTCGCCGTTAGATGCAAATGAGGTAGTGGTGGTTGATCGGCCCGCCTCCATAGTTGTAAGAAGGTTGATCCATGTTTCCGCATCTGCATTGTCATCTAGACTGGGGCTGCGATGTCGATCACCAAGTCCATCGATGGATCTGTGGGGCGGGGGATCGGGACGGCGCGAGACGCGACCGAGAGGAGGTAGCGAGGATTCCCAGCTCTCGGGTGGCGGAGTTTCAAGCGTGCGTGCAAGGTCATCATGGTAATGAGCAGGGGGGAATTGGCGGGTGAGATTATCGGGCTCGTCATCGAAAGGGAGGGGTCCGTCGGGGATGTTGCGACCACTGCCAGAAGACGAGGGCGGGCTAAGTAGTCGCAGACGGCGAGGCGAGACTGAGCCTGATCGAGTGGCGCCAACCTCGAATCTCAGGCTGGACTGGCGATCGGGTCTGGGAAGATGGAAGCGCCGCGCAGGTGTGCCGCCGTTCGAATCATTTTCATCGCCGTCGCGAATGGTTGCCCTTGCCTGTTGTATGAGATCTTCCGAGTCACGTAGGCCGTTGCTATAATCACGAGTGCGGGGTCTTCGATTCCGTAGTCGCGCTATCTCAGCTTCCATCTGAGCGATCTGAAGTTCTGTAGTTTGGTCTTCATCGATGCGGTGGTGATAGCGCTCGCGTATTCGCTCACGCGCTGCATATGCACTATATCGCGTAGGTCGTACGGTAGGCTGGCGGCGGATCGTTGACCGCTGGGTGGCAGCAGCGCGGTCTAGTTTGGCAGCAGCATCCTGAGCGATGGCCTCGTCAGGCTCCTGGAACATCCTGTGGGGTTGGTTGTCAGTATTGTGGCTCGTAATCGGAAAAACTGGAGCGCCGGTCACGCTTACGCGCGCGGGCGGCAAAGCGCGCAAAGACTTACGGAAGGCCCATAGCTGCAGAAAGATCCTTGCCCAAAGACTCGAGGAGGGGAGAGGGGGAGTGGAGAGTGGAGAGGAGTAAAGAGTGACGGCGACAATGCGCACCGAGTATTGTACAATGGGGAGAGGAGATGGGAATTGTTGATGGTTGTGATGGTGGAGTGAGGCGGAGGAGCGAGGCACAGCAGAGGGAGGCTCGGGAGGAGCAAAGGGGCCAGGTTGCAGGGACCAATCACCAGTCACCAATCGGCAGGCAGGAAGAGAAGGAGTGGTGGAGGGTCCCCAGCCTCCATGCTGTGCATCTGCAATCACGTGACTGGCGTACATCGGCAAGCACGTGATCCGCGCGAGAAAGGTTTTCAACCCTGCACACCCTCCCTCCTCGCAACCACTCATCCCGATTGGTGTATTGTTGAGTGGTTCTTACTGACGAATAATGCCGCTTATCTTTGGCATGCTCCATTGCTATCAGGACCCAGCTGGGTTCCTGAACACTTTCATGAAACGGTTGAGCAATACCATTGACAGCGCATGATGAAAAAAGGTAGGGGAGGCCGCCCCGTGGCCACATACATACTCTCGCCTTTTCCGCCGCTGTTTCCCACCGTTCTACTGACTTTATACTGAAGCGTATTACGATGGCACTCTGAGGCATATCCGGCTGACTAACAATCGTGACGATGCCATCTTTTTCTTTTGACAGTTTCGCCTCCATGGGCGCTGCGAACACTGCGCCTTCGTCACCTACTATGTCGCGATCAAATAGCACGTCTTCAGTACTCTCCCAGTCTTCGCACAAGTCTGAGCCTGCATGGTATAGTAGCTACAACGGAGTGGATACTACGAAGTCGCGCAAATCGTCCACTGTCTCGACCAAGACAACGCCCGCGAGCAGAGGCGATGGCAACAGCGGCTTGAAGTCGTTCTTTTCTGCAGAAGGGCGGGCAGAGCGCAAGGAGCAGAAGAGGAAGGAACAAGAGAAGCTAGAGAAGACAGTCTTGACCTCCAGGCATGCGGCCACGGTCAGAACGAGGATGCTGCTGGAACAACACAACCTCAGAGGTGGCCCAAAGGTTGCCAACGTCACTGGCACGACCAAGAGTGTACATCTTACAGCAGCTGCGCAGCAGACAAGGTTACCGCACTCGGGCCCCCCTGCTCTCCATGTAGCCGTCAAAGCCGACAACCGCGACATGCCTGCGCTCTCTCGAATCATGTCTGGAGATGAAAGGGACGAGGAAGACGAGCGGTTGGAGAGGGACAGGGAAGAATGGCTCAGAAAGAAGGCGGATGTCACAATGCGTAAGGTGACTGAAAGAGACGGTGACAGCGACGAGGACGAACCTCCGACGACCGACGGCCAGTTGCTCGAAGTCGATGGCACGCGATTGATCGGTGTAAGGATGGAAGGACAAGCCTATACCCCGAAGCCCGTGAAACTGCGGCACGGCGTAGGCGCTGGTTGGTCCAAGGACAGTGCCGGTGTTTGGAGGCGATGACTGGCCTGGCTACCCCCATATGAGGAGGACTTCCGCACCCAATATCGACCGCAATTGAAGAGGGCCTTGACCGCGTTCAGCAAGGCGTTGACTTATCAATCGTTCAGTTATGCCGTACTTGATCAGCGAAGTAGCAATCTTAACAACATCAATTCAACTATACATCCATTCCTTCAAAACCCTAGCCTTCAAATCGCTCTCGCCCCCTCCTTCAGATACTTCCCAAACGACCCATCCAACATCTCGACCATCTGCCCCATCTGCCTCTGCCTCTCCGCCTCAAACCCATCCAACATACCTTGCCCATGCCCCACCGCAAACTCCTCCTTCCCCTGCTCCAACCCTTCCACCATGGCATCCACATACTCCCCCAGCGGCATGCCGATGCTGCCCCCATCCACCAGGTCCGGCTGGTGCTTCTCGTCGTGGATCTCCGTCTGCACCGCCGGCGGGAAGACTTCGATGATTTTGACCAATTGTGGGGATTTGCCGGACCGGCGGAGCTGCAAGCGCAGGTTGAGGATGAAGGTGTGCAGCGCGGCTTTGGAGGCGTTGTAGTTGGGCGTGCGGAGCAGGCCTGGCACGAGCGCGAGTGTGGCCGAGATGTAGATTAGGGATGTTGGCTGCTGCTGGGCGGGGCGGGATAGGAAGTGTCGTAGGAAGGCGGCGGTGAGGTGCACGTGTGAGGTGTAGTTGGTGGTGGTCTCGGCGTCGAGGGCGGTGAGGTCGAGGGTAGAGGGGTTGCTGAAGTCGAAGGCGCGTTGGATGCCGCTGTTGAGGACGAGGCAGTCGATGTCGGGGTGCTGGGCGGTGGTCTTGTCGGCGAAGGAGGGGATGGAGGACAAGTTGGTGATGTCGAAGGGGATGGCTGTGGCGTTAGCCGCGCCGAGTCTGTTGACGAGGTCATTGAGAAGGTTTTCGCGTCGGCCTACGAGAAGAACGTGTGTGCCCTGGGACACGAGCTTGGTGGCCAGGCCGTGGCCAATGCCGGAGGTGGCGCCGATGATGAGAGCCTTGTGGTACATGGTCTGGAAGTGTCCTTGACGATGTAATCGTAGAAATTCCTCCAAGTGGGTATTTGGCGGCGGTGTTTGAAGGAGAGCTGTGTGCTGGGTGTGGTGATGTTAGAGGTTCACTTGCGCATTTATATCTGCGATGTTCGATCGGCAGGATGATTGATGTCAGACGAAGTGACCGAGTAAGATCAGAAGCTTGAGGCGTAATCTGGTTTCCGTTTGTCTCCTGGCGTGATGTATGATGTGCCGTGCGAAATCCTTCCAGCTCCTGCGATCGTAGCAGGAGATTGACACTCATTCACTGCCTGATGCCAAGTACGGTAGCTGATTGGTGGAGTTAGGACTTAGGTGGGTGTCCCTCGACTGTATCTCCTCTTCCTCCGCTGACGTCCTCTTCGCTCCTCTCGTGCTACCGACTTTTGCTAAAGTCCTAAAACCTTGCTCTCATGCAGGTCTGAAAGATGTCTCAACCCCTAGGCTTGGGTGTGGCAATGAAGCGCGAGTTTGTTGCACGCTGACGAGTCGTCGACATGCCCCGCGGCGGGGTTCAAATATGTGATACTCAGGAGACTCACCTAACAAACCTATAATTCCATCTGCAGTCGGACATCAACCACTTTCCAAGGGGTAGCAGATTTAGACGGGGGGAATGCTCGTCCTCAGCCTTATACAATTGTGTTGTGCTCAAAAATATTACACACTCGCCCCCTTGTCATATTACGCAGGGAATCGTCAAGTCTCATTTCATTCAAGGGCGCTTCTTTTCTATAATATCGGTAGCTTTGTAAGATGCCTCCAACTGGCGAGTGCATCGGGGTCAAGCCAAGCCATGAGGCGGGCTGCTTTGTGTACACCCACTACAGCGCCCAGGTCTGATAGTGGATCAAATACCGATGCTAGCGTCTGATTTTACACAGCTTACTAAGTCGGGTGTATAAGCCAGCAACAGCCGTCCGAGTCCTCAAATTGTCCAATATATAACAGTTTCACATCATTACGATTATATACGAGAAGACACTGTGGCAGTTTACACAAGATGGCTTCTAGCAACAACGATACCGAGGTATGCAGACAAACAGTGCTATACCAACTGCTGACCATCGTAGGGCCACCTCAAGCTTGACGGCAACTTATTCAAGAATGGCACATTAAACAGGCCGGAATCTCAGTTCCGCAACTGGGTTTCCAACAAGTCTGATGCTGAATTTCCTGCCGAGGCAAACCGGTACCATCTCTACATCAGCTATGCTTGTCCATGGGCACACCGCACGCTCATCGTACGCAAATTGAAAGGCTTGGAGGAGATCATCCCGTTCACCTCTGTGCACTGGGACCTGAAAGAACGTGGCTGGCCATTCGCGAAAGCAGAAACGGAGGATGCCAGTCTCAACGTCGTCCCTGACCCCTACCACAAGGACGCCAGACACATTCGCGATGTATATCTCGAGCAGGCCCCCAACTACCCTGGCAGATTCACCGTGCCGGTCCTGTTCGACAAGAAGCAGAGGAAGATCGTAAGCAACGAGAGCAGCGAGATCATCCGCATGTTCTACAAGTCCTTCGACCACCTCCTGGCCCCGCAGTATCAGAAGATCGACCTCCTCCCATCCACCCTCGAAGCCGAAATCGACGCCACCAACGACTGGACCTACAACGACATCAACAACGGCGTCTACAAGACCGGCATGGCCATCACCCAAGAAGCGTACGAAACCGCCGTCACACATCTCTTCTCATCCCTCGACCGCGTCGAAGCCCACCTGTCCTCCGCCTCCCACACCGGTCCCTTCTACCACGGCGCGCACATTACCGAGGCCGACGTCCGCCTGTACCCCACTATCATCCGCTTCGACGCCGTGTACGTGCAGCACTTCAAGTGCAACATCCGCGACATCCGCTCCGGCTACCCAGCCATCCACCGCTGGTTGCGCAACGTCTACTGGGACGTATCGGCTTTCCGCGACACGACGAATTTCGAGCATATCAAGCGGCACTACACCATGAGCCATCGCATGATCAACCCGCACGGCATCACGCCGGTGGGGCCGCTGCCGCACATTCTGGGGAAGGAGAACGAGGTGCCTGCCGCCGCCGCCGCCGCTGGATCGCGGTTGTGAGACGCCTGCAAGGATTCTGTCGTAAGCATGCATGCAGCCAGAGTCTTAACGCTTTTCAATACTCTTCTGAGACTATTGTATATTCTCGTGAAAAACGCCCTAGCTATGCTATGCCAATGAAAAAAAAAATCGAACCAGCTTCTTCTACACATGTGCACACATCGTGCGGCTGGCCTCACGCCTTCAGCTTCCCCAACACGCCCTCCCAAGGCCGCAGCGTCACACTCCCCCCTTTCGTCGCCTTCTCCGGCCTTCCCTTCGTATACGTGCCGGCGGCCCAAAACTCCAGTTCTCCCGGCACGCCATGGTAGCTCTGCTCCTGCCCGGAGAAATTCAGCACCACGACCCATTTCTCCCCGCCCGTGCTGTTGTGGCTCGTGCGCACGTACGCAAACACGTTCTCGTCCTGTGGACTCAGTTCCTCGTAGTCGCCGTAGACGAAGACGTCTTTGTGTTCTTTCCGATCTGCGAGGCCGCGCTGCCAGAACTGCCAGACAGACAATTCCTCGTCGTCGTCAGCGGCGTTACCGCTGCGGTGCTGCATCTGCGCCGCGGCGTTCACCGTGGGCCAGTCGTCCATGAGGCGCATCCACGGCTTGACGCCCTCGGCGGCGAAACCGGCGTTGGGCGTGCTGTCCCACTGCATCGGGGTGCGGGCGTGGTCGCGGGCCTTCATCTGGATGATTTTGCGGCCCTCGGCGAGCTTTTCGGGGTTGTGGGCGTAGATGGCTTCGCATTTCTTCCAGTAGTTGACCGTCTCGATGTCCTTGTACTCGGCGGTGTCCCAGTCCAGAGGCGCGTTGCGGATGCCGATCTCCTCGCCCTGGTAGACGAAGAGGGTGCCGCCGAGGGTGGTCTGCATCAGGGCCAGCAGTTTGGCGCCCTTGTCGCGCCAGGTGTCGCTGTCGTCGGTGTAGCGGCTGACGGAGCGCGGGTTGTCGTGGTTCTCGATGAAGACGCTGTTCCAGCCGTCGCGCTCGATCATGGCGCGCTGCCACCGGCTGATGATGCCCTTCATCTCCTTGACGTCCCAGGGTTTCAGCGCCATGCGCACGTTCGGCTTGTCGATGTCCACCAGGTCGAAGATGAAGATCATGCGCAGCTCCCCCGCGTGGGCGCCCACGGTGCGGAGGATCTCGGCGGGGTCGCTGACGCCCGGCATCTCGCCGACGGTGATGGTGTCGTGTTTGCTGAGGACCTCGCGGTGCATCTCCTGCAGGTAGTCGTGCAGTTTGGGCCCGTTGGTGAAGAACTGGGTGCCCGGCTGGTATTTGTGCGAGGCCGGGTCTAGCACGACGGGGGCGTCCGGGTACGAGGTCACCTTGCTGATCATGTTGATGACGTCCATGCGGAAGCCGGCGGCGCCGCGGTCGAGCCAGAAGTGCATCACGTCCCAGACGGCGGCCCGCACCTCCGGGTTCTCCCAGTTGAGATCCGGTTGCTCGGGTGTGAAGACGCTGAGGTAGTATTCTTTGGTGGTCTCGTCGTAGGTCCAGGCCGAGTTGGCCTCGCCGAGGATCTGAGCCCAGTTGTTGGGTGGCTCGGGCTCGCCCGTGGGCGAGACGGACTTGGGCGGCTTCCAGATGTACCAGTCACGTTTGGGGTCGGTCTTGCTGGAGCGCGACTCGAGGAACCAGGCGTGCATGTTGGAGGTGTGGTTGACGACCAGGTCCATCATGACCTTCATGTCGCGCTTGGCGGCCTCGGCGATCAGCTCGTCGACATCCGCGAGGGTGCCGTAGGCGGGGTCGATATCTTTGTAGTCGGCAATGTCGTAGCCCATGTCTGCTTGGGGTGACTTGAAGATGGGCGAACTCCAGACTACGTCGACGCCAAGGGACTTGAGGTAGTCGAGGCGGGAGGTGATGCCCTTGACGTCGCCCCAACCATCGCCATTGGTGTCTTGGAAACTGGCAGGATAGATTTGGTACTGCAGTTCGGTCAGCGTTGGTGCGTTGATACTGTGGCATGTTTGGGGCAGTCTCACCACCACCGCCTCCTTCCACCACTGGGGGTCTGAGAATGAGCTCTTGGCAGCCATTTCGCGATGCTCGGGATGGATCTCGGAGGCTCGAAAGGGTCGGCTCGAATTGGATGGGTTTGCTATATAGCCTGAGGTCCTGCCAATGTATGTCTTGGCCTGCTGTTGGAGGAGACTGCAATAATGCCAACTCTTAGATACTCCGACCAATACGCCGAAATACAAAGACGTCACCAAAATGCCTGGCAGGCTGCGTTGCCATTTTGGGAAACCCGCACGCCTGCGCCAAAACCACCGAACAAATCGTCTTGGAACCTCCCGTCCAAGTACCATGACACTCGACGACAGCAGCCACTTTCTTTAACGCAGCCTGAACAAGGCTGAAGCCCCTTTGTACCACAATGACCAGCCCTGGGAGGAGTCGGCGAGCCGCAGGGATACCAAGACCTGACATCCTTTGCTACCCGCCCTGCGGAATTGATGCCGGCCCAACGACGCCATGCCATGTACTACCAGTATCCGACCCCATCCTCATACATTGACATTTTCGACACTGCCATCGACATCGACAGTGACAGTGACAGTGACAGTGACAGTGACACAGACACACACGCATCTCTTCAACATGGCTCCCAAATCCTGGCTCTCCATCCCGGCGTCAAGCCCCTTTTCGCTCGCCAATATCCCATTCGGCATCATCTCAACCGCCGCCAACAAGACCCACAGACCAGCCGTTGCCATTGGTGATCACTGCCTGGATCTCAACGAGTTCGCCGCGGGCGGCGGCTTCAAAGATGTCCAGGTCGACACCTCTGTCTTTTCATCGCCGACGTTGAACGCTTTTGCAGCTCTGGGTCGGCCCGTCCACCGCTCCGTCCGCACCTTTCTCCAGGATGTCTTTGCCGAGCACACAAAGTACCCTCAGGTTCTCATGAACAACGAGTCGCTACGAAAATCGGCCATTCTGCGGAGAGACCAGGTCCAGATGCACTTGCCCATGCAGATCGGAGACTACACTGACTTCTACGCCGGCAAGAATCACGCCTTCAATGTCGGCTGCTTGTTCAGGGGTCCGGACAATGCTTTGCAACCCAACTACACACATCTGCCAGTAGGCTACCATGGTCGAGCATCCTCAGTCGTGGTATCAGGTACGCCCATCAAGAGGCCGAATGGCCAGATCCTCGAGAACCCGGCAGCGGATCCCAAAGTGCCCATCTTCAGCCCCTGCCGCCGTCTAGACATTGAGCTTGAGCTTGGCGCCTTTCTATGCAAGGACAACGAGATGGGAAGTCCAGTACCAATCGCCGAGGCTGCAAACAACATCTTTGGGCTGGTGCTGATGAATGACTGGTCCGCCCGCGACATTCAGGCGTGGGAATATGTCCCTCTCGGACCCTTCAACTCGAAGAACTTTGGCACCACCATTAGCCCCTGGGTGGTCTTGATGGATGCCCTAGAACCCTTTAGGACAAAAGGCATACACAACGATACCAAGCTCTTGCCATATTTGACCGAAAAGGAAGAGAAGAATGTCTACGACATTAGATTGACCGTTGATCTTGCGGGTAAGTGTCTTTCCTTCCGTATTGAACAAAGCTGACTCTCTGAAGTTGAGGGCCAACAGCCGTCCACTATCCTCAGATCCAACGGAAAGCACCTGCTCTTCTCATTTCCGCAGATGCTGGCTCATCACTCCATAGGTGGATGCCCCATGCGAGTCGGTGATCTGTTCGGCTCTGGCACCATAAGTGGGACCGAGCAAGGTACCGAGGGCGCCATGCTCGAGTACACCAAGGGCGGCAAAGAATCCCTCAAATTGACCGGGGGCGAGGAGCGGAAATTTCTCCAAGATGGAGATACCGTGGCATTGTATGGAGTCTGCGGTGATGAGGAGAGCGGTCTGGTCGGTTTTGGCGAGTGCGTGGGTCAGATCTTGCCGGCACCCAAGCTATAAGCAGCAAAGGTATTTCGCGATTCGCAGCAATACAACCACCAGTTCCGACTGCCAATCATCCTCCACCTGTCTGAACGGCCTGTTTCCTCGGGGGAGGGTGAGATATTGGCGGAGCTGGCTCCGCGGCAGTGTTCCGCCCTCCGCATATGCGGCCCCCTCCTTTAATGCAACCCGACGTCAACGCTCAGCCTATATCATCTATAGCCGGCAGGCTTGCAAATGAGAGTTGTTTGAGTGGTTCTATCATTTCAGGCCGGTTTTCTTTTCTCCACACGCGCTGATATTCTGCGCGGCATAAGCTGACCAGTGTCAGCAGAGTCGAGTAGTCGCGAGAGCAAGAGTAAGCAGCGCTGTGGTGAACTGTGTATAAACCGCACAGCAAGGGCGACGGCTCCAGAGAAGAGCGGTTACCGACCGACAGCAACGTAAGACGCCGACATGTTGGACGATATACTCGATTTTCGGTCGCCGACCACATTGTCCTTCCTCTTCCTCTCACTGGCATTCTTCCTCGTCAGATACCTTAACCACACCGACACACCCAAGATCAAGAACTTGCCTGAGATCCCCGGCGTTCCACTATTCGGCAATCTGCTCCAGCTCGGCCAGGACCATGCCCGAGTGACGGCCAAATGGGCCAAGCAGTATGGATGGCCTGTATTCCAGACACGCCTGGGGAACCGCCGGATTGTCTTCGCGAACTCGTTCGAGTCGGTCAAGCATCTTTGGATCACCAACCAATCGTCTCTGATCTCGCGACCGATGCTGTACACTTTCCACAGCGTCGTGTCCACCTCTCAGGGTTTCACCATCGGCACCTCGCCGTGGGACGAGTCGTGCAAGCGTCGGAGAAAGGTGGCTGCGACCGCTCTAAATCGACCGGCTGTCCAGAGTTACATGCCGTTCATTGATCTGGAGGCGACTGTGGCGATCAGGGACCTCTACAAAGACAGTCAGGGCGGCACCATCGAGCTGGACCCGCGAAAGTACTTTCACCGCTTCGCGCTCAACACCAGCCTGACTCTCAATTACGGAATCCGTATCGATGGCGGGATTGACCAAGAGCTGTTGCGAGAAGGTTAGTGGCCATTCACTCTGACACAGCCAAGACTGACCTTTTCTAGTCGTGCACGTCGAGCGCGTCGTGTCTAATTTCCGCAGTACCTCGAACAACTGGCAAGACTATATCCCGTTGCTGCGCCTGCCGTTCATCTCCCGCCAGAACAAGTCGGCCGTTGAGTACCGGCAACGGCGGGACAAGTACCTCACCACGTTTTTGGACATGCTCAAGGACCGCATCGCCAAGGGCACCGACAACCCTTGCATTTCGGGCAACATCATCAAGGACCCCGAAGAAAAGCTCAACGACGCGGAACTCAAGTCCATCTGCCTGACCATGGTCTCGGCCGGAATCGACACGGTACCGGGCAACATGATCATGGGCCTGGGCTACTTGGCGTCGGAGCAAGGGCGCGAGATCCAACAGCGCGCGTACGACGAGATCATGAAGGTATACCCGACGGACGGCGAGGCGTGGGAAAAGTGTCTGACGGAGGAAAAAGTGCCGTACGTGACGGCGCTGACCAAGGAGATCCTGCGCTTTTGGACCGTCATCCCCATCTGCCTGCCGCGCACCAGCATCAAGGACATCACGTACCAAGACGCCGTGATCCCTGCAGGCACCACCTTTTACATGAACGCGTGGGCCGCCGACTACGACGACTCGCACTTCAAGGACCCCGCGCGCTTCATGCCGGAGCGCTACCTCGACGATCAGGAGGGCAGTGGGACGCCGCACTACGGCTACGGGGCGGGCAGTCGCATGTGTGTGGGCTCGCACCTCGCCAATCGCGAGATCTACACGGCTTTCCTGCGCATGATTACCGCATTCGAGTTCTTCCCGGCCAAGGACCCCAGGGACCGTCCCGTGCTGGACGCGCTCGAGTGCAATAGTATTCCGACGGCGCTGACGACGGAGCCGAAGCCGTTCAAGGTGGGGTTTCGGATCAGGAATAAGGAGAGCCTGGAGAGGTGGATCAGGGAGAGTGATGAGCGGACGAAGGACTTGTGAGGGGCGGAAGAGATGGGAATTGTCAGTTTGATGATGTGCCTTGTTGTGTTCAGTGACTAGCATTCGGCCCGGAAGCTCTTTCAAAATTTATCGCATGCATGCCTACATTCAGCTTCTCAGGAGGCTATT
This sequence comes from Cyphellophora europaea CBS 101466, assembly GCF_000365145.1. Taxonomy (NCBI): domain Eukaryota; kingdom Fungi; phylum Ascomycota; class Eurotiomycetes; order Chaetothyriales; family Cyphellophoraceae; genus Cyphellophora; species Cyphellophora europaea. Next base: position 153,434 of record NW_008481808.1, on the reverse strand, counting down.
CACGCCCATGTTGCTTCACCGCCCGGCAGAACCAGGCTGCCTGCGGTTTGTCAAGTCAGTCACATTTTATAGCTTGCTTCTGTAGCACTCAAAGTAGTAGTGACAACATATCCGGAAAGACCAGCAGAATGAAGTCAAGAAGCAAAGATTCCCTTCAAAAGAACGCCTCAAGCTGAAAACCGAATGCCTCATTCACGAGCTAAGGTCGGGGCCTCGAAGAAGCCCGAGCCAAAAACAAAGCACAAGCTCAGTCAACGATCCGTGACACCGACCTGTGCAATCGCGGCGAAAATTCGAGAAACTGACATCGACGTCGTTCACAGCAGCGGCAGCGACCATGGACGGTGGTGGTGGCAACTCGAAGCAGCCGAGAAGCCGCAGCCGAGGCCGATCAGCAGCAGAAGCAGCAGCAGAAGCAGCAGCCCCCGAAGCATCGCCGGCGGCGGCATTCCGCCCACTCCAGGTAAGAGAACGGAAGTCCAGAAGGATCCATCGAAGAAGCTAATCGTCCTCGTCTCTCACTCTAGGGCCAAAGCAGCAAAGCGTCCTCCTGGTCCCCAAGGCCAGTTTTAGTTGGTTCGTTCATCGTTTTTTTCTTCTCGCGTCATCTCGCCTAAACCCGTAAGACGATTGGCTTATGCTGGCCATTCAGCCCCCCGGAGAAAGCCTGAAAGGACGAAGGTGAGGGCGCTGCCCAGTGAGTGCCCTGCCGTGCCGTGCCTTGGAAATGAGGGGTACAGCGTGGCATGCCTACTGTGGTACAGCACAACCTGCAGCAGACAAGCTGACGGGCCGGATTGACTCGTGGGCAAATAATGGACTTGTGAGTGTGTGTGTGTGTGTGTGGATGAACCCACCGGCTGAATTTGGGATTGCTCAAACTTTGCTGAGAAGCGGGTGGTCGGCATCTTATCTCAGCTGGCCCAACTGTCCACTCGTAATTGAATGAGGTGCTCATCATCACCACACCAGCGGGCTTTGTCCACCGGTCTGCTAGCCAGTTCGGCGCCCTGAAGATCGCGAGTTGCGAGGGATCCGCCGCTGTCGGCCTGCCGTGCAGCCGGGTCGTCCTTCTCACCATCCCACGCACCCCAGATCTGGAACTCGGTGCGTGCTTTTTGGCGCTCGTGTGGTTGGGCCCTGGGTAGCCCGTAGGCGTCCTGAAATATCCGCACTACCGCTGCCCGGAATCCGTCCTTCTGCTTCTCTGTTGCACCTCATTCCGCACTCTCCTCTCCAAGGGACCCCTCCGTTAACCGATCATCGTCTACAAACAGCCGCCCCTCATGCCTGGCTTTAAATTATTCAGAGAGGCCCTCGAGCGTCGTCGAGAAAACAAAGAGATCTCGAGTCCTTATAAGACGCCGCTGACAGGTGAGCACCGCCCAACTGGAAACCCCGCTCCCCCGCTTCTGCCATACCTCAAGATCAGCCGCTAAGTGGAACGCTGCAGTCCGCAACATCACCAACTTCTGCGACAAGCAAGACATCGAAGATGCCTGTGACCCCGTTCTCTTCGACCGATCCCTACCAGTACGTCAATGGCTTCGGGGGGTACAAGGAGTAAGTCTGCACGCCTAATTGACCTGTCCTTCATGACTGACGCACCACTGCAGGAGTGAAGCCGTCGAAGGAGCGCTGCCTCTAGCGGCCAATTCACCACAAAAATGCCCTTACGGACTCTATAACGAGAAGCTGTCCGGCACTGCCTTTACTGCGCCTCGCAACGAGAACCAACAGTCCTGGCTGTACCGCATCCTGCCCTCATCGAGCCACCAGAACTTCCAACCCGTGCCGACCTCTTCCTCGCAGTCGCTGACTTCACCCACACCCGAGTTCGGCAAACACTTTAATGCCATTCCCAACCAACTACGCTGGGATCCCTTTGACTTCGACAAGGATTCGTCATGGATCCATTCTCTGCACCTCGTCGCCGGCGCGGGCGACCCGCAGATGAAGCAGGGCATTGGCATTTACATTTACGCCGCCGGCACTTCGATGCCCGACAAGACCGCCTTCTACTCTGCTGATGGAGACTTCTTGATCGTCCCACAGCATGGAGATCTCAACATTCGGACCGAGCTGGGTAGGATGCTCGTCCGCCCGAACGAGATTGCAGTCATCCCGCGTGGCATCCGATACCATATCACTCACACCGAACCTGTCCGTGGGTACATCCTCGAGCTGTACCAGGGCCATTTTCAGCTACCGGAACTCGGCCCCATCGGCTCCAACGGTCTGGCCAACGCGCGTGATTTTCAGACGCCGGTAGCAGACTTCATCGAGGATTTTGAGGATACCGAGTGGACGCTATACGCCAAATTCGGCGGCAACCTTTTTCAAGCCAAGCAGAACCATAGTCCCTTTGACGTCGTCGCCTGGCATGGTACCTACTACCCTTACAAGTACGATCTGGGAAGATTCAATCCCGTAGGCAGCATCTCCTACGACCACCCCGACCCATCGATCTTCACTGTGCTATCCGCGCCCTCACACCCCCACGGTGCCGGCACAGCTGTGGCTGATTTTGTCATCTTCCCACCTCGATGGCTGGTCGCCGAAAACACCTTCCGTCCACCATGGTATCACCGCAACACCATGTCCGAATTCATGGGCCTGATTGGCGGCACCTACGACGCCAAAGGTGCGGGCAAAGGCGGTTTTCAACCCGCTGGTGCCAGCTTGCACAACACCATGAGCGGCCATGGCCCAGACATGCAGACGTTCGAGAAAGCGTCGACGGCGGATCTGCCGCCTCAGAAGGTTGGTGAAGGCAGCATGGCCTTCATGTTCGAGAGCTGCCTCATTCTGGGTGTGACCGAGTGGGGCCTCAAGACGTGCGCAAAGGTACAACAGTCGTATAACGAGCACTCATGGGAGCCGCTCAAGGTGCACTGGAAACGGCCCGAGAGGATGGGCGTGAGTAATGGGGAGAAGAAACGCGGGGTTGGCGATGCGAAAGACCAGAGCAGCGTGCATGACCTCAAGTAGTGGCGGGCATCGTAGGCTCTGTAATATCAACAGCGTTGATTTTGGTCGTCTGCTTTGATCTGAATGCTCTGTACATTGTACCTGAGAGCTGTCCTTGGTACTCTTGCACCCCGCGGCACAACGCGGACACCGCCAACTCCACCCGCTTTTAGGGCCCTCGGACTTGGCTACTCGTCTCACCTAATCGCAAACCAATCACATGCTCCTCCCATGCATCGTGCTCGACCTCCCTCCAGATTGCACGCAATTCACTTTGGACTTTGGCGAACATGGCCTTTGCCGTCGCCATCAGCCTATCATGGTCCAGGTCAGACGCACACTGGCAGAGGCACGCGACTCGACTGGCCTCTGCAAGCTGTGGAATTGCTCCTCGTCCATCCCTCCCAACACACACGTGCTCCTGTTGCAAACACACTATCTCTAACCCACTGCCCCCCGTTGTCTGTCCTGCTCTCACCATGCCGCGCTTCGTCCTCTCGTCTTTTCTTCTGTCCTCATATTCCAGCGCTTGTTGAGCATCTCGCCCCTCAAACCACCACCAGCATGCCCCGTCCAAAACCACCACCGACTCCTTCAGGCTCTACTGACTTGACTGCCAAAGAGCGCAGTGACATGGAAGCAGCCTTTGCGCTGCCCCCGCCAGCCATGAACCAAAAGCCCCTGCCCAAGATGTCCCCGCCTATGTCCCCTCAAGAGAAGCCGCTCGGCTCCAGTCCACAACGCAAGCGCACCCTCTCCGGCTCCCACAAGTCGAAAGAAGACTTGAACGCCATGCAGTACGAGCTGCCTCCCCCGCCCAGCCGTGCCCGCAAGATCATCCAGATGAAGCCCAAGACAGGCTCAATCTCCTCGGCCTCTCCACCAGAGCCTTCGCCGTCGCCCGCGTCTACGCAGACGGCAAAAGCCACCTCAACCACGGGCGCGAAGCGCAAGCAGCCTTCTGCAACCAGTGCGGCCGGACGGAAGATAGCACGGAAGACTGCACACAGCATCATTGAGCGTCGGCGGCGTAGTAAGATGAACGAAGAATTCGGCGTCCTCAAGGACATGATACCGGCATGCGAGGGTGTCGAGATGCACAAGCTGGCCATCCTGCAGGCTGGTATCGAGTATGTCCGCTACTTGGAAGGATGCATCTCGCAGATGAAGAGCGAGAAAGATCAGGGGCGCAACAAGCAGCCACAACACATGAGCGACGACGATGATGACAGCATCGAGGACGAAGAAGATGAAGACGACGATCTCGTAGAAGACATGCAGCCGCCCAAGCGCGCCGCCACCACCTCCAGCACCGACTGGCAATACCGCAAGCCCTCGATCGCCACCACCGACAGCTCCTCAAACCCGTCCCCCAATATCCTCCCACAGGGTCACTATCGCACGCAACAGCAGCAGCAGCAGCAGCAGTCCACCGCCCATCGCCCCCTCCTCCCCAACATCTCCTCCCTCACCAACACCAACACCACCACCAACTCCCCCAACCCGCGCCCCATGTCCGCCACGCCTACCCCCACCATGCTCAGCCCGGCCTTCAACGCCATCCACTTCTCTCCCGACCTCCTCCGCACCGCCACCAATCCCAATTCCTCCTCACACAACAGCAGCATCTCCGCCTCGGTCTCCAACCCAAGTCCCAACATCCTGCCCCTGCCGCAGGCCATGATGACACTGGACCGCAAGAACAACGATAGCCCCATGAGCGAGGGCCGCGCCGAAGCCACGGCGACGGCGGCGTTGATGATGCTGACGAATGATCGGAGACCGGTGGGTGAGGCGCAGGGGCAGTCGCATGGGCAGGGGATGAGCCCGGTGGAGAGGTCGTCCAGGGGAAAGGGCATGAGTGTGAGGGACTTGCTGACTTCGTGAGCTGTGGTGCGGGCTTGATGAGTGAACGGCTGACTGGCTGATTGGTAGGTTGGGTGGCTTGCTGGCTGTAGGTAATGGCTTCAATGGCTGTGAATGGCTGTGGCTGTGGCCGTCTGTCGGGGGGGTTTGATGCGCGACGAAAAAGTTATGTTCAGATCTTATGTGAATGTGGTGTATAGGGGGCGTTGTGTGGATGTTTTTTGAGCGTCACTACCTACCTATTTGTTCCCTGTTTTTTGGGCTGGTTCGGGATCATAGCCTGCACATTTTATGAATAGATATATGGAATATCAGTAACGGTAATGTGGATGATGGTGGTGACTGTGGCTTGCACAAGGTGGCGTCTCAGTGGCAGGCAGCTTTGACAATATGTTATAGGCATAGTATAGGAGAGCCTGATTCAGTTACTTGGTGTTTATATGACCTAAATGCATAGGCTGGCGCGTATCTCCCTAGCTGGTCAACGAGTTGACTCAGAGCAACTCTGTCGCTCATAATTGATGCTCAAAATCCACTCCTAAACCCGGTTTTGGCTAGTACGACACTGCCAAGACTTATGGACGCCTTGTGTGGTGACGACATCCATCCAATCCACTTCGTTTCAAAAAGCTGTTGCCTTGCTGCGCGGGTTTCCCAAGTCCTCTGGGCTTCGAAAGATCTCCGACTTGAGCAGTCGAATCCTGATGCCGGATTCTGACTGTTAGAGCCTCTTTGGGTGAAATTTCGGAGTCGAGCTTCCGCAATGATTGATCCAGGGGCCCTGAGCAGAAATGGTCTATCAAGGCAAGCCGTCTACAGCGTGTCGGACGTGTCGCCAGCGACGCATCAAGGTAACCTACCCCGGCATTCCTTCTAGAACTATGCTCTCTACGAGGTGAACGCTCTAGCTCACCGTCGTTAGTGCGATGAAACGCGCCCCACATGCGGGCAGTGCGCCAAATCACGCCGCCAATGTCTCGGCTACCCCGAGCACACCGACCTGTTCTTCCAGAACCAGACCACCGCCGTCATTCGCAGGGCAAACCGCATCAATGATGCCAACGCAAAGAAGGCGGCCGGCCTCTCTACAACGCCGCCTGCGAGCAAGGCATCCTCCGAACCACCAATCTTTCACACTTACAACTCCAGCGACACCACACCCGCCGGCTCCCCCGGTTACGGCCTCTCGCCCATGAGTGCCGAAATCCTCACGCACACCATCTTCGTCAACCCCACCGAGCCGATCGAGAACCGCGCCCTAACCTTCTTCCTGACCGCCATGATCGTCGAACCCGTCTCCGCCGGCCGCACCGTCGGCCACCTCGACATCCTTCCCCGCCTATACCTGCAATCGCTCTCGACCTCGGCGCTCGCCAAAGTCACCACCGCCGTGTCCGTGGCTGCCTTTGGGGTCGTGGGCTCCGACACCACCCTGGTGCGAAGGCGCGCGTTCCTCGCGTACGGCGAGGCGGTGACGAGCTTGTGGAAAGCTTTGCGAGATGAGACGGAGCGGGGTCGGAATGAGACGTTGCTGGCGTGCGTGCTCATGGTGGTGGTGGAGAGTTTGCTGGCGAATGGCGCCGCCCCGACCGAGCAGTGGAGCAACCATGTCAGGGGCGCGAGCGAGCTGTTGAGGCAGCGAGGGTGGGATGTCGTCCTCAAAGATTCCGTGTTGATGAGGCTGTTCACGGTGGTTCGTGGGTTCATTGGGCACACTGCCAGTGGGGCGTTAGAAGACGAGTTCTTTGATCGAGAGCTGCCTGTCCCGCCAGGCTATATCATGTCTCCGGAGACGAGGTTGGGCAGGCTTACCCTTCGCATCGCCGATTTGCGCGACCGGGGTTTCGCGACGCTGATCCTCCCGGATAACACGCACGGCGCGGTCGACGCGCTCATTGCAGAATGCCACAGCATGGAAGCCGCTCTCCTCGACTGGGAAGCCAGCCTGCCGGGGAACTACCAGTACCGCCTCGTCTCCAAGGGCTCCCTATTGCAGCACTCCCCCCGCAGCTCCAAAGCCAACTCCCCAACCAAGAGCAACGACAACAGCCCCTTCAGCCGCGACCCAACCAACCCGACCATGGAACTCCTCCCCTCCACCCTCCACGCCTACGCGGATTCTCACCTCCAGCGCCTCTGGAACTCATACCGCATCGCCCGCATCTTTGTCAACGTGCTCCTGCACCGCGCCGCCCAGCTTCTCCTCACAGACCCAGACCGCTCAACCACCTCTCACGCCCGGCACTCCCCGCCTCCTGGTCCCGCCCCCGCCCCCGCCCTCCTCGCGTCCACAGCGCGACCCCGCCTCCTCAGCCTCGCAATCGCCATCCTCTCCTCCATCCCCCCTTTCATCCTCGAGCCGTTGCCCTCTGTCCCCCTCCCCCGCAACGGCAACTTCAGCCGCGCCTCGGAGATCGCGCTGGCCTACCACTGCCTGTTCCCCCTGTACATCGCACGGGGGGTCGTGTTGTTGGAGGCTGCCGAGAGGGAGAGGATCAGAGAGGTCATGCGCAGGATTGTCGAGAGTTATGGCGTTCGAGGCGGGGTGGAGTTGATGGAGTTGGGGGATGGAGAGGGAGAGGGAGGAGGAGGAGGAGGAGGAGAGAGGCCACTTTGGGGCGGGCCCTGGGGGAGGGATTGGGTGGAGAGCGTGTGGGAGTGGAATTTCTTGTATGGGTGTGGCGCTCTTTGAGGATCTCGAGGAGTCAGGTATTGGTCTGCCTGTTTCTGGAAAGTTTGTGTTCGAAGATATTGTTGTTTGTAGCACGGGCGGGAGGTCGGGGAGCCAGAGAGGAACGGGCTGCTAAGTAGCCGAGGATGTGATTGGCTCTTCTTGCCTGGGTAGGTGAGAAGCAGCGTCGATTGTTCCCTGCACCAAATCACAGGTGAATATTGAAGGCCTCACAGTCGCGGAACGGGAGGAAACTGGAGGCTCCACAGGAGGTGATGCACCAAACGTTCGATATAGAGATCAAGAATTCGGTCCGTCAAGAAGGCTACCAATGAGTAGCGATGTCGTGTTTACTCGTGCTCAATTGCTTCTATCGGCATAGCCCCTTCGAGCTTGGGCAAAGTTCGCAGCTCGGTCACATCGCGGTGATCGCTTTGCAGGTGATGATTGACATTGTCTAAGCCAACACCATCGGAGAATTGGATGAGTTGCTGAGCAACATCTTATTACCGCCCTCGCCAAAGCCCGTGCTTACAGTACACTCTGGCCTTGATACTTTGGCCGCCCCGTTATTTACTCGGACTCCACCATATCCTTGTACAGATCCAGGATACTCATGGAGGGCAGCCCGCTCGGCGTGAGTATACAGCAAGATATATCCACAAGAAACAGTTACACCACCATAGGCGCTTTCTTTCTCCTACCCGATTTCCACCGACTGAGCCCAGTCTCGTATAGAAGTAATAGTAGGTTGGCAATTTAACCCTTCTGGCTGTACGAAGCGCTGCACTTGCCGGTGGCCTGGCCCTTGTAGGAGATGCGCGCCTTGCCCGCACCCGTGACGGGGCCGAGGCCGGACGTCTGCCAGCAGTGGTGGTAGTCCTTGCTGCTTGCGTCGTCAACCCTGGTGAGAAAAGCGCGTTAGTCAACTACCTTTCTCATTCCGACACTTGATGGTTAGGGGGCCACTACTTACCACAGAGTCGCCTCGCACAGGGCGTTGTCATCGCACTGCTTGTTGCACTCGGCGAGGGTGCCGACGAGCTGGCCCGAGGTCTGCTCCCAGAACTTGGAGCTCGCGCCGGGGGTGGCGGAGACGTCGCAGTGGATGGTGAAGCTGGCGCCGCAGGAGCCGCCTGCGGCGACGGTCTTGCCGTTGTCGGCCGGGCAGGTGGCGGCGTAGACGTTGTTGTTGTCCTTGTTGCCGCCGTCGGTGTTCTTGCTGCCGCCATTGTTGTTGTTGGCGGGAGGGCTGACGCCCTTGACGTCCTTGATGGCCCGGCAGGTCTTGGCGGGCTGGCCCCATCCGGCGGCGGCGAGGCCGGCTAGGGCGGTGACGATGAAGGCGGTCTTCATTGTTGCTGGGGGGATTACGTGGTTGTAAGGAGTGACTGGAGTCGAAGGACTCTGGAGAACCGATTGGCTGTAAAGGAGTGTGGTGAGCGACTGTAAAGCTCTGGTCGTGCTGTCGATATAGAGATCAACTAGAACTCATCCGAGAGCGTGTACCAGGGCCTGAACTTATGTTTTTTCCACGCTCTCTGGACAAGGGCGAAATTGGACCCCCGTAGGTCTAGAACGGGGGAATACGGTTAGCAAGCCTCCATTTCATCTCGAAGCATCCTTTGCTGAATATCTGGGGCAACAGACAAACCATTGGATCGTAGGCGATCAAGTGACACGAGGTGATGGACTACGGTCCACCGGAACCGTTTGTTCCAGCGCCTAATCTTGCCCGTGGGAGCGGGCAAGCGAGGTTAGGTACCCATGGATAGCAGCTGAAGTATGTTTCGCGCCGTGAAGAAGCGAGTGCCAAGCATACTGATGGTCGAAAACATTCCAAGCTCGAATTATCTTCCGGCAACCTACAACAGAGGGCTCAACGCAGTCAATTTGAAGTGCGCCGGCAGACTTGATGGATGCAAGAGCTTATGATTGCGTAGATCAAATCAAGGCAGCGCCGTGCGCGTGTCACCGACTGGAAGTGACTTCCTCAGAGCTTTGTTGATCTGTGAGATTGTGAGTGTGGAGGAGGAGACGTGCGCTGACGGTCCGGCCCAATGATAACTCCACTCCGCTCTCAGCGTGGGCGAGATTTCCCACATTCCGACACGCCAAGCCGAGGCAGCTAAGGCTGCAATGTTTTGGGGAAAATAAGCTTGATTTCACCTCTGGAATGCTGCTTGTCCTGACACGTGGGAAGAAATGTAGCGAAAAGGGGTGGAGATCAATACTGATCATGGAGTTGGAGAAGATTCAATGCCGCCCACCAAATAGAGACAAAGCACGCCGTTGCTTGTATGTAACTCAACGGCAGCCACTGCATTTCGGGCACACTGTGTCGTTAGACACGACACCATTCGTCAAAACATCAGAGGCTGATGCTATGATTGATGGACGACTTTAATGAGCGCTAAGTGCTCTAGAAGTGCGTAATAAAGTAAGACCTGCGTATACGATCTCGACGTGGAGTGGAAGTGGACGGAGCATCACAACACCAACTGAGTCATTTGATGAAGCGACGGGCCCCGAGAACAGCCTCTAACAGTGCTTGCCCCTCACTAGGCAATCCAAATCAACGATGTCGCTGGATGCAGAATCAGTAGTGAGACTTTGGGGACGTTTGGGTCTGAAGTAAAACCGTACTTGTACTGACTGAAGTGGCGATGAGGAGCACCTAGTCGAACGTCATGCCCTAGGGAGAAAGCATACTCCGCAGGCAAACTTCGAGTTTGCAATCCTACTTGGTTCTCATGAATCGAGCACTTGACTCCTGCAGCCGATGGAACAACCTCCTCTTGTCAGGGCTAACACTTGTTGGAAATCCAGCAAAGATCATGGTCGAAGACTTCTACGGTGGACCTTGTGTAGGACCGTCCTATGGGTCGTGACATCGGCCTGCTTCTCCGCCTTATCCGAAGATCTAGTACGCTTCTTGAGGTCTTTCCACACGGCGCTTTGGTGCCGCTTAGTCACTGCGCGTGCCCCATTTTCGAAGCTCAATTGTTCTTCGATACAGCCAATGGAGGTGTAGGCAAGAGCACCAACACGAGTAGGAGCGGGAGCGGAGCGGGAGCGGACGTCGGACACAGGAGATATGACGTTACCCCACTTATCGCGTGCTTTTGTTCATCCGCTATCCGCCTGTTAGCTCCGCACGACGGACACCGTCGCCGGGCTGCACTGCGGTCGTTCACGGTCAAGAAATGAATCTACGTTACGTCCAGACATCAATGCATGAGCGTTACTAAGGGGAATCATTGGGTTGCATTTGTCATCTCTAGGTTAAAGCTGTCAAGGCTTGCGCCGGTGATAGCATAATGGGATCGAATATAAAACAGCCGGGTTCGGCCATGTCAACGTCGACGGTAGCAAGCTTCAGCCATCAACCCGCTGAGCGCCAAACGACAACTACAACCCTTTCCGTCCGTATATTTACAACTCCTGTTCGTTAATAATGGCCGTGGACCCTTTCAACCCTTACGCCGACCTGTATGTCAACCCACAGGGAGTTGGCGACCAGCGACCTACGTCGCTTCGAGTTGTTCAAGACCAAGAACTTGTCAACGCCTTGTTATGAACCGCTCCGAACGTCGGGTCCAAACTGGGTTTAGCAGCTGGGGGAATAGTATCAGGGTCAAGGCTAGGCCAAAGTAAACGTAGGAACTAATAGTAGCAGTTGTACTACTAATGTATAGAGCGAATCAATATACGAAGTTGACTACGAAAGTCCTACCTAGTGTCGGGACGGGTCGTCCCTCTATATAGTGCTGTGTAGCTTGTCTTGCTCTGTGTGCTCTGTTGCTCTGTCCAGAGCAGGGAGAGCACCAGAGCCTGATCACATGACTCCTCAGCGGTTCTCCGTCCCTGAGGTACACTTCTCCGTGGGGTCCGTTCTTCCCCCGGGTAACCTTCCCCTTGGGGCTGAGCGCCCCTACGGCCGCTGGCCTTGGTCGGGTTGCGGTCGTGATCCGTAACACTTTCCCCCTCCTGTCCTTACTTGCGTCCACGCAAGTATTTAAGGTAGGTGTCCCCGCGACTGGTGAGCCCCGAGTTCCTCCTTCTTCCCTGTCATGGCTAACCATGACGTGTTCAGTCCTTAAGTCTTCTCGTCCCAATTCCACCAACCGTCGTCTTAACCTTGCCGCAGCAATTAAGCTCCTCGACTGCCCCGCCATGGTTACTTGCTCCAGCTACACCCGTTCAGGCGATACCTGTTATTTTGCTAAAGAGCGTTCCAGAAAATATTCTTGCTGCCTCCGTAAGAACATTAAGTGTGATGGGTCGTTTTCTCTCGAAGAGTTTCGTTCCGTGGTGGAGGAGAAGAAACAGATTCAAGAGAAATCCCGTCGAAAGCGAAAAGAAGTGGCGCGCCTCTGTCGCGCGCTCGCGGAAGCTGAGTCAGAGGACAACACTCTTCAGGATTCCATTGCTCGCCTAGAGTCTCTTTCTTCTAACATGCTCCGCCGTGAGATGCAGGCGCTAGGAGTTTTGGAAGAACAACCCGCTGGTAGTTCCGGCGCCTTTGCCGACCCTGGCCACCTCTAGGAGGAAGTGCCAGTGAATAACACTATCAATTGGGATGCTATCTTCTCTTCAGCACCTCCACTACCAAGCCTGGTTGACGCTATTTCAGGTTCCGGCGATAATCCCTTAAAGCCTCCTGGGTAAGGTTCTCCTCTGGTTCCCACATGTTTTCGGTATGCTCATATCCTTTCCAGTGAATCAGATAGTGTGGCTTCCCGTTGATAAGTTGGGTTCCTATAATACAATCGATCTCGTAATATGGTTCCTGTGTTTCCTTGTGAATATATATTGGTCCTAAAGTCTTGACGTTTTACGGTGCTTTTTCCAGTAGTGACACGTGGAACACATTGTGTATTCTCATCTCTTTTGGAAGTCTGAGTTAATAATTGACGTTCCCTGTTCTTCTGGTGACCCTAAATAGTCCAAGTTTAGTGTAATCCAGTTTAGAGCTTGGTCGCTGTGTTTTTATGTTTTTCCGTATAAGGTAAACTATCTCCCCCTCCGAGAAGACTGGTCCTCTAGTTCTCTTTTTGTTTGCATATTTTGTTGTTTTATCTTGAATCTCCTGTAAGTCTTCCTTAAGTAGTTGATGCATTGTTTGTAAGTGTGTTACTGATATTTTTGCTTTTTCTGCCACTGGTTTTATACCTAGTTTGTGGTTATGAAGTCTTGGGTGTTTTCTGTAGTTTGTATAATAAGGGGAAATCCCTGTTGCTCCTGCTGAATTGTTGTATGCAAATTGTGCTGTTAGTAATAACTCGACCTACTTTGTTTGTTTATAGTCTAAATAGTACCGTAGATATTGTTTAAGGACTTGGTTTGTTCTTTCCGTTTGTTCATTAGTCTGTGGGTGAAATGCTGTTGACAGCTTGTGTTTTGTTCCTAACTGGTCTGTTAACGATTGCCAAAATTGCGATGTGAAGAGTTTGTCTCTGTCTGATATGATTTCCTTTGGCATTCTGTGCTGTGCGAAGACTGTTTCCATAAAAACATGAGTAAAGTCTGTTGCTGTCGCTGTTTTTAAGAATGGTACGAAGTATGCCCACTTTGTCAGTCTTTTGACTATCACCAGGATGCTATTGTATTCCACTCCTGTGAGGGGATATGTGGATTTTAGCAGATCTGTGATGAAGTCTATCGCGATCGAGGTCCATGTGTCGTCTGGTAGTTCTGGGGATTGTAGTAACCCATAGGGTTTGTGTCAACTGTGTTTGGTTTGTGCGCACAAGTCGCAGTTCTTGATGTAGGTTTCTATATCCTTCCTTAGGCCGGACCAGGTGAAGTCTTGAGTTATGAGTTTAATTGTTTTGTTAACACCTGGGTGCCCTACTGTTTTGATGTTATGCCTATCGTGTATAACCTCCTGGCGTTGTTGTTCATTTAGTTGTATTTCTATGGTTGCCAATGTTTGAGGTTTCCAGTATACTAGGCTGTTCCTATCTTGCCTTAGTATTGAGGTTGGTGCGGGTCTAGTTCCCTCTGTGTAGTTAGGCCTTCTGCTTAAAGTATCGGTACGTCCGTTTTCCGTTCCTCTGATGTGCGTGATTTTAAAGTTGTATGCTGAAAGCGTTTCTGCCCATCTGACTTGCCTCCGGTTGAGTTCCTTTATTGTGGTCTAATATAGAAGATTTTTATAATCAGTGAAGATCTGAACGGGTTGACTGGTCCCTTCTAGGTATACTCTCTATTCTTTTAAAGCTTCTACTATTGCTAATAGTTCCTTATTGTGGATATTATAGTTTAACTCAGGTCTGGTTATCTTTCTGGACCAATAGGCCACTGGCCTGATCTTTCTATCCTCCCCTTTTTAGGTAAGGCATGCGCCGACTGTGTAGTCTGAGGCGTCTGTTTCGAGTATAGCTTCCTTTTCTGGGTTGAAGATGGCGAGTATTAGAGCCTTAGTCATTTTCTCCTTGATAGCCTTGAAGGCTTGCTCACATTCTTCTGTCTAGTTAAAGTGTTGATCTTTCTTTGTGAGGTTTGTTAAGGGGGTTGTTGTGTGAGAATACCCTAAGATGAACTTGCGGTAGTAGTTAGCAAGTCCTATAAATGACTGTACTTCCTTAACATTCTGTGGCCTGGGCCATTCCTTAATAGATTGTATTTTCACAGGATCTGGAGCTAATCCTTTCTCTGAGACGAGGTAGCCGAGGAAAGCTATTTTGTGCTTGTGAAATTCGCATTTGCTAAGTTTCACCGGGAGGTGTTTCTGTTGTAGTTTCTTAAGCACCTTTCAAACTTGCTCTATATGTTTGTTATAAGTTTGAGAGAATATCAAGATATTGTCCAAGTAGGCCAGGATAAAAACGTCTAGGTATTCTTGTAAGGTGTTATTAATTAGCTCTTGGAAAGAGGCGGGTGTGTTGGTTAATCCGAATGGCATGACTTAGTACTTATAGAGTCCCCAACATGTTTTGAACGCTGTCTTCTATTCTTTACCCTCCTTCATTCTAATTCGATAGTAGGTGTCCCTAATGTTGATCGCCGTGAACTACTTGGCACCTAGAAGTCTGTCCTGCAATTTATCTATACGCGGAAGTGGGTACCAGTTCTTTCGGGTGATATTGTTAAGTTTCCTGAAGTCAATACACAGTTGTAGGCTGCCGTCTTTCTTTAGTACAAATAGTACACCATGCGCTATTAGTAACGTGGATTTCTGTATAAACTGTTTCTCCAGGTGAGTATCCAGGTATTCTTTCAAGAAGTCCTCCTGCTTCTTTAAAAGTGGTATTAATCCGGCATAGTACTTCGGATTTTCCACCAACAGAGGTATCTCATAGTCCCATGGTTGGTATTCTAGTAGGGTAGCACTCCCTACTTTTTCTGTAAACACATCCTCAAAATCTTTGTATTCCGGAGGAATCTCTGACGCAGCCATACCTGCCAGAGCTCTTCCCACCGGTCGTACCTATATCGCCTTTGCGAAGGGAACCTTTGAGACTGATCGGGTCTCCGTTTGTCCGTGACTGCAATTCGGAAATTTAAGTGTTCTCTTTTTCCAGTCGATTACTGGATTGTGCTGTGCTAGCCATTCCATTCCTAATATCACGTCGTATTTTATGTCAACAATGTCTAGCGTAATGTTTTCTTTATGTCCTTGAATTTGAAGTTGGATGTCCTGTAGTTCTCTTTTAACCCATCCTTGGTCTTGTTTCATCAAGTTACTGTCGGCTATATCCAATTGGTAGGGTTGTTCTTTGTTGTACCAGTGGGTTTTTAGCCGATATGCTGCCCTCATGCCCACATAGTTGACATTGGCCCCACTGTCAACCATTATTCTCATGTAGTTTCCTTGGATATGTCCAGTTAGGACCAAGTGTTGGTTAGTGTTTCTACCGAGTGTACAAAGCTGAGGCTTTATTAGAGGAGAGGTTTGCCTCAACAGCCTCCCCTTCTCTCGTTTTTTGGTAGGTGGATGTGCCAGTATTCTTAGAACGTGTAATCTTCGTCTCCACAGAGCCCTCCTTCCTGGAGTATCCCTCTTGCCTGGCAGTAGGAGATAGATAGGTGAGGCACCATAGGGTCAATAGTGCAGTGATGTTTGTGTGGCTCTATAAAGTCTCTACAATCTGCATTGGCGCACAAGAACTTCCTGCTCTATATTGTCTTGTCAGGTCTTTTGTCTTTTACCTTGACCTCCTTGCTTAGTTGCTCTAATCCAAGCTATAGCTTTTCAAAATGTTCCTTCCAGGATACGGGCATGTTTATCTCCTTAGACACTCCGTCTTCCCTGTGCTTAATGTGTACATACAGGTTGTCCTTGTTTTCGCCCTGTTCGTCCTTACACATTTTCAAGTGAAATGCCCTAACGTCCCTCTTTGGGCTTGCTTTTGATGTGTATGTGACATACGTGTGCTGGGTATCAATTGAACAATCTCCTGTACACCTTTTCTTTTCCTATTAATTAGTAACAAGCCTGACCAATCCTGGTATAACATGAGTGACTATCCATGGTTTGGCTTCAGAGGCTTGGTCTTTGTTTAGGGCTTCGGGGAGCTCGCTGTTATATGTCTAGTCTTCTCAATCCGATTTGTCACTTGACTCTTCCTCACTTGTTGTTTCTTCATCTTGGAAGTATGGTGATGTGGTTGGTTGTTGTTTAGCCATCATATGTAGGCTTGTTGACCCTTGTTCCTCTAGGGAGTATATTGGTTGTCCTATCACATTGTGTGTGTGAATGGTCGGATATCTGGGACATTCATGGTCAGGGCACACCCTCATTACCATGGGTTGTTGTGTCTCTATCCTTCCTCCTTTTGGAAAGTAAGTAGGGTATTTTTCCCCGTTTTGTCCTATGGTCAATCCCCACTGTTTGGTGGCTATCGTGACATAGAAAGGTCCCATATTAAGGATCACCAAGGGAGAATCCCTCTCGCTAGGTTGTTTTCCTTTGGGCACCTTCCTGCTCATTATGGAAAGATTGTGCGTAGTTTCCTTATCCTCCACATACACATCGTGTGGATCCTGCGCACTTTCTTTAGACTCTTCCCGTTAGAGGTCTCTTATCTAGTCAGCCAGGTCTTGGTATCAATATTTGTTCTTGGTCCCCCTAGGGTACCACCTCAACCCTTCTTTCTCGCTCCTATGTTTAGAGCATTAATTGTACCGACAGGCTGTCTATGATTTTCTGGCGTGGCGGTCATATTTCTCCGCTAGTTGAATGGCTCTCTTCTAGAAACAGCTGAGTCTTTCAGGTATATCCGCTTCTTCTTCTGGCTTGGCCTTCTCCTCTTCTGGAGGTTGTGTGTAAGAGGCCTCTCCCTCTCTCGGGATCTTGACGAAGCTCTTGTCTTTAGAGGATATGTGCGCCCACATAAACTCCTTCTTGTACTATTCCCAGTAGGCCTTGGTTCCTACTAATGGTTGTTTCAATCCCTCCTGTGCTTGTACCTCTTCCGATTCAGAGAGGTTGCCCGCTTTTTTGGTAGTGCTTACACTAGTGTCAGCCTTTTTTCCTGGTGTACTAGCTGTTTATTTGCTTATCATATGCAGTCGTTAGGTCAGGGTCCCACAGTCTTTCACCCGATGTCTGGATTTTCCACAACTGAAGCACAGGTTGTCTTGTCTACGTTTCTCCTGTTTATCTCTACCCAGGATCCTTCTGTTACCGCGGCCTCTAGGTCGTGAGGATTGTCCGGCTCACATTACGGAGAGATCCATTGGGTCCCCTTAATTATAAGCACGATTCTTCCTTCCCCTGTATCCGCTGAATAGAACCTTTCCGGGGTGTCGCTGTTCCATCCTGAGCTTGTAGAGTCGGTTGTCCACCTTAATGGCCTCGTCTACCACTTTGATCAGAGTCGTGGGTAGCGGTACAGCTATTTTGGCTTTAACCTCCATCTTCAATCCCTAGTAGAACATATCCTGTAAAGCTTTATCTTCATCCTAGTCTAGGTGTGAGGCCACTTGCTAGAATATAGAATAGTAGGCAGATGCAGATCCGGTTTACCTGAGCTGATGTATTTCTCTAGCAGCAGTCCTTTCTTTGTTTGCCGTACTGAAGATCACCTTCATTTCTCTTTCAAACTCCTTGAAAGAATCAATAAGCCTCTTGGTCTTTTCTTTAGCCCTGTTCGCGTTCTCATAGTGGTCGCTAAGAAAGGGTTTGAACCAGGTAAAAGCTGCTCCTTTAAGATAGGCTGCGGTATAAATGACCTTCAGTCGGTTGCTAGTGAACTGTCCTTAGTTAAGGTCAAAGGCCATATGGAGTTGGATTAAGTAAGCTCGAAGCTGAGAGCGTTGCCTGGTAAAGGGTTCCACCCTGGCCTTTAGCTTACTATCTCCTTCTGACTGGACCAAAGTACTGAGGCTAGAAGCAGCCTTAGTAGTACCACCTCTCTTTCCCAAGACAGATCTGGATGGGGATGGGGATTGAACACTAGATATAATTAATACTATCTGTTGTAGGGTAGTCAAAGTGTTATAAACCGCTCTGAATGTCAGGTTCAAACTGGGTTTAGCAGCTGGGGGAATAGTATTAGGGTCAAGGCTAGGCTAAAGTAAATGTAGGAACTAATAGTAGCAGTTGTACTACTAATGTATAGAGCGAATCAATATACGAAGTTGACTACCAAAGTCCTACCTAGTATCGGGACAGGTTGTCCCTCTATATAGTGCTGTGTAGCTTGTCTTGCTCTGTGTGCTCTGTTACTCTGTCTAGAGCAGGGAGAGCACCAGAGCCTGATCACGTGACTCCTCAGCGGTTCTCTGTCCCTGAGGTACACTTCTCCGTGGGGTCTGTTCTTCCCCCGGGTAACCTTCCCCTTGGGGCTGAGCGCCCCTGCGGCCGCTGGCCTCGGTCGGGTTGCGGTCGTGATCCGTAACACGCCTACACCGGCAAGGTTGCGATTGTGACCGGGGGCACTAACGGTATTGGCGTTGAGACAGTGCGCGCCCTGCACGCCACCGGCGCCGATGTGTACTTCACCGCTCGCGATACTATCAAAGGAAAGACTACTCGCGATGAGATTCTATCCAAGTCAGAGGGTAAGGGCAAGTTGGACTTTGTGATGATGGATATGGATTCCCTTCAATCGGTACGAGATGCCGTCAAGTCGTTCCTCTCCAAGAGTGACCGATTGAACATTCTTGTTAACAATGCGGGTAAGTGTATTTCCAAACCAAAGTCGCATAGAAGCTGAGTTCCTGCCAGGTATCATGGGTACGCCGTACAGTTTGACCAAGGATGGATTTGAGCGCCAATTCGGCGTGAATCATTTGGCCCATTTCCTCCTCACCGTCCTGCTGCTGCCTGCTTTGGAGAAGAGCGCCACAAAAGAACTCCAGTCTCGCGTCGTTAATGTATCTTCCTCGTCGCATCGACACAATGTTTTTTCGTGGGAGCACTACAACTCCCACCCGATAATCTACAACGGCGAAGCTGCGTACGGTCAAAGCAAGACAGCCAATATCTGGATGGCCAATTACATCGAACGGGTCTACGGCTCTCGTGGCGTTCACGGCTTGTCGCTTGGTCCTGGTGGCATCTGGACTGGTTTGCTTACATACACCCCTAAGAATATCGTTGAAGCTTTCCAACAAAGCCCGAACATTGTGCCCTATATGCAAAGCGCCGAACAGGGCAGCTCTACCACCGTGTGGGCTGCGATTGGCAAGGTGTGGGAGGGTAAAGGAGGAGAGTACCTTGCCGACTGCCGGATTGCTCCACCTGAGACTGGTGATTGGTACACGGCAATGAGCTCAGCTGCGACACCGTGGGTCAAGGGTTGGACCACGGAGGAGGACAGGTTGTGGGTTTTGAGTGAGAAGTTGGTGGGCGAAAGTTCCCCTTGAAAGGCCCCATCAAGGGGTAGAGGACTTCAACTAGTATGCCTTTAGTATTGGTATCCTCTATCTACCCTTATCACCAGGTCGCGTGCCACCAAAGCTTCTATTACTCCATAGCCGCAAACGCATAGAAGGGAACGTGGTTGGGATTCAGTCTACGGCCGAATTATTGCATTTGTGCGAGAGTCTTTTTAACACCAGCAAAGTCGAGCTCCTACAGCGTCTCGTCCCAGAGTCGATCCATGGTTGCCTTTCCTTCCGCCGTGTATATGAGGGCGTCGAAACTAGGGTTTAGTAAGCGGTGACCACCCACAAAGACGTTATGATGAGCAACTCACGGATAGTACTCGTTATTTATTATGAAGTTTCCATGACTTTCTTTGCCTTGGTAACAGTTCCGTCGATATAGAGCCAGGCAGCCTGCCGCGGTGAATGGGCAGCCACACTCTTGAGTACCGCCAGACCCAACTTGACGGCTCGAGAATAATGGCGATTCAGTTCTGAACTGTCCCCAGTGAGTGCAGGGCCTACTGCGTTGATCACCACATCATTGGCTTTGACGAGCGTGGAGAGCTTGACCATAAGCATCAAAACCAGAGTCTTGGAAAGGGAATAGGCATTATTCGTTCCGGCGCCGAGAAAGACCTGGCGGTCGTCGAATGACGGGATCAAAGGTACAATGCTGTGGTTCGGGAACTTCGCTCTCAATCCTAAAGTAGAGGCTACAAGAGCCGCTCACAAGTGACAGATGCTTAAAGCTTTGATGCTTCGTAAAGAATCACTCTTCTCCAGAGAACAGTGGAAGATGGACTGGCACGATTCTGAATAGAAACTCTATGATCTGGGCTTCGAATTAGCAGCCCTTCTTGAACAAACAGAACTCGGTAAATGCGACGTGCGTAGCTGCAACATCTACATCGCTCTTTCGAAGAGCTTGACAGAGAGATCGTGGAGCCAATAGTCATCCTGAACTTTCTGGGCTGCAAGCTGCTACTGAGCTTTGTAGCAGGGTCTCTGGGGTTGCTTTGGGCTACGCAGGCGGCGTCCACGCAGACACGATGCTTGACATGCTACGCCGTGCCACTGACACCCATGGGGCACAGAGAACCATCTTCCCGCTTACGTGTCCAGAATGGCACTTTCGTGGAGACCAGAAGAATTCAGCTCGAGCGGGAGAGCTGAAGAGTGCCATTATCCGAGAAGGGAAAGTTGCGGTCGACGGAAACTATGAGGTGCAATCCACAATCCCTATGGTTGCACGGCCATAGCATCGAGAGACGCGATTCCACGAGAAGGCGCCTTATCTTCACATCACGGCGCTCCAATTCTCTGCCCGTTGGCTTTTCTGGCTGGGTTGCTGGTCCGCATCCTTACATGAGACGCCAACTGCGGACTCTCATTCCAATAAGAGTCTTTGTCATTCCAACAAGAGTCTTTGTCCTTGTGCACCACGGAGATCTTATGCATGTCCTAGCAGGGCCCCTGGGGGTAGCTAGTGGAAAGAAAGGTGGAGGATAGTAGGAGCGCTTAGTATTTCTGACTCACGCGAGTTTCGTAAGATTTAGTAGATTTCATCAGTGTCGAGCCACTGTAAAACTTTAGCAATCTCGACATACACCGCCTCCACCCCCTGCTCGAGATCGATGGTCCCCGCCCTAGCCGCAAGCTCAGTGGTATACCAGCTCGAGAGTCCTTGGTACGGGAAATGCCAACCTTCCGGGAACAAGCTGTCGATATACTCATGAGCTTTCGATAGAGCGGGACTCGAGGATGCCTCCGTGGCCTTGTCGTATGTAGCAGACGGACAGTGTGTCGATGTCCGGTCGTCCGCGGATGGTAGGCCGTGGACTGTGGTCGTGCACTCGCCTTGCGGCTGATAACTCTCCGTGGACACTTCCAAGGCAGCTAAGCGGAGCTCACCTGCCCACCACTGCTTCCAAAGACACTGCTTCAGATATTCGGTGTCGGCGGTGAAGACTAAGAAGCAATCAGGCCGGCCGATGAGCTGCTCAAAGAGCCGCGCCTCGATCATCGAGTTTGGGAAGCCTGGTTAGTCCCTTGTCAGTCTGGTTGAACAAAGAAAGGATAGTCAGATATCACACCATCAATCACAAGGACGAGATCGCCTGTCAGTTCGTGTGGTGTATCCTGGCTGACCTGGGCAAGATCACGTTCGATATCTGATTTCAAGGCCTCGACGACTAGCTCGGCTCGACGCTGGATTGCCTGTGCCGTTGATCTGTGGCCTATGTGAAGTTCAGAGGGAGGATTCCGCAGAATGGGGAGGCGAAAGTCCTTATCCCATGGATTGCGCTGCCTCATCAGTTCGAACTGTTCCTTTCGGTGAGCCTGCGTGGCGGCCGGGCCCGCGAGCACAATGATCTTGTAAGAACGATGAGGTGAACGGTCTGCAAATGGCCCATCGCCTGTCAGGCTATTGGAAGTAAGGCTCTGGACTGTGTCAGTCATGTTCTGGCTAGCTTGAGCGGCTGAGTGCAGTATCGCAAAGTACGCGTGCGCTGTTCATTCGGATCATAGAGATAACTGATGTTTAGACATCATCGAAGTACACTCGCTCGCATGTGGATCTCATTGTGAAGGCCCGCTGGGCGCGGAAGATCGCGCTCAACGCCGTGACAATCCTACGATAGTGTTCGTTCTGATGGGCGTTACCTATATCTTCACCTCCGCTTCTTGCGCCCCATTCCACTGCGATTGCTGCCTGTTCGGCTGGCATCACTGATGACACTGGCGCTGCGTTTGTGCGACTTGAGCGCTAACGAATGACTCGAAGAAGGACGACTTGGCTCGGCCACGCTTCCGCCTTTCTCATCCGCCTCAGCCTCCGCCTCAGCTTCTGATGGCGTTGGCTGCGCAGCTGGAGTTGCTTGATCCTCCTCATCGTTTTCTTCTTCCTCCTCGTCCTCGTTGTCATTCGCCTCGTCCGCTGCGTCGGACTCATTCTCCGCTGCTTCAGCAGCATCTTCATCGCTCTCCACCTCCGCTCCAAGATCGTCATCGGCCTCGGCATCGTCCTCCTCCTCGTCGTCATCTTTGCCGAGAGCATTGAGACCTTCATCTTCCTCGTCATCCTCGGCTTCTTCCTCTTCTTCATCGTCCTTATTGAGGTCAGCGTAGCTCTGATCATTGTCCTCGTCGTCTTCATCTTCAGCAACAGCAGATTTCTCGACTGCGTCATCGTCGTCTTCTTCTCCTTCCGCATCGTCATCGCCATCTGCGTCATCCACCTGCATAGTGCTCTCATCCGCTGCCGTCTCAACTCTCGATTCATCCATGTCGTCTTCACCCGCTGCATCGTCATCCTCATCGGCCTTCTCAGCGCCGGTTGCTTCGTGAGCGGCCGTGGCAGCATGAGCATCAGGCTTTTTGGATTCATCCTGCCCCACACCACCTTCCTCACCTTCTTTTGGCTGACCCAAGCGTATCCGTCTCGCTTCTTCGAGAACTTTGATCTCGTTCGCGACCTTTTCACTTGTCTTTCTCGCGTCGAGTAATAGGTGCACATTTGTGATGAGGCGCTCGAACTCCCTTACTACTCTTTCCGTTGGCATCAGCACTCTATGTCCGAGGCCAAGCTCGGTCAGAGCAGCCTGGATTTTGCTTGTCTGAACTTGACTCTTGGCCATAAGAAGATGATTAATCTTGTCATGTCGGAACTGCACACCACTAGTGATGCGTTCTGTCGGATGCGTAATGCCAAACTTGATCTCCTCGGCAGGGGTGAGAGTTCGGACCTGGGGTTGTGATATTGACGCCTTCTTTGACGGAGCTGGTGAGTCGGTGGTAGAGTCCATTGTTTCGCGACGAGAGTATTGGTTGGGCTGACCGGAACGGCGCTGGTCAACAGAACTGGGATGAGCTGCCTCATTCGGATTCGTTGGTCGCTTCAGCTTTCGTTCCTTGGCTAGCAACGATTGCAGCAACATGGACAGACCCTGGGACGTCTGGTACATGGCGGTTGGCTGCTCCTCGCCCCGCTCTGTGCGTCGAATGGCGGGCGCAGATTCCAGACGTGAATACAGATCTTTACGAAGCGCAATGAAATCCTCCTCGTTCTTAGTGATGCGGTACAGCTCCTCGAGTAGAAGCTTCTCCTCTTCAGCCTCTTCCTTGGTGCGCTCAAAAAGCTTCTCCGCCATTGATTTACGCATAGTTTCGGTTTTGGCATCAAAGTTGCGCATCTTCTCCCAGAGCTGAAACTCCGAGGCAGTCATGTTGTTCGGGGGGGTGCTAACTTCCATCATTTTCGCAGCAATGGTGTAGTAGCGGTGTTTTAGTGCCTCAGTCGTTCTTGTAGCGTGTTGACCCTCTCCTTTTATCTCCTGCGGATCATATCGGTCACCAATGAGGATCCATCGGAGACCGAAGTCACGGCAGAGACTTATCAGGTAGTCTGTCTCTTCCTTGGTCCACTCGTCTGATTTGAGGTGAGCTTCATACTGGTCGTCATTGTAGGTAGCTATTGGTGGCTGCACGTTCCATTTCTCGGTTGGAAATTCAGCCTCGAATTGCGGCCCAGTAGATTCTGTCGGCTCTTTTACTCCGTCAGTCATTTCGACATCGGTCGGCGTGCTAATGGTTTGGGGTCGCGCAGCGCGAGGAATCGATCGCTTCCAGTGTCGTAGAACTAAGCCGTCGGTCCTGCCTCCATTTTCGAACGGGCGCTCTTCCCAGTGCCGTGGCTTGTAGAGTTTCTGGGCTACTGAAGGCTTTGACTTGTACAACTTCTGCTCGACGATTGCGATCGGCGGAACCGAATCACCCATCAACGCCTGTACTTCGCGGGTCACGCCTTGTAATCTGGGTTGTGGCTCAACGCGCTTCTTCTTTTTGGGCGCAGGCTGTCGAGGACCAGCCTGGCCCAGGTTCATGATGTCTCGAATATCACCAGCGGACGCCATGATGGGTGAAGGGCGATGAAGTATTGGTGGGTGCAGTCACAAAGATTCCTCGAATGGTCGCATCGGCCGAACAATACAGGAGATAACAGCTTGCACTTGCCGCACTGAGGACGAATGAGACCGAATTGTTGTCGTGGAATAGCGAAGGGAACGAAAGGCACGCGCAGGATGAAATTCGGAATGTTCACATCTTCAAATGCTCAACTGCGGAGGGCAAAGCTACGGTGGACTAAAGGTGCGCGGCGAGTCACGGATCGTGGCAGTACGGACAGCGCTCTCTCTCATAAGCTGGCCCCCGCCTCCTTCTATTGTATATGTATATGTCTCCAGCCTTTCCAGCAAGCTTTCACAGCGAGTAGCGAAACTCTGGATTCTCAATATCCGTAAGATCTTTGAACTCGTGGTTCTTCTCAATGACATAGTCCGCGCCCCGCTGCGCCTTCGCCGCATCCCTCTTCTGATTTCGATGGACATATACCATACGAATCAAGTACAGGTCCACCGTGCACAGGAAGTATATGATGCAGATTGAGATCTTAGCTGGCAGATACCGAGGCGCGTCTCCTGCTTGGAACGTCTGAGGACTAATAATATTGCCAACCGTGTATGCGATTGTGCCGATCGTTGTGACGGTAATCTTCTTAGTCGATCCTGCGACGTTGCTGGCTTGCAGCCCAAGAATAGTCGTCCATCCGATCGGGATACCGCCCGAGAGGTAGTAGCCAACCAATGCAGGAGCTTTGTCGGTCGTCGCCATCAGAATAGCACCTACGATCGAAGGTATGTGTGTGATGATGCAGCACCACAATCGCTGCTGGGTCTTCATCGCAAGGTACGTGACGCCCACCAGAACGACGATCTCATACGCACCTAGTGGTGTGACAAGAAGCAGAGAGTCGGTGCGAGTGTAGCCCATACCCGTGACTAGAATGTTGCCAAAACTGGTGGCAATGGAATTGGGGATATTCGCCGCGAAGACCCAGAAGGCATATAGCCAGGTGTTGATGTCTCGTAGTGCTTCCCAAAACTGTTCCCATTTGAAGGTCTGAGATCCGATACCTGTTTTACAGTTAGTGCAATTGGCACATAGGCTTGCGACAATGCTCACCTTGCTCGTTTCCCCGCAGTCTTTCGATGTGCTCGGCTTTCTCCTGGGGCGAGAGGAACCACGCAGTTGCCGGTGAGTCTGGTAGCACAAACCAGAACACTGTTCCCACAACCACAGTTAGAAGCCCAAGCACCAGGAAGATGACCTGCCATCCTCGGAGGGCCGCGTGCACGTCTCCACCGACGTGAGTCGCAACACCATACGCGAAACAGCCTCCCAACAGCTGTGCCCACCCACACATGGAGAACCACAAGCCTACGCGGAATGCTTGCTCCTCCCGACGATACCATTGCGAGGTAAAGACAACCCAGGCTGGGACCACCGCTGCTTCGGTCACGCCGAGCAGGAAGCGGAGTGCCAAAAGGCTGCCATAGCTCTTGCCAGCAGCCATACACGCCAACAGTCCGCCCCAGAGCGTGACATTGACGCTAACGTATTTGGCCAAGGGAAACATCTGCAAAAGTCGTATGGTAGGGAACTCCCACGTCAGCTGTCCAAAGAAGAAGATGCTAGCGACCCAGTTGAACTGATTACCGACCAGGTGGGCGCTCTCGCGCATGCCGGTTACACTTGCATAAGAGATGGCGGTCTGAAAATCATGTCTAATAAGTATATGCTCAACGCATTGAATAGGCTGGCACTTACCTTATCGATATACTGCAGGAAGTACACGAGGCAAATGAGCGGCATGATGTGGGTGTCGATCCGACGGACTAGGCGTTTCATGCGCTTCGGATCGTTGGGCTGCTGGAGCGGACCGCTCTCGAGCAGGATATCAAGAGCAGCATCCCCACCTGTGGTTCTGATTTGGGATCTGGCGGCGTTTGGTGATTCGCCCCGCTCTGGTGTCGATGGCGGTGTTGCTTCTACGCTGAGAGCGTCTTTGGTAATCGGATCGTTGGCCATCTTCTGTGGCAGATGCACAGAAAGTATTGCGAGTTATGTCCAAGCCACGAGCAGAGGGACTCAAGCTGTTGATATAGCAGAAGCTTGACAGGGCCAGCCACCGGCGTTTGAGCCGTCCTCAACAAGCTTGTGTCGGCAAAGCCTCCATTATACTACGGTTTCTGAGCACGCAATGATACTTGCAAGGGTGTTTGCCGCGATGCTTGAGGGCCGGCTTCAGTCGCTTATCAGAAGCTTAAGTATCATTGGTAGGACTACAGTGGACACATCTATCGATGCCTGAAATCGGTATGTGCATAGGGCGGAAACAAATTTTCTGTTCACTCGCAACTTGGGACATTAAGCACGCCATAGTTGATAAGGGTCGGTCCACTCCACTTCGAAAAGGTCGGCTTCTTTTGCTTCGACGGCAGACAAGGCCACCGATGCTTCTCAACATCCAGTGTGTCGCGCCTTATTAATGAGCTTGTACTGTATAGCTAAGACTGGATTCTCAGGTACTTTTGCGGTATAAAGAAGCGGTATTGCTAAGCCTCTGCCGTGGCTGCCTTGGCATTGGCTATCTAGACCTCACCTCGCCCTTGAACTCCAACGCCTCTCTTTGTACGAACCATCCTTTCTGTATCCGGCTATGACTTCGTTAGTAGCCTCGGCGGCGCTTATGGTACATCTCAATCAATGCTATTTGGCATGCTGTGGGCTTGCTGGACGCCACCACTAGTCGCGCAGACGGCTGATAGCCTGGTCAGCTCGGAGCTGATACCTTACCTTAGGGAGCTGCATGGGTTTTGCGCCACGATGGTGTCGAATACAATGCCAGCGCATCGCTTTGATCTAGCCGGAGGGCCGGCCACGTGCTCCTTCGACA
Source organism: Cyphellophora europaea CBS 101466 (assembly GCF_000365145.1). Taxonomy (NCBI): domain Eukaryota; kingdom Fungi; phylum Ascomycota; class Eurotiomycetes; order Chaetothyriales; family Cyphellophoraceae; genus Cyphellophora; species Cyphellophora europaea. The sequence continues at coordinate 126,309 of NW_008481808.1, read as the reverse complement.
TAGCACGAGCTGCCGCTGATGTGCTAGCCTTCATCATGAGCCTTGCAAAATGGAGCATGTCTACTCTACGACAAGCTTCAGCAGCCGGTAAGTCTTCGATATGCTGCTTACCACACCCATTGGGAGCCAAAACAACCATGCAATTAGTCCAAGCTCTAGCAGCATCCCGGTTCAGAGGCAGAATGCAGGATGGTGAAACTGCCTTGGCACGCTGTCACCATGGTGCCTCCAGCCTCGCCGGGTTTCACTGACAGTGAACACTTACCTATCTGGCTGCGCCTATTCATTCGTTCATTCACACGTTCATTCACACGTTCATTCACACGGGTGACAACCACAACCCTTTTGACTTGCGAAGGATGAGCGTCAAAATCTTGTACTTTTTCCACAACCTTTAGCACACCTTGTTGGCTACATTACCAAGAAGATCACTTCTTTTGGAAGAATAATCAAGGCGCTTTCTTATCTTGGATAGAACAAGCCGAAGAGTTCTTGTGCCATGATGGTGTCCGGCATCATGAGTGCTGGCAGAAAACCCAACTCCACGTCCAGAAGCAAGTCAACCTATGGAGCCGCTGTCGTCCAGCGCAACCCCAGAACTCGTAGCGACGGCCTTCCAACCGCCACCAACACTCCCGCTTTCATCGCTCCGGCCCCGCTGAACTTTAGAGCCACGATGCCCCATGCCAACTTTGACAACCCCTGGTACTTGAGAAGGTAAGGCAGCCCCAAAAGCCGGTCGTCACCTCCCCGTCCGCTGACAAAGCCCAGTCTCCTCGGCAGCACCTCGATCTCGATCCTCTACCAGCGCGACATGGCTGCCGACCCGATCATCCTCTTCGAAGAATTCCCCAAGCTGGTCGCGATCCACTTCTCGAACAAATGGCGGCCCCTCTTCCCCGTCGGCCCGGCCACCACCCCCGCCGACATCAGCGCCCTCCACCCACGCGCCATCACCATCGTAGGCGGACGACCCGAAGCGCACCTGGCAGTCCTGCAGTGGATGCTCACGGCCTGCGACGGCGGCGGCCTCAAGGACTGGCCTTTCTACATCTTCTCTGCCAAGCCCTTCTGCACGTACTACCACCTGCGGCGCGCCGCCCAGGTCATTGGCTGTGTGTTCCTCGAGGACGAATTTCACCTGCGCATGCAGGCCCTGAGCGACAAGCGCATCCACTCTGACGACATCGAGGCTGTGTACAACGAGGTCGCGCGCGGATCGCCCATGGCGACGCACCTGGTCGAGCATGTCGCTAGCTTCTTCGTGGAGAAGGGCATGCATCACACCAACGGCCCCTACTGGCGGCTGAGGCAGCGCAATCGCGCCTTCGATGAGGATGTCACGGTCCGCATCGGCTTTCGCTATGAGCGTGACCCAGAGCTGGCGCGTGCGTGGAATGAGCGTAACAAGCTGGCGAAGGAGGAGGCTTTGGAGGGCGAGGGCGTCATGCTGGTCGAGAAGGCCAAGTTTGAGAAGGCCAAGGTTGAGGAGGTGAAGACAGTCGAAGAGCAGGAGACGGTGGTCAAGGTCAAGGACAAAGAGACGGCTGCGGCAAAGATAGAAGTTGAGGCAAAGCAGGAGCAGGATCCTGAGGCCAAGGCCAAGCCTGCGACTGAGACTGAGACTGAGACTGAGGCTGAAGCTAAGGCTGAGGCCGAGGCCGAGCCCAAAGCGACGAAGGCTAAGGAGACGGTGGAGCTGAAGATCAACCCTGTCATTGGTGTCGATGCGGTCGAGCAGGCCTTGAACGTCGCCGGCAAGATCAAGAACAAGGCCGCTCGCCGTCGCGAGAAGAAGCGTCTGGCCAAGGTTGATGCTTAGTGACACAGGACATGTTGGCCGATTGATTAGGGCGTGATAGAGCAGGGCAGGGCAGCTTGGATCCACTGCACAGCAGATGCAGTGCTGCCATCCGCAGACGAGATAGCAGGCAGATGACACACGCCGTCAGTGTGGTCTTCACCAAACATCTCCCACCTTTTCCCAACAGATTTTTTCGTTGCACGTCGTTCGCTAATCCCACAGCAACACCGCCTTGACCACCTTCCCCTCCTTGACATCACTCACCGCCCTGGCCACCTCCTTGACCGGATACGTCTGCACAAGCTCGTGGTACGGGAACCTTCCCTCCTTATTTCGCTCGAGCAGCCACGGCAGAAACGTCCTGGGCTCGCTATCCCCCTGATTACTGCCCTGGTACGTGAACCCGGCCTGCACGGCCTCAAAGGTGCTGATGGGCACCTGATTCGCCAGCGCGCCGACGCCTACAGCGACGATCTTTCCACGCCGCGCCGTCGCGTGAATAACCTGCTCGACCAGGCTGGGCACGGCGGTGGTGTCGACGCTGGCATCGACGCCGGCGCCGCGCGTGATGTCCATCAGCGTGGCCATGAGGTCGGCGCCGCGCGTGGAGTTGACGCCGTGGGTGGCGCCGTACTTGCGCGCCAGCTCGAGGCGGGCGGGGACGGTGTCGACGGCGATGATGCGGCGGGGCGGTTGTGGGAGGGTGCGGCAGGCCATGATGGCGGAAAGGCCGACGGCGCCGGTGCCGAGGATGCAGACTGAGTCGGAGGAGGTGGGTTGCAGGATGTTGAGCATCGTGCCTGCGCCGGTCATGACGCCGCAGCCTAGTGGGGCGAGAAGGTGGAAGGAGGGAGCGGGAGAGGGGACTACCACTAGGGCGGCGGATGTGACGATGATGTCGCGCGCGAAGGAGGATTGGCCGAAGAAGTGGCCCTTGATAGGTTGCTCGGTCTTGGGGTCTGCAACGGTCTGCGAGCCATCGAGGCGGGAGAAGCCGAAGTTGTATTTGAACCAGAGGTCGCAGTATGAGGGATGGCCGGTGTTGCAGTATTTGCACTCGCCGCATGAGCTGAAGGTTACGATCACGTTATCGTTGATGGCAATGTCGTTGACGGCAGAGCCAACTTTGGTTACGGTGCCGGCGCCTTCATGGCCCAGGATGCAGGGGAAGTTCTCGGGCGTGCCGCGTTCCTTGGAGGCGAAGTTAATATCGGTGTGGCAGATACCGCTGGCTTTGATGCGGACACGGCATTCATTTGATTCGAGGGTATCCAGTAATGAGACTTTGCGGTACTTGAAACGAGCGCCTGGCTCGGAGAGCACGAGGGCATCGGTCAACATGCTGGACTCTTCTTGGTGAAATCGCTTCTGGTGTGATCAAACGGCTGCCACCAAACCTGTAAGCAGTATCGTATCAGAAACTCTGCTGCCTCGTCGTAGCTACTAGTTATTCTGAAGGAGATATTGGGAGGATGATTGCCGCAGAGTCGCATGGGTTCAAACGCCGACTTCGAGCTCGGTCGATTCTCAATGCGAGCATTCAAGTAGAGCAGATCAGGAATGTATAGCTTGACATCGAGACCAGCCTACCTACATTGCGTGAGAGCTTTAGCTAGCGGCAAATGTATACATCATGAGATGTATCGGCTCGATGCGTCCGCCAGGAACTTGGAAGTCAAAAGCCGAGTCGCGGCCTCCACTCTCGGGCGTGACTTGCGGGGTGCTCGCAGTCGTTTATAGGCGCGCCGATCAGCCCGCCGCAACTCGGGATCGGGTTAGGAGCTCCCCCAGATCGTACAACAGGATATCAATGCGGGCCAATCAAGATTGCGACAATATCGATTAATATGGATGCCACTCTCAAGCTGGACGCCTTGCAAGCTCGCACAATGGGCTTCATGCGGCGCCGACCTTGAAGCGGACCTTGAAATCAGCACATGCACTATCATAAGGGCACGCTGCCTATTTAACGCTGGTCCCTCTGGATCTTGCATAGATCATTGTTCGTGGCCACCAAAATGCTTGCTATCCCTATCAGTCTCGCCTTCAGGGCGCTGGCCATTCTCCTTGTGGGCGCTATAGCTCGGTTTGCTTATAATCTGTACTACCATCGAATGCGCTTTCGATCGTTGACCAAGGAGTATGGCTTGGTAGAATCCCAACTTGGAGAGGGTGCTTTCAGGTGCTGACCATCTCTCCAGCCACTCATGCCCCATTCGTTCTTGTTCGGGCACCTTCTCATTGCCGCCAAAGTGGCGATGAAAGCACCTCCTGACTTGGCGAACTCACTGGTCCCATATATGATCTCCCTCGAGCATCCCGAGATAGCCAAGCATGGGTACTTCTACCTGGATATGTGGCCTGTGGCATCGCAGATATTGGCCGTGTCTCACCCCGACATGATGGTACAGTTCTGCCAGGACACGTCGTTTGCCAAACATACGCAAATGCCGTTCGAGTTCGGCCCGCTCACGCACGGCGTGGATCTGGTCACATCTAACGGCCAGCACTGGAAGACGTGGCGAAGTATTTTTAACCCAGCCTTTTCGTCCAAGAACATTCAGGGTTATGTGCCCGCCATGTTGGAAGAGTACAAGGTCTTCCGAGCCAAGCTGGAAGCTTACGCGCTCAATGGGAAGACGATCAAGATGGACCAGTCAACCATGGCCCTGACGGTGGACATCATTGGGCACGCTGTTCTGTGAGCTTTGCAGACCGACAAGCGTGTATCTGGCTGACTCGTCACAGCGGCGCCGACCTGCATGCTCAGACTACGGGCTGCGATATCTTCGATGCACTAAAACGACAGATTGCTCTGCTACTTGTCGATTACTCACCAGAAGGTCTAGGGAAGCTACTGAATCCGATAAGGCAGTTTCATATCTGGAACAACAACCGCATAATGAAGAAAGGCATTCTACCATACATCCTTGAGGGCATCCGCAACGAGGATCGCAAAGAAGGCAGCAAAACCATGCACAGCCTTGCGGTGAGGTCGTATCGGAAGGAACACTCGGCCGTCGAGGGAGAGATTGATTCACGCTGGATTGATGTGGCGGTTGACCAGTTCAAGATGCTGCTCTTCGCCGGTCATGACACGGTTAGCAGCACCATTTGTTTCGTGTTGGCGTTGCTGCATTTCCATCCCGAAGAAATGGCCAAGGTACGGCAAGAGCTTGAGGAGGTTCTCGGACCTGATGCCGCAGCTGGTCAGGATGCCATTGCACGAACACCTGAAATCCTCAACCAGCTGGTGTACTTGAACGCCGTAATCAAGGAGACACTACGGCTGTTTGGTCCGGTCAGTGGTAGCGTCCGGCAAGCCACTGAGGGTCAGCACATCTATCATCATGAGACCGGCAAAGCTCTACCGCTGTGGGATCTGATGCTGTTTAGCCACCAGGCGCAGCTGCATCGAGACGAGAAATTCTGGCCGCGGCCTCATGATTTCATTCCCGAACGCTTCACCGCACGAGAAGGCGACGAGCTATACCCACACAAGAATACTTTTCGGCCCTTTGAGATGGGCAGCCGGAACTGCATCGGACAGGAGTTCGCCATGACTGAACTGCGCTTGACGCTGGCTCTGAGTCTGCTTGACATGGATTTTGAACCCATGTATCCCAAAGATGGACCAAAATACTTCGGGACCATACTCTACCAAACGTCGCCGCCAGAGGAGATCACAATGCATCCCAAAGACGGCATGCCAATGAAGGTGTCGTTTCGGAAGAAGGCGTGAGGGAGAGTACAGATAGTATTGCCTCTCCTCTCACCCATATCCCTGACTCAATCCCAAAACGGTAATCTTGCCGACGGTGACATCAATTTGGAGTTTCTCTCTTGTTCCTGCATTTTGTCCCGCGCGTTTACAATCCTGCTGCCTACAAACCCCGACGCGCAGCCACTTCACTCCCCAATCTATGGCATAGTAGACGTTCTGTATACTCATCTTGCTCAGAAGCCATGGCGCTGTCCGTTTTCGACGCGACTTTTCTATATCCTATCAAGGTACCTTCTCTCCGAGTCCACCCAGTTCGGACTGCAGTCTAACCCCGACCAGGGCTTCTTCTACTTCCTAAGCCGCCCGTACTACTGGCCTCTGTTCCGAACCCGCCTCATACCGATATGCTTCCTGTCCGCATTCATACTGTCGATCCTGTTCATCTTCGCCTTCTTGCCGCAGGTCGCGTTCCTGGCAATTTTCCATGGAGCCGGCGCGTGGCTTAACGCTGTGGTCCTCACTCTCGGCGAAGGCGCAGCCATTACAGGTCTGCTTTTCGAGGCCTTCTTTGTCGACGAGACACAGGTCGATGTCTTCGACGCCGTTCTCATCGATCAGGGCCTCTCGGATTTGGTGGCCCAGGCAAGAGTATTGGATCCAACCGCAGACGACTCGGTCAAGATGCTGGGGAAACCGACCGTGTCGTCGCAGTACGCTCCCTTCAGTTTCCGACAGATCATCGAGTTCATCATTCTCCTCCCTCTCAACTTGATCCCCTTCGTCGGAGTGCCCATCTTCCTGGTAGGGACAGGCTATCGCGCGGGGCCGTTTCATCATTGGCGCTACTTTAAACTGCTGAGTTTGAACAAGAAAGAGCGCAAACAGTACATTAAGCGACGGCAGTTGAAATATACCTGGTTTGGTATCGTCTCGCTGATTCTACAACTCGTCCCGGTCCTCCAGATGTTGTTCCTTCTCACTACTGCGGCAGGCAGCGCTTTGTGGGCTGCAAAGATGGAGAAAGCCCGTAGAGTGAGAGAGGCAGCCCCCGCTGAAGCTGAGCACGAGCCTTATCACGACGAACCCTGAGTGGCCTACAGTTTCCCTTGAGCAAACTTCTCGATTGCGGCCTCTACTTCCTCCAGGCTCTTCACAATCGCTGTTGGCTCCCCACCAAGCTTATCCTGCCAGCCATTACCCTGACGATCAACCCATGCCGCTTGCATGCCAACAGCTCTGGCACCACAGACGTCGAATGGATTGCCGGAAACCAACCACATGGAGCTCTCCGCGCCCGTCTTCTGCGTACGCTGGGCCAGATATTTATATACTTCCGGCGCCGGCTTGAAAGACCGAACAAAGTCGACGGTGACGATATCTTTGAAGACGTCGCCTAGAGGCTTGAGGTCGTCAGATGATCGCACGCTGTTGGTGACCATGGATTTGGTGCCATTCGAGAAGATGACGCAGTTGACATTGGGGTTTGCCGCCAATTTCTTTAGTGCCGGCTCGACGTCAGGGAATGTAGACAAGTTGTCGTACTGCTTCATAAGCTCATCCGCCTGCTCATCGTCTAGACTGACGCCGTGCTCGGCTAGTGCGTGGTGTAGCGATTTGCGCGTGACCTCTGAGAAGTCCTCATATTTCTCTGTCCGTCTTTAGCATCCGCGTCCCGCCTGTGTCAACAGATAGCTCACTCATGGAATTGAGCCTCCACGTATATTCCAGCTGATACCGCCGCCATAGCTGCGCAATCGAGTTCGCCTGGTCCTCTCCGAAGTGTTCCGCCAATGCCTTGGCGACCGATGCCGTAGACAATAGCGTGCCGTACAAATCAAACGCGACCAAGACTTGATCCATGTTGGCAATGAGACTGAGACTGGGATTACCTCAGAAGTACGAGAAGACTTGTTCAGTGTTCGGCGTTCAGTGTTCAGTGTTCCGTGAGCTTGAAGGCGCCCGATAGCGGCAGTGTCCGTCGTCCGAACTGACGCCGCCCGCGGTCCAGTTTTCTCTCTTGTGGCGCTTTCTCCACATCTCTCCGGTGTACCCGTCCTACAAGCCCTTGCAAACTTCTTGACAATAGATCTCCCGCTGTGACGAGGTCTAGTACTGCCACGTGCTATAGGACTGGGACTGTGGATCAGGCCTTCAGAGAATCTGCTCGCTAGCACCCCAACTAAGCAGCATCGATACTGACTGCAGGTCTTGGCATGGACGGACAGCCGCAACCAGACTGAAGACTGCTATAGACCCATGACAGTCCGTGTCCGGTGTCTATCTAATGACCAATCTCGATACTTATCCAGAAGATGATACCAACTACCAGACATTCAGAGACTGCCTCTTCTCAGCCATAGTCGAAAAGTCATCCGGCGCCCAAGCCAGCAAGAAGTCCACTGCCGCCAAACGACGGCAATCCCGACCAGTCTCGCACCCGTCTAGAACTCGAGATAACAATGGACCATCGGCGGACCCGTCAGAGCTAGCCGACTTCTCAGACTACCTATCCTCCGAGATCTTCCCCTCTCTACCCGACGCCCTACGAAGCATCAACCACGCTACAATCAAATTCGCCGACCCCTCCAACGCCACGTACTCCCTCCCCCTAACGCTCAGCACGCTCGAGGACCTAACCTCCCGCCTCCCCCCGACCGTCACCGACACGCTCCAAGCCTACTCCCTCATCTCCCCACCCACGAGCGACACCACTTCCTTCCTCTCACCCATCCTCTCCGCGTACATCACCTCCGCCACCACACCGCCACCCGCCCCTTCAGCCACCCGCGCCGACCACTGCGAGCTCTGCGAGCGCGACTGGATCCCCCTGACGTATCACCACCTGATCCCTCGCTCGACCCACCCGCGTGTTCTCAAGCGTGGGTGGCATCCCGAGGCCGATCTGCAGAACGTGGCGTGGCTGTGTCGTGCGTGCCATAGTTTCGTGCACCGGACGATTGGGAACGAGGAGCTCGCGAGGGAGTGGTTTACCGTTGAGAGGCTGGCGGGGAGGGAGGACGTGCAGAGGTGGTGTCGCTGGGTTGGCGGGATACGGTGGAAGAAGCGTTGAGACGGAGGCGGACTACAAAGATTTCACTTTCGCGTTCGAACGCTTGAAATCAGAAGAGCGTCTTCTTCTTTATCTTCTTTATACAAGCCGGAATGCTCGACCAGGATCTTTGCAGTCGTGTCAAAGGACTTTTGCTCCCACTCCGATTATCAGGAGGTTGGGACGGCGCCGAAAAGGCTTTCCAACTAATCATGAGAGCCTTGAGATGAAGCGCAGATGTCCCTCTTCGACCAATCTGAGATCGGTCTGTACCAGCCTCGATACACTTGGCTGCATGTCTACAGACTGTCCCGCTCCGCTTGTATGCAGGGCGTGCTGCGTGTTCCATTCTCATTGGGTATAAATGCGCGAGGAGTTCCGAGGTGGCTTGTAGGTATTGGTCAGAAGCACACAAGTTCTTTGGCGATGATAAGCCAGCACTAGTTCTGCACTTTCCCTTCCTGGACGTGGTTGCCTATCGTTCGTAGCTCTGACTGATCTTGGATGGGATACAGGAAGCTCTACTAGGCTGCCAGAAGCTCGGCGCTGCTACATAGCGGCATTCACACCATCGACCAGTCAAAAGAAGGAATCATCTGTACAATGCATGACTATCGCTACAAGCCACTGTTATCAGATACAGCATTTCGCTTGGTGCAGCTGTTGAAAAGCGACGGTGATATCCATCAGCCTCTTCTCATAAAGGTCACCGAATTTGAGATCACGGCAGCGCCTCCGTTCCAGGCTCTCTCATATACTTGGAAATCACCATTCAGTACCATCGATGGCCCCGATGAAAGTTCTGCTGACAAGCGTGCTATTTGCGACGCGGCCTCCGGAGATACAATCTTAGTGGAGACTAACCTATGGCACGCGCTTCGTCAACTTCACCAGCCCTACGATGTTGAGTTCTGGGACAGCACATCACAGGAGAAGACGCCTCTTCATTGTGCTGCAGAAGCTGGGAATTTGGGTCTCGTGCGGTCGCTACTGGCCAAGGGAGCCGATCCCGAGGCCGTGGACAAGTTTGGCGACTTTCCTCTTCACTACGCCGCTTTCAATGGTCATACTGATGTAGTTCGTCTATTCGTCGAAGCAGGCGTGCGTACAAGCCACAGGGATCACTGGGGTCGCACGGCGTTCGCGTGTGCTCTGGAATACAATCGTCTTGACACGGTGGCATACATGTATCAAAATCTCCTGCCCTCACAACTACACAGTTTTAGCACAACGGATCGCTCAGCAGATACTGAGTCACCCGTTTACGAAGCGGCTGCTAGCGGCTATATCGATGTTGTACGCGAGCATCTCCATCACGGTAGAGATGTCGACCTGAGGGACGACCATGGGAGAACTTTACTACACCACGCCATCCTAAACAACCATGTGGAGGTGATAGAGTTGTTACGCGCCGCAGGAGCTGATGAAAACGCCTTGGATAGAGACAAGACCACGCCCCGCGAACTGATGCGAAAGGTCGGCCGCAAAAGCGACGATGTAGCAGAGCTACTCGAACTTGGACGTCGGAGGCTAGCTCAAGAGAAGCTGTGGCGGCCGCAGTATTTCTGGATCGACGCCATCTGTATCAACCAGGCCGACCTGTCGGAGCGTGAAGCGCAGGTAGCCATGATGGGGGAGATTTTCCGTTCGGCAGACGCAGTCCGCATTTGGTTGGGTCCTTCGAACGACAGCTCAAACACTGCCATAGACACTATTCAGCGCGTCGCGGTCGAAATGTCAATAAACCCAGTAAGGGGCTATGAGTACTCCGCAAGTGGACTGGTGCCTTCTGGCATCCCGTTCACAGAAGAAGAAGAGGTGGCACTGCATTCGTTTCTCCGTCGCACATGGTTCAAGCGCGCGTGGGTCGTTCAGGAGTTCCTTTCCGCAAAGCAGTTGGTGGTGCAATGTGGTGCTCGTCAGATCGGGTTCCAAGACATCACACACATGATGGACGTTATGATGGACTGGTACCATGGTCCAGGGGCTCAGCAGAGCACTAAGTGGACATTTCCCACTAGTAAGAGTGGTCGAGTACTGGCTCGGCTCAGCTGGATCAAGCAATTGTACCTTCATTATTCGGGTGCGATATTCCCGGGGCGCATGTCCCTCAGCAAGCTGATGCAAGCGACGCAGCTATTCGAATGCGACGATGATCGGGACAAATATCACTCCTTACTGGGTATAGCACGAGGACCTCGCAGTACCGACCTACAATGGCCCCTGCCAGACTACAGCCTCCCAAGTCAAGACTTATTCTGCACTATCGCGAGGCTGATCATGGTCGATGACAAGAATCTTGAGCTTCTCAGTTACTGTGATGACTACAAATCCAGATCCGCCATGTTCCCCTCCTGGGTCCCATTCAACAGCAATGCGGCGACCGCTGCGTCGCTAGACCACTTCACGCACTGCCTTCCGCGACAAAGCACCCCGCAATGCGAGCACGGTTTTATTAAAGACCAACCAATTGTACGAGGCGATAGAGATGCTCTTATTCACAGTTGTTACAATTCCAGCTTCCCACTTACAACACACATGAGATTGCCGGACCTTAACAAGGATTGTTTGAGTAGACTAAAAGTCCGAGTCCAGCATCTTGATACCGTGTTGGAAACCGAAGCTTCGCCCGAAGACGGGCCACTTCGGTCTTTCTGTAGCCTCACCTGGCTCAGGCTTGTCCTGAACCATCACGACTCTGGGCCACTGCTGACAATAGACAATCTATGGCAAACAGTTCTGAGCGGAACCAGCGAGCGATGGAAAACAAGAGCACGACTCGCTCATTGGAGAGAAGCTCCGATGCATCTCTGCCATGACTGGATTTTGCACTCTTTGTGGTTGAGATCTGCCGCCGGCAGTCAACCAATCCATCACAGCCCCTCATTATGTGATGCTGAGTGCGGGTGCTCGATCCTGCGTTCCTCTGCAGAAGCAGAAGCAGAAGCAGAAGCAGAAGCAGAAGCAGAAG